>NW_006773553.1:1239182-1242799 GCF_000442215.2 Lipotes vexillifer | reverse complement strand
CCCCGCCTCCAGGAGGCCCCTCACCTCCTGCACATTCCATGCCTCAGATGGTAATTTCTAATGTGCATATCCGACCACATCCCTCCCAGGCTCATGGCTTGGGCTAGTAGAGGGTCCAGGAGGGCAGGGCGAGGGGCCTTGCCGTCTGGCCTCGGGGGCAGGGGCTATGAATCCGAAGGTGGTCTAGGCAGACCCGTACCAGCTTGAAGGTGCCCACAGCCTCTGCATGATACTCCGCCGGCAGCCGTGTGAGGGGCGTCCTCAGGGGCGCTGCCAGCATCCCAAAGGCAGGTTCCTGGGGGCACAGGGCAGGCACGTGGGCACAGAGCTGGGACAGACGGACGCGTCTGGATCCACTGCTCTGGGCCAGGTTGGGGCACACCAGCCTGGGAAACACAGGTCCCCAGCGTGCAGACAGGTAACCGGCTTACAGAGGGGCAGACACCAGCATCTCGGTGACAGAGCCCCCATGAGGCCCCCTCGCAGGGCAGGAAATAAGGAGCAGGGATGATGTGCTATGGATCCACCACTCGTTACAGTTCTGAAATGTTTCCAAACAGCCACCTCCCGAGCCCCCGAGGGCCCTCCACTGCTATCCAGGGCCCCTGGAGACCCCGGACTCCTCACGACACAGGTCCAGCAACTGAAAGGCTCATACCTGATCCCACAGGGGGTGGCCAGGAGCCAGCCCCAGGCTGAGAACAGTGCCAGTTCTAACTGGACCTCTGCCAGCCCTTACCTTGAAGTGGCACCGGACAAACTTGGCCATGGGGTAGTTGTTGATATCCAGGGGCAGCGTGACCCGGGACTCAGCCTGAAGACGAGGAGTCCGCACGGGGGCCACCCGGGGCATCTGGCCCGTCCTGAGGCCTGTGGACAGAGGAGGCCATGAGGGGCCTGGTCGCCTTGCGCACCCGCTCCCACCACACCGCCTGGCGCCAATGTACCTGCCACTGCTCGCAAGAGCTCAGCCAGCTCCCCTGGGACCTCCAGGTGCCCCACAGCCACCACCTGCCGCTTGCTTAGCTCCTGGGGGGACGGCACAGGGTGAGGAAACAGGCCTGCTGCTCCCGCACCTGCCGGCCTCCCTTCCTGTCCCCTGCAGCCACCCGGACCCCGCACCCATCTCCTGCCCCCGTAGCCGCACCTCCGCCACCCAGAGCCTCCGCTCCGCCCTCGGCTGCAGGAGAGCAGATGGTCAGGGTGGGCAGCGGTGGGCAGAGGCGACGGCCCCAGGCCCACCTCACAGACGGGGGGCAGAGGCGCGGCCAGAGAAATGGGGTGTGGGAAAAGACAGCGAGAGAGACACAGGCAGAGAGCTCAGAGTGACACTGCGGGGAAGGAGAGACGCACAGGATTTCTGGGAAGTACCAGAGAGACGTGTGACAGAGCCCCTCCCCAGCGCCCACAGAACCTCCAGTAAAGGCGCAGCTCCGCGGGGCTTTGGGGTTATGTCTGTCTGTCTGGCGGTGGGTTATACAGCAATAAGCCAAGGCTGGCACGAAGGCAAGAGCACCACCAGAGCCGGTGCTGTTCAGGTCGCCAAATTCTAATCAGGCCCGGTTACTGGGGCCCCTGCCGTGAGCCCCGCACTAGCCACACCCTTCCCATGCAGCCTCCCCAAGGGGTGGGTGGGGAGATCGCGGCTACAGAGGGCCCAGTGGGGATTCGAACCCAAGCCCGCCCCGGCCAACAGTCTCCGCCTGGGGGCCAAGTGCTTCCTCCCCGTTCCTGCTGCCCCCACCCCACCCCCGGAGCCCGACGGGGCAGGCCCGGCTCCTGGGAGGAGGGCGAGCGGCAGGCCTGCAGCACCTTGAGGTGACGCTGGTGGCTTGTGCACGTGTGCACCAGGGCCCGGAACTTCACCAGACGCCTCCTCATCTGCTGATACCGCTGCCTGGGGGTGGGGAGGAAAGAAGGGTCTGGGTAGGGGGGTTTCGGGGCAGGGGTCATGAGTGACCAAGGGGCAGAGACGCCCACACCCGCCTTGCTTGGGTATCAGTGCCCACACTTCACTCCGGGGACCTCTGTGCAAAGGGAAACAATCTCGGAGCGGGGCAGTGACCTGGCCAAGGTCACACGACAACCTGAGTGGCAGGACCTAGATTAAACCGTCTGGACCATGTACCTGCAATCAGGTTGTAGTCCCAAGGTATGGGACATGCCAGGGGGTATGGGACATGCCGGGGAGGGGGGCCCTCTTGGCTGGAGGGATTCCCACCCACTGGTCACAAGGACCAGGGGGTGGGAGGGAAGGACATCCAAAAGCAGAGACACAGAGAGTCTGATCACCCTTCCTGCAGAGGCCCTACTCTCAGCTTGCATGCCTCCAGGAACAGGGAGCTCACTACCCAAGTTCAGGCTCGGCCTTCCCAGAGCCTAGCTGTTGGACTCCAGGGAGTCCTGCCCTCTCTGGGCCACACCTGGCCAGGTAGCCACGGGCCCGGCTCTGCAGCAAGATAATCTTGCGGCGCAGGGAGCGGAAACGCCGCTGAATGAAGAAGCCGCGGAGGCAGCGCTGCAGCGTGAGGGCTGCCAGGTTCAGGACGTGCTCCCGCATGCCCTCCAGCAGCTGGTGCAGGTGCTCCTTCAGGAACAGCTGAGGGAAGGAGGCAAGGACTGAGGCAGGGGAAGGCCATGTGACTGCCTGGAGGCCCCTCCCTCTCCAGAAGTCCATGGAGGCAGACAGACAAGGCAGCCCTGGAGTAGGGTGCAGGATGTGCTGGGTCTGGAGAGGCGGGGGAAGGCGGGATGGTGAATTAGACAGTGGGAACAGCTGGGAAAAGTCCGGAGGTAGGATAAGCATCCATTTACCAGCTCAACTGGATGGCCTCTGGGACAGTAGCCTGCAGCCTGAGCGTTTCTGAGCGCACAGGCTCCAGCCGTGGGGCACCCAGGGGCTGAGTGCCAGTGGGACTTACCTTGCTGATGCCGACGCGGTACATGTTTGGCGTGACCGTGCACAGGCGGCTCAGCACGGACACACACATGTCCCCGTTGGCTGGCAGGTTGTGCTGGAGGGACACTAGACAGCGGTACCTGCAGGGCCCAAACCCAGCGTGGGTCTATGGGACCCACCCGGTCAGCTGCTAGACCTTGGGGTCACCACCCCCAGCCCCCGTCTCCCAGAAGCCCAAGTCCCAGCAGTGACTCTACTCATAGTGTCTTCTAACCAGAAAAAGGCTTTCTGTCCTCAAGACCCTGCTGAGGCGGCGCAGTGGTTGAGAGTCCACCTGCCAATGCAGGGGACGTGGGTCCGATCCCCGGTCCGGGAAGATCCCACATGCCGCGGAGCAACTAAGCCCGTGCGCCATAACTACTGAGCCTGCGCTCTAGAGCCCGTGCGCCACAACTACTGAAGCCCGCGCGCCTAGAGCCCATGCTCTGCACCACAATGAGAAGTCCGTGCTCTGCAACGAAGAGTAGCCCCGCTCGCCGTAACTAGAGAAAGCCCGCACGCAGCAACGAAGACCCAACACAGCCAAAAATAAATAAATAAATAGATAAAATTAAATAGAATAAAAGAGGCCTTAAAAGTAAGCTCAGGGCTTCCCTGGTGGCGCAGTGGTTAAGAATCCACCTGCCTGGGCTTCCCTGGTGGCGCAGTGCTTGAGAGT
>NW_006773553.1:1234517-1238990 GCF_000442215.2 Lipotes vexillifer | reverse complement strand
GGGACACGGGTTCGTGTCCCGGTCCGGGAAGATCCCACAGGCCGCAGAGCGGCTGGGCCCGTGAGCCATGGCCGCTGAGCCTGCGCGTCCAGAGCCTGTGCTCCGCAGCGGGAAAGGCCACAGCAGTGAGAGGCCCGCGTACCGCAAAAAAAAAAAAAGTAAACTCAAAAATTATAAAAATTAAAAAAAAAAAAAAAATACTGACCAACCCGAAAACTTATAAATTGTTTCAGTAGAATAAGGTGATTTACCGCCATCTGCTGGAAACTTGTCAAAATAACTCTTAAAATTACTACTCTTTAGAATCAACACACACATAATAAAACTATGAAAAAATGCAAAACAGTAAATACATGTTCCATATAACAGCTGGCATGTGCTGGTCTTGGGTACTGCACAATCTGAGCAAGTGTGCGTGGCAAGCCCTATTCATCCCGGGCTGCGTAATCCTAGGGCCACGGTGGGCCGGGAAGGGGTCTCTGGAGCTCAGAACCACCCTGACCGAGGTACCTGTCGATGAACGCCTGGAAGGGCAGCCGCACCGGAAAGCCCTCCTTGCGGATCCGCACAGTCTCCAGCACCCCCGAATAGCGTAGCTGGGCCATCACCACATCTGGCTCAAAGAGGCCTGGCTCCTGGGGGAAGGCTCAGATAGGGAGCCTGCACATTGGCCCAACAGATGGAGGGCCAGAGAGGCAAAGCCACTCACCCAAGGTCACACAGCATGGGGAGAGGACCTGGCTCCCCCAGGGACCTCAGCCATCACATACCTTCTTGTGGTTGGGCTTCAGGCACCTGACGAACAAGGGGTTACACCTGGGCAGGGGCGGGAGGAGGGCAGTGTGAGGCCCCAGAGAAGGAGGGTGCTGACCCCTGAGGGTCACAGGGTGGGTCAGAGATGAGGCTGGGCGCTGTGCCCCTGCCACGCCCACCTCTCCATCTTTTCCACCAGATCCAGGAGCGACTGCTGGAACTTAGCGGCCACCGTGTGCGCCTTGTAGAGCCGGGTGGCGGAGCCGCTCCTGCCCAGGCGCTGAGGGGCAGCCTGCGGGGCATGGCTGGAGAAGAGGTGTGCCACCACCTGGGCCAGTCAGCAGTCAAGGCGCGGGAGACGGGAGACAGGGATGGGGAGGGACCCAGAGGCAGAAACGAGAGAGAGAGAGAGAGAGAGAGAGAGAGAGAGAGAGAGAGAGAGAGAGAGAGAGAGAGAGAGCAAGAGAGACACAGGGAAAGAACAAAAGGCGTCAGTCCCTGCACCAGAGGGGTCAGAAAAGTGACCCGCTGGCCCTCTGTCCTCTCTGTGAGGCCGTGTCCTCCCAGCTGGCATACCTCTCAAGTGAGGGCGCTCAGCACCTTCCAAGGGGGCCGCCCGTGGCTGGGGAACACACAGGCACTGACTCCGTGCCTGGCCCCTGAGGTGGCCTGTTACAGACCTGGCCGTGAGCTCTGGCAGTGTCCTCAGGGGGAGGGGGAAGTGGAGGCCGAGAAGGTGTGGGGATGGAAGGGCCACTCAGGGAGGGGCGGGCTGGGAGAGGGGCCCAGTGGTGGGCTGCGCGCTCAGGGGGGCGGCGAGGCGAGGCGGGGTGCCCACCCGGGTCCGGCTCCGCACGAACAGCTCCAGCACGTCCTGGCGCACCTGGTCGTGGTTCTTGTCCAGAAACTTGTGCACCTGGAGGGGGGGCGGGGCAGCTTGGGCCGGACCCCACTTCCAGCCCACGCGGCCCCGGGGCGCGCCAGCCTGCCTCCTCCCCTCCTCCCCTCTCCCCCTGCTCCTGCCCCACTAGCCTCTCCACCCCCAGGGCAGGGGCAGTAGTCACAGCCTCATGTGACCAGTCCACGTCTTGGCCCCATCCTCAGTGAGGACACTGTCCTGTGCCCATTCTGCGGATGAGGAAAACGAGGCCCAGCGGGGACAGGCTCAAAATCCTGGCCTGAGACGGCTCCAGGGCAGGAATGAGCTGAGGTGACAGTGGTGACAGTGACCGCTGACGGGGGCTCCTTCTCATCACACCCGCCCTGGCCCTGGACTTCTCTCACTCGCCCCGTGAGACGGGCACTATTATCATCCCCACTTTCCAGAGAAGGAAACTGAGGCTCAGAGAGGTAAAGTGACTTGGCCAAGGTCACACAGCTCAGGACCAGCAGGGCCAAAACTGGAACAGGTGCCAGTGTCCCCAGCGGCGGGGAAGGGCACCAGAGGCCATGGCTCTGGGTCTCACCTGGTAGGTGACTTTGCCTGCGTAGTGCTTGATGGTGAACTCGGGCAGAGGCATCTTGGGTTTGGAGTAGAGTGGGTTGGCGCCGTGGTGGTAATGGCACTTCTGCAGAAACGTGTGGTCTGTGGCCTGGGGGTAGGCGGCGGTCAGCGGGTGGACAGGGGCCCGGCATCCCATTCCTCGCCTAGTGGCAAATTCTCCAGCCCTGACTGGTTCCCCAGCGAGCACCGGGGAGGGGGAACAAGTCCCCGCTGCCTCTGGCTGCCCACTGCTCGGGCTGGGGTGGCCTAAGTGGATCCTGAAGACGGGTGTGCTCCCAGCTGCCCCCCATCCAGCTCAGCTGTCTCTGCACGCTCTAGTCCCACTGCCCAGAGCACCCATCCCACCCCTGTGTTTTCCAGTCGGAATCTGAGGCCCAAGCACAAGGTCACCTCCTCCAGGAAACCTTCTATGACTTCCCAGACTGGTGCAGCCCCTCGTCCCGAGCCCCCATCCAGCCTCAGTCACCCCAGGTTTGAATGGCAGGTTGAGAGTCCTGAGCTTCCGACCCCACGCCAGAGCAGGGAGGAATGCAGGACACGAGGCTCAGAGACGTCCAGCATCCTGAGCAGGCTCACCTGGGGGAAACAGCACTGGTCGTCGAGGATGCGCAGGATGCCGTAGGGCTTCAGCGAGATGAGGCTGATGCAGGGCTGATTGTCGGCGAAGGTGATCTCCTGCCAGTCCATCTGCTCGCGGATGTACTCCTCCTGCAGGCGGCGGGCCTCTGCCTCCGAGCCCCGGGCCCCTCCCAGCCCGTCCCTCAGGCGGACGCCATCCGGGGGCCTGGCCAGGGCACCTCTGCGTGCACACCTCCCAGCCCAGGGAGCTCACTCCCCAGCGGGGCCGCACGAACCACCTCCTCCGGGCCCTGCTCCTCCCCCGGCCTGGAACAGCCCTGCCGAGGGTGAGGGGGACCCCCCAAGGGGCTCTCCTCTGCACTCAGCACCCCCGCACCTGCCCCTCCATAACACAGGCTTTCGCGTGTGCCGGTTCCCAGCACAGCCCATCCGCCTCCAAGGAGGCCCAGCGGCCAGCGGGGGCGGGACAGAGAGCGACGGAGGACTCCCACCTGCTCCTCCTGGAAGACGATCTTGTTAAAGAGGTACTGGAGGCTCTCGTTCGCGTAGTTGATGCACAGCTGCTCGAAGCTGTTGAAGCTCAGGTCCTGCCGGGCGTGTGGTGAGGCTGGGCCCTGCCCCTCCGTGGCCCGCAGCCCGTGCGTCCCGCCCAGGGCCTGCCCACCGCCCCGTGCAGACTCATCCCTGCCTTCCACAGTTTCAGCGAACTGGAGCCCCGCCCACAGACCCCCTGCCCAGAACCCTCGGTGGCTCCGACTGCACACAGGTGAGAACCTGACGGTCCCATGCAAGGTGGCACATGCAGCGGCTGAAGCCCCAGGCTCTGGAACCTTCTGCCTACGTTCCAGTCCTGGCTCTGCCACTTTCTAAGCCCCCCATGCCTGAGTTTCCCCACCTGTAAAATGGGGATAACGACAGTGCCCACCTCACAGGGTGGTTGTAAGGATTAAGCGAACTAATAAGCAAAGTGCTTAGAACATCAGCTGGCACACAACAGGTGCCACAGGAGCCTCAGCTGCCACTTCTGTTATTCTGATTTTGCCTGTCTCTCTCCATGCCCCCCACCCTAACCGCCCAGATGACTTCCACCTCCCCAGACACCACGGCCCACACCTCTGAGCCTCCGCATAGGCTGTTCCCTCCACCTCAAATGCCTTGGCTGGTTTTTAAGGAATTAGCTCAGGACGTCTCCTCCGCCTCCAGGAAACCTTACCTGATGCCTGCCCAGCTAGGGTTCTGCTCCAGGCTCCCCCAGCGCCAGGCTGCCTCTGTTACAGCTCTGACCGCGTGTGTTCGTCAGTGTTCATCCTCATCCCACCCAGTCCCTCCTGGAAGCGCCCCAAGGTCAGGGCCCAGGTCTGGTTCTTTCTGGGGTCCCTGGTGCTGCCCACAGGGCCTGGCGCCCGGAGCCCCCAGGGAGTGCTTGTGGGCGAGTGGAGGGAGATAATCATAGGAGAGGGCCCTGAACAGATGATGGTGCGAGAGCGCCCCCGGGGCCCCACCTCGAAGCCATAGATGTCCAGGATGGCGATGGACAGCGCGTCCTGCTGCGGGGATACCAGCGCGTTGACCCTGGCGATGAGCCAGCCAAACAGCAGCGCGTACAGGACCTTGGCGATGGCATCCCTGGAGCAGAG
>NW_006773553.1:1222191-1234478 GCF_000442215.2 Lipotes vexillifer | reverse complement strand
GGGGGGGGCAGGCACAGTGAGGGGGCGGGGGACCTGGGGCTCAGGCGGGAGGTGTGGCCTCACCTGGCATCCACGGCGCTCTCCACGGTCAGAGGGGTGAAGATCTTCTCTCGCATTGTCTCCTGCGGGGGATGCAGCCCCTGAGTGACAGCGGGTTGGCCACCACCTCCAGAAAGTCCCCAGAGGACTGGGGGTGGGGGGCGTGGGGAGGGGAGCCGGGGAGATGGTGTGACTTGTCTCAGGCACGAAGTCAGCCAGGGGCGGGACAGACACCCTCGTCCCCCCTTCTGCCTGGCTTGCTGGTGGGACGAGGGCTGCCGGTCTGAGGGGGAGACAGAGGCAGAAGCAGACACAATGGTGACATCAGCCTGGGGAGGGGGGAGGGCAGGGGTGTGGGAGATACTGGCCCAGCCAGGGGTCAGGGACGGCTCCCTGGAGCAGAGGGTACCTGTGTGGGGCTTGAGGATCAGTAGGCGTGAAAAAGGGAACAGCATTCCAGGCAGAGGAAACAACCTATGCAAAGGCCCGGAGACTGGTGCCAAATGCCTTTGGGGTCTGAGGTTTACCCACCTCTGGGCCAGACCCAGAAGATGGACAGGTTGGGGAGGTGGGGGAGAGGGGCAGGGGGCCCACACAGGACGGGGCACAAAGCAGCTCCATCCAGGGCTGGCAGGAGGCTTCGAGAGCATACCCCGCACCCAGGGACTCACGGTCACTTTGAAGGTGATGGCCTTCTGCAGGCCCTCGGGGGAGACCTGCAGCAGCTCGGCCACGGCCTGGATCTCCCGGGCACTCACCACTGAGGCAACCTCCTGTGCGTCTGTCTGCAAAACACACACAGGAGTGCATTTGGAGCTAAATAAACTTTTTATATGAGTTCCTATAAAAAAACAGAAACAAGCGAGAACAGCCAGGAAAATTCTCAAACAGAAGAGCAGTACAGGGGTCCCTGGAGATGATAAAACATAAAGTTAGAATAATTAAAACACTGTGGGGACAGACACATAGTTCGTAAACAGATCAACGAAGCACGATAAAAAAGTCAGGAATTAGACACAAACGTACACAGGAATTCTCAGTACGGGATAAATACGTATTTCTCAAGTTGGGAGACTGAATCACTATCTAAACAAAAAAAACAAGATCCCTACCTTGTACCTTACTAGAATAAATTCCTGATGAACCAGAGACTTAAATGTTAAAAAAATAATCACAGAAACCATAGAAGATCTTCAAACAACTATAGGTTCAGGCTTTTATAATTTTAGAGAGTTAGATCTCTAAAATGATAAAAAGTCTAAAATTTCTATAAGACTTGATAAATGAAATACCTGAAACTAATTTTTTAAATCTGCAGAGCAAAAAACCCCACCAAAAACCGAAACAGCAAAAAACCCTTGTAAACAATCAAAATGTAAATGATAAACCAGAAAATATATTTGCAATTCATCCTAGAGACAAAGGTCTGAATCCCTTAACGTGTATAAAAAGCTCTCATACGTCAATTAGGAAAAGATGAACAACCCCAAAGTGGAGAAAAAGACCAAATGATCTGTGCTTCTGGCTGTGAGCCGGCGGTATTGCAGCCACAGTTCTTCAGCCTCCAGAGGACTCCCATGTCCCGAGGGAGTGGGCCGTGCGGCCGTGGTGTCCCCTTACCTCATACTTCTCAAAGTACACGTTGCCCAGGTGCAGGATGGAGGCCAGGATGCGGAAGATGCTGTCCTGGTCCTCGGCGCTGAAGCCCAGCACCTCCATGGCGGCCAGCAGCCGGCGGAAGTCGTCCGCGTCACTCTTCCCGGAGATCTCACAGTTCCCACCCTGGGCGAGGGCAGGGCAGGGGTCGGGGACCCTGGCTGGGGGCCAGGAGCCCTCAAGGTCCCTGCTCTGCCCCGGTCTGCAGCGTGGCCGGATATCCCAGTTCTCCTTCCACTCCCGAGGGCCGGAGGCTCCGAGCGGGCACCGCACACCAGGCCCTGTGCTGAGGGTTTCGTGTACATTTCCCTCTTCTAATCCTCACACACCCCTGCAAAGCGGGACCGTGCTGTCCCCATTTTACAGACGACGAAAGTGAGGCTCTGGAAGGAAGTGTAGTCGCTCCAGGCCACTTAGTTCTATTCTAGGCTCCAGAAAAACAAAGAATCAGGTCGGCTTCCCCTACCCTGGCCTTGGACCCCAAAGACACCTGTCCCCCTTGCCACGGTGAGACATCGCCAAGTCCAAACTCACCCTCCCAAACCTCCATCACCTTCGCTGGCCATCAGGACGCCACAACTTGGCTCTCTCGGCCCACGCGGAGTGATGGGGGGAGGGGACCAGGCCAAGGGCCCTCAGACACCTGCTGGCTCTCACCTGGTTCAAGTAGTAGTAGGTCTCGGCCTCCTGCAGGCTGAAGGCCTGCCGGAGCTGGGCGGGCAGCCCAGCCAGCAGCTCATAGAAGATGTGGTAGTTCCTCTCGTTTTTGGCCTGTGGAGTGGGTTGGAGGCTGCAGAGGGGGGAGCCGCCGACCTAGGTGACCCCCGGACACACATACAAGCCCAGCTATGCCCACAGATACAAGTACACACACGGGCCTCAGGTGAGACCGGTGCCCCTGTGACGAGTGAGCCCCAGCCTGGCACTGGCGGGGGGTTGGGGGGACCCTGGTGTGGTGGTGGGGCGGGGCTTTCGGCAGGATTTAACTCTGCTTGGAGAAATGAGAGAAAGGTGGCCCTTTTCACATGTGTACCAGCTATACAAGCCTCTGCACACGTGTGTCCACGGACCAGACGTGTACTCGCACGGCCAGCCAGGGTGGTGGGCACAGACTGTGGCCAGGCCTCAAGCCAGGCCCTTGGGACACAAAGGGGAACACGGCAGACAGAAGCCCCTGGCCTCGTGGGAGCCCACCTGCTGGCCAGGGGAGACAGACCCTCAGCAGAGCACCCGTGAGTGGCAAGAAGCGCTCTGCAGAGAAACAACGCAGCCAAGGGGGTGGGCAGTGATGGGGGGCGGGAGGGGGCTGCATTTCTTCACCGGGGCCGCTTCCCTGGGGCGTGACCTTCAGCGAAGACTTGGAGGAGGTGAGGGGTTCGGCCACGCAGCTGTCTGCGGGAAGAGTGCTCCGGATAGAAGGAACAGGCGCTGCGAAGGCCTTGTGGCAGGATGGGGCCAGGTGTGCCTCAGGGCCAAGGACGGGGCACGGGGGAGGGGAGGAGGTGCCGCCACAGGCACACGCGCGCCCGCACACGCACATACACGCGCGCACAGCCCGAGCCTCGTCCATCAGCTCGGCCAGGTGCCAGGCTCAGAGGGTCTGCACGCCCCACACCCGACCCCATCCTGACACACCTGAAACACGATCCTGGATTTCTCGAGCAGGTACTGCGAGGTTATGGCACCAGAAATCACGCTCCTGGGGAGGGAGCAGAGTCAGCTACGCTGGGCACCGTGCACGCAAGGCCCCGGGGGGCGGGGGGGGGGTGGTGGGGCTCCACCGCGGCCACTCACCCTTCCAGAAAGATCTCCACAAACTTCCCAAAGCGGCTGGAGTTGTCATTCCTGACAGTTTTGGCGTTACCGAAGGACTCCAGGAGGGGCGTGGCCTCCAGGATCTTATTGGGGAAATGGGGAAAACCAGTAGCAGAAAACTCTGGGCTCAAGCCTGGGGCTAATAAAATTCTTTTGAAACTCGTCTTAAGTATACATGACTTAAAATAGGTAACAATATAAAACTTAGTTCAAAAACGACTCTTTTAAAAGATATATATTGTGAGCATGCAGTAATTTGGTAAATGAAAGAAAAGTTTATCTTAAAGGAAAAATATACTTGACCCGGAGGGAGTGGCCGAGCCCTCCGGGCCCGCAGGCAGGCAGGAGAGCCGCCAGCTGAGAGCAGACCCAGAGCCTCAGAGCCCCAGGTGTCTGGGCTCGGGGACCGTGGCGTGGCCCGAGGTGGGGGGTCTGCTGGGCCTTCCTGCCAAAGGGCTCTGGGGGTGTTCTTGCCCCCCTCCCCAGCCACCACCGGCCGTGAGCCACCCAGCCTCCTGGAAAGGCCTACCTGCCCCGCCTGGCTCCCTCCAGGGGTCCTCTGCAACCCTCGGGAGGTCCCGTCCCCCACCCCCGGCTCCCACCCCTCGGGCTCCAGGCCCTGCACAGCCCAGCCCCATCTCCTGTCCCCTCCCCACTCTGCCCAGCACTGCAGTCCCCTGACTGTGCCCGCGCCAGCCTCTGGGCACTGGCGCTCTGCCTCCCTGCAGCCCTCAGCCCTTCGTATGTCCATGTCTCTCGCTAGAGCGTCAGCCCAACAGGCAGGACTCTGTGCGCACACGCCTGGTGTTCAGCACCCACACAGGACCTGGCAGTAGGAGGCTCTCAACAAACACCTGCTGGGGGGGGGGGACCTCCCTGGTGGGCCAGGGTTTAATCCCTGGTCAGGGAGCTAAGATCCCACCGGCCTCATGGCACAGTCACAAAAAAAAAAAAAAAGGAGAAAAAAGAAACTTCCCTGGGGGTCCAGTGGTTGGACTCCATGCTTCCACTGCAGGGGGTGCGGGTTCCATCCCTGGCTGGGGAACTAAGATCCCCACGTGCTGCACTATGCGGCCAAAACAAAAAAAAAAAAAAAAAAATCTGCTAAATGGATGAAATGGGGGATAGCATTTTACGACAGCAGAGCCCAGGGTGTTGTAGCTAATCACAGCACCCACTTATTAAGCACCTACTGCATGCCAGACCTTTTGCCCCAATTAACAGCACCGTTAACAATCCTACGAGGTAGGTGCTAATATCGCCCTTGCTTACAGATCAGGAAACTGAGGCTGGGAGAGGTGAGGCAGCGTGCACGGGACTCCAGGGTCGGAAAGAGCGAGGGCCCACAGCACCACAGCCCATGCTCAGTGCTGTAAGCAGTGCTTTCTCTGGCTGCATCATTTCCTCAGGATAAACTCTTAGAGGAGAAATAGGGGGCCCGGTGTGCACAGAAATGATACACGTTACCTTGGGGACGGCGCCAGGTCCCCCCACCTGCTCACCCACAGTGTCGCTCAGTCCCAGAAATACTGTGCCCACCGTACAGAGGAGTGGACTAAAGCCCAGAGAGGCACAGGGGCCAGCCTGGGGGTGCTTAGGGAGTCAGGGTCCGCCTGTCCCTTAGTCTGGGTGCCCCTTGTGGGCACCTGGGGGTGGGTTCTCTCCTCTAGTGCCCAGCACAGGGCAGGGCACATGGCCAGGGGTGGGAATATCTGGCCCCGTGGGGCCGTCCAGCCCAACCCACAGGTGCGCCGGTGCCTGTGCCCCGGGCTGAGCAGCATTCAGCCACCCCGAGCCCCTACCCCAGGGAACCCTTGTCTCGTTCCCAGCCCAGAGGTGGAGCCTGTGGCCCAGACCTCGGCTGATCAAGGCACGCCTGGGTCCAGTGAGGACGCATGGCCAAAACCATTCCAACAAGAGGGAGCCCTGAGACTTCCTGGCCCGGTAGGCAGTGTGGGCCGTGGTGCTGTGGCATCATCGTGCTGACCACGGGAGAGAGATGAGGACGATGTCCAAACGTGCGGGAGGGTGGAGCCGAGACAAGGGACGTTGTCTAAGACCCTGGACCCAGCCTTGCCTGAAACTGACCCTAGACCCAGACCGTCCGATTGCAGAAGCGGGCTCAACAGCGGCCAGGAGGTGAGTCCACAGTCACCCCAGCCAGCAGGCACATCTTCACAGCTCCTCTCTGCCCGGCCAACCCCTCAGACCCAGCCACGTCCCGCGCCTCCGCCATCCTCCCCGACCCCTGCCAAGACAGCCCCCCGCCATGAATCTCAGACCCCAGCCCCTCCACCCCGTCACTCTGGGACACTGGACAAGTCACTGCCCTCCCAGGCCTCAGTTTTCCAGCTCCCAGGGCTGCCGCAAGGCTCTGGCGCTGACAGAGCGAAAGGTTCCCCGCACACAGCGGGTGCCTGACACACACGGCTGCCTGCCTACGCAGCCAGTCCTCCCAGGAGTCTACTCTTCGAGGCTTGACCCCCGGCCTGGAGCAAAGGGATGATCTGGTTGGCCTCCAGGAGACCCAGGCTGGGATGAGAGGGGCTGGCAGGCCAAGGTCGGTATCAGAAGTGGCCTGCCAGGAGGTGACCTCTCCTGACCACAAAGCCTGGGCTGACCCCCCTCCTCACCGAGGGCCCAGCAGCCCCTGCCCAGTGCCCCCAGATCACCTGCAGAGGTCGCCACCAGCTAGGACACTGTGGCCACTGCAAACCTCTGGAGGGGTGGGCCAGAGCTTGAGCTTCACGTTCCGGAGTCTGAGCTGGCGGGCCTCGGCCTCTGCCCCACCTCCCCTGAGCTCCAGGCTCCTGGCACATCTACCGTCTCCCACCACCTGTGCGTGGATGCCCCGCAAAGCCTCAAGAGCACCAGCATCCTCTCTCCATATCCTGCCCCTCAGCTGCTGGCTGCTCCTGTGACTCAGGCCGGATGCCTGGGGCCAGCTTGGGCGTCCCCTCTTACAGCCCCGTCTGGTCCCTCACCAAGTCCTGGAACCGCACCCAGGCCAGCTGTGCTCAGCAACCCCACTGTCACCTCTCTGGTTCGAGCCACCATCCTCCCTCGCCTGGACCACATGCTGCCCCTCTGCCGACCCAGCACACCACACCTGCTGGACCCCAGGGCCTTTGCACCTGCTCTTCCCCAGATGTCTGCAGGCCCCACTGCCTTGCCTTCTCAGCAGGACCTGCCCTGACCCCCACGCCTGAAATCGCAATCCCCAACATGCCCCATCCTCCCCCCTACGCTTCCCTACAACTTACCCCTTTTTTCACACACACAGAGGTTACCTGCCTGCTTTTTTCCTTTCTGTTTCCCACACTAGAACAAAACTCCCACAAGATGGGAACATTTATCAGACTGTGCTCCTGCTGCCTGCTCCCCAGAGCCTAGCCTGGGCCTGGCACACAGCAGGTCCTCGGGAAACCGTTACGGAGGTTCTGACGTTCTTGGGTTCAGAGAGCTCAGCTCTCTAGGCAAAGCTCCAATGCTGCAGACCCCAGCCAGGCCTTCTCAGTGCCCCAGCCTCTCCTGACCCTACACTGGCCATCACACACGTTCGGGCCTGTCCTGCCTCTTTCACGACCATGAATGTGAGGCCAGGCGGGAGGAGTGGACGACGCCCCCTGCCCATGTGGCCTCTGCTGGGGCCGCCCCAGGGGGCTGGAACGCAGAGCTGCAGGGGAAGGCAAGCAGGAGAGAACTCCCGGGAGGGGAGGCAGCAAGAGCGCCAAGTCCTCCGAGGCCTCTCTGTGTAGCCCGGGGCTCGGCCGCCCATCCGCCAAGTGGGGCCACAGAGCCTTGCCTCTCGAGGAGCACGAGGGGCGCTGGGCTGAGGGTCCTGGGGGGACAGACGCACCTGCCGTGTGACGCCCCGTTTCTGGTTCATGGCCGCCAGGTAGCGCAGAATGAGCTTCGTGGCCTCAGTTTTTCCAGAGCCGCTCTCTCCACTGACCGGGCAGAGGGGCAGAGTGAGCTCCAGCCTGTTCACGGCCTCTCCTGGGCGCTCTCCTGACCCCACCGTGACACAGGAAGACACGGGCAGGCAGGCCGGCCGCCAGCCCCTCCGCTGCTCACCTGATGATTATGCACTGGTTCTGTTTGGCATCGAGCATTTTGGCGAAGGCGAGATTTGCAATTGCAAAGAGGTGCCTGGAGAGACAGGCCACAGGCGTTCCTGGGCCAGGCCCTGCTGGGGCTCCCAAACCTCCCAGGGGATGGGCAGGGGGACATCTCTGCCTAGCCGAGCAGCCAATCCTGCCGTACCCCATCCTCGGGGAATGCTCCCCACAAGGCTCCCCACCCAGGTCTGAGCCACAGTGGCCTCCAGCCCCCAGGGGGCTGTGGCCAGGCTCAGGGAGAGGCTGCTGGGCTCCCCACCGCCACCCACCACCCACGGCTGAGGGGCAACCAGGGATTTGCCAAGCTCAGACAGGAACCCAGGAGACCCCGGGGAGGCCCCTCCCCCAGCCCGACTTGCCAAGCTCAGACAGACAGGAACCCAGGAGACCCCGGGGGGGGGCCCCTCCCCCAGCCCTGGAGACACTCACGGGGAATTCTCGGCCAGGGCCCGCCCTCTGTACTGCTGCACCTGCTCCAGCCCGTAGATCCCAAACATCCGGTACGGGTTCACCGACACCAGGATGCTGCCGATGTACGTCTGCCGGGCAGACGGTGGCCTCAGGGCCCGTCTGTGTCCCTCCCTCCCCCATTCCTGGGAGCCGGGATCCCTGTTTCATGGGGACAGACGTCTGGCTGCCTGGCCCTGGTGTCTGCACCCTGGGCCCCCAGACAGCTTGATGGGTCGTGCGCTCCGGTTGTGGAGTGTCAGGCACTGAACCAGGCTGAGGCTGGGAGGAGGGTGGAGCACACAGCGCCCCACAGCCACGATCCCACAACGGTGCCTGCTTCCTTCATTCATAGTTGGGGCCCGCCCCCTGACCGTCTCCCCCCGGGCCCCAGGTGTATGGCTCCCATGACTCTGGAAGCTTTACCCATCAGGTCCCTGGTGGGGGTCACACACTTCTGGGTTCCCTGTCTCCAGGCCTCTAAGACTCTATGTTTTAGGACTTTGGATTATAGCGCTCCCGGCTCTCGAATGCTGTGCTCAAATAGTAGAAACTCCAGGGTTCAAACCACATGCCACAAGTCTGGGGCGAGCAGGAGAAATCCACGCTTCCCACTGCAGCCCCAGGAGGCAGCTGCCCCCAGACCCAAGCCCAGGGGGGTCAGCCCCAGGCCTTACGTAGATGAGGTTCCGTTCAAATCTGGTCTTAAGGTTGGCCAGCACAGTGGTCTCCTGGAGGTCTCTGCGAGGAGATGGAGAGAGGCAGTCAGGGCCCACCTTCCCCTCAGGGTAGGGCCTTGGTCAGAAAAGCCTGCGTTCAAGTCCCGTCTCTGACACCAACCAACTGTGAGGCCTTGAGCAAGTTACTTAACCTCTCTGTGCCTCAGTTTTTCTATCCATCCAATGGGTATGATAATCACTGTTCCCACCTCGCTGGGGTGGGAGATGCTCTCAGGTAGCAAACGTGAAGGCTGTCACTGTGATTGGATAATGACATTGACCAGCACGACCCTCACGTCTGAGGCACCTCCGATGTGCCAGCACCCTCACACCAACAGCCACTCCACAGCATCCTGTGGGCGACAAACTGAGGCAGAGAGGCTGAGGGTTTGCCCAGGTCCCAGCTAATAAACGCCGGAGCTGGGGTCTGGACCCAGCCCATCTGAATTACCGGGCCTTTGTGACACTGCCTGAGCCTCGCCTAACAGGGGAGGAAGCAGGCTCTGAAAATGTTCCAGGAGGTGAGGGACCACTCACCGACCCGCCACCCCCACTCACTCCAGCTGCGTCATGTCCTCCACGCCGTCCTCCCGGCGCTGCTCACGGAACCGTGTGGACGGCAGGTTGCGGATGGAGTGCATCTGGGGGAGACAGACTGTGGTCAGCCAGCCAGAGGGTGCCTGCGCGTGGCCCCCCGGCTTGCACACGGCCAGGACCCACTGCCGTGTGGAGGAGGGAGCCCTGAGGCCGGGCCGGCCGGGTCCTGTGGGCTGTCTGCCTCGGAACACAATGCTTAATTCCCAGGGACACGGCCGGCCTCAGCGCTGCCCGTCTTCCCGAGGGCCCTGCCAGGGGCTGAGCACACGCACGGGGGCACTGCTCCCTCTGCCTGGCCGGAAGGCCTCCCACCTCACGTTCTCCCAGGCTGAACCCCAGGTCTGCCTATGTGACAACTAGGAGAACATCCGCATCTGGTGGGTGCCTGGGGCCTCCGGAAGGACCAGGACTTTCGCGTCTGGCGCCGCACCCCGTGCCCCGTGCCGGGCAAACGCAGACCCACACGCACAGACCCACAGGCAACGGCGCCTGCAGCCCAGGTGCTCCCACATCCACCCGTGGTCTCGCACGGGGCTTGTGGACGTGCACGCCGGCCTGCGGTGCCTGCCTGGAGGCGCACACAAGTGCAGGCACGTGCTCTCAACGTCCCTTGGACAGGTTCTCGTGTGTCAGGTGTCCCCGCACCTGGTGGTCTCGAGACGAAAGTCCCGATGCCCCCTGTGGGCTGCAGGCCCACTACTGTGCCCTGGTAGTGTGTACACTTGACCCCGCAGATACCACGTCTGCCCGGGCCGTGGCGTATGCACTCACATGCTCTCCTCGTTGAGCTGTGGAGCGCCCGAGCACACGTCCCAGGCCCGCACGTGACCCGTGTGACTGTGAGCACCCTTGTGAGCCCGCCTGCCCTGCCTCTCGGGTCCAGCCTACACCCCTCCCTGAGCGGAGAGGAAAGGGGACACCAGGAGGCAGCCCGCGTGCTAAGTAGGGCACAGCGGGTATCACCCCAGAGGCCCTGGCCTCCCGCCCACCCGCCTGCCCATGTGCGCCAGTGGCCGCAAACCCTGAATAATTCAGCCACTCACGTATTCCAGGGTGAGGAGGGCCCACGCATCCTTGCCCCTCACCCCCGGGCGCTTTGTGCCCCGCTCCTGCAACGCTGCGGCCCACACAGCACGGGGCACCCGCCGTTGGGGCCAGGGCCCCCCCAGCAGCCAGGGCGCCCCGGTCGCCATTGATGGGCCCGTTGGCTGCCTGCTCCACAGGGCACCGTCTGCAGAGGCTGAGAAACGCCCGCCACCCCTGCGTGCCCCGCCCACCCCAGGCGTCCCGGGGGAGGCTCCGGTGACCACCCCCCTCCGCTGAGGGCCACCCGGCACCGGGCTCGTGTTCCGCCGCGAGCATGGCAGCCAGGCACGGGCTTGGCACCCCTCAGAAGGGCTGCCTGCCCCACACCCTACGGGGGCGCAGACAGACTCCTGGCTCAGCCGTGATCCACTGTGTGACCTTCTGGGTCTTCTGTGCAGTAAAGAGGCTGGAAGGTTGGTTCCTGAGCCCTCACCTTTGGACAGTCCAGAACCCCGCAGCCCGGGGGACTGCCCTTAGGCAGGAGCCTCAAAGAGACAGAAGACCCAGTTTGGGGGAGGGCCAGCAGCAGGCAGAAGGAACAGCATGAACGTGAATGCGGGGGTGGGACAGGGTGGGTAGGCAGGGTCTGCAGTTTCGTACTCAGCCAAGATCCCTGCGGGGGGGCTTGGAGTGGACATGCCATCCAGATCGGAGGAGGACAGGACTGCTTGGAGCCCAGGCTGGGACAAGATCCCTTTCTCCAAGTGCCTGGGGGCAGTTTCTGGCATCTCTGTCCTCTGCCTGCCTGTGCCGGGCATCCCCTTGTTCAATCCCCCAGAAGCTCTGTGAGGCTGTTCTCCCCAAGCTACAGATGGGAAGACTGAGGCCCAAGCAGGCAGCAGTTCGCCAAGGTCCCAAGACTGTCTCCTGCCCTGTTTCCCAGGATGGAACCATAAGCCCTCCCTCTAACCTGTGCCCCCGTACCTTATTCCACCAGCCTTTGGGGCCAGCCTTCTCCCCTGGGCCCCCATGGGGCAGGCAGGCAGCTCCAGGGCCCAGGCGGCAGGACGGGGGGCGAGCGTGTACTCGTGTGCAGGGTTGATGGGCCTCCGCCGGCAGCCAGAGGCGGGACCAGAGCAGACTCCAGGTTCTCAGCCTGGGCCCGGGCTCTGGCTCCTGGATGGGAGGCTGCAGGGTAGCAGGACAAGCTCGCTGGAAAGAGCTCAGCTTTTGCACACGAGGCATGACCACAGCAAAACGCCCAGGGCTTGCCTGGAGCCATTCACCAGCCTTGGGCAGGGGTCCTGGGGCCCCAGAGGGTGCCAAGGGAGCTGGGGCCCTGGGCAGTGTCCCCCAGCGGCGCCATGGTGGCCACGTGGCCCTCATCTGGTCAGAGGTGGCCAGCGGGTAGGAGAAGCTGGGCCTCAGTGCCTTCCGCTCTGAGGGGGAATCCTGGGGGGGTGTCAGGGTCGGGGGTTCAGGCTCTGCTGGTGGCTGGGGGTCCTCCGGACAGGCCTCTTCAGGCTCCTTGAGGCTCGGGCTGGCCGATTTGGTCAGCTGTCCAGGCCCTGGGTCGTGATGTCTACCCAGGAGGATACCGGTTGAGTCAGAGGCTGGATCTTCAGGCTGGGGAGCAGGGGATAGCCCTGGGCCCACGTGCTGGAGGAAGGGGTCTGGGGGTACAGCGGCTTGCCTGGAGAAGCCACGGAGGCTGCCTGGGCCTCCCGGCCAGGGCGAGGGTGGCCGCTGGGTGTCAGGCATGTCCACGTCCCAGCTGGGGGCCAGCGGGGGCACTGTCCAGAGCGTCTCCGAGTCCTCGGGCTCGCGCTGGCTCTCGCGGTGCTGAGGGGCAGGGGCAGGGGCGGCG
>NW_006773553.1:1208917-1221498 GCF_000442215.2 Lipotes vexillifer | reverse complement strand
GCTGGGGGCGCGCGGCGGGGACGGCGGACGGCGGGAGTTGTTGTTGTTGCGCGCGCGCGCCTGCGCCCTCCGCAGCACGATGGGCGTGTTGGGCCGCTCGGGGTCCATGCCGGCCAGCTTGTAGCCGAAGCGCTTGTAGGCCGCCTCCCTGACCGCCGGGCCTCGCGCCCGGGCCTTCTGGCTGCCCCTCAGCCGCGGGACGGGCTCCTTTTCCGACAAGGTCTTTTTGAGGAACCGCGCCAGCGAGGTGGCCGGGCGCGGCGCTGGGCGTCCGAAGTCAGAGCTGAAGCCCAGGCCCCGGGGGGCGCCGAAGGCCGAGAGGGCGCGCTGGATGCGACGCTGCCGCGGCGTGAGGAAGCCCCAGAAGGGGTGGCCGTAGGGCACCGGGGGCAGCGGCGGCATCTCATCGTCTTCCTCGTCTTCGTCCGCATCCCCCAGGGGCAGAGGGATGTCCAGGGAGGGCGGCAGGGGCACGTCCAGCTTCTCCTTCCCAAACAGCTTCACCTGGGGCCGCGGGAAGAGGCGGAACCTGCGGATGAGGGACAGCTTGGACCTGGCGGGCTTGTCCATGCCCTGCTGCTCGAAGAAAGCGGCGCTGGGCAGGCGGAAGGAGGTGCCCTGCCGCTCGCCGCCCGCCTCCTCGGGCTCCTCCAGCTCCGCGATGTCATCCATGGGGTGGGCATACGGGTTGTGAGGTGACAGGATGGGCGGCGGCACCCACGGGTACGGGAAGGCCGACTGCTCCGACGGAAGATAGGGCCCCTCGGGGGGGTAGATGGCCTGGTCCCCGCCACCATAGATGCCTTCGGCGTAGGGGACTCCATGGGAGGCACCGTAGGGGACGCTGTAGGGCGGCGCATAGGGATCCAGGTAGGGCGGCGCGTAGGCTTCCAGGTAGGGCGGCGCGTAGGCGCCCGGGTAGGGCGGCGCGTAGGCGCCCGGGTAGGGCGCCCCGTAGGCATCCGGGTAGGGAGCCCCGTAGGTATCTGGGTAGGGCCCGGCATACGGGAGGTCGTAGGCGAGGTCGTAGGGCGGGTAGGGCGGGTAGGGCGGGTAAAGCGCGTCGGAAGGGGCGTAGGAGTCCTGGTAGTAGCCGTGCAGTTGCGCCTCGCCCGCGTATGCGTCGTAGTAGCCGTAGGGAGACGCAAACCCCGACGGGGCCGCGTAGGGGGGCTCGTAGTCGTCGTAGCCATAGCGGTAGCCGTAGTTGGAGTAGAAGGAGCCCCCGTAGTAGTCTGGGCCGTAGGAGTCGTAGGGGTCCTCGGGCGGGTACCCGTGCGGGTAGTCATAGGGCGGCCAGGCTCGGCCGTGGAGGCCGTAGGCGCCCCGGTAGGGCTCCTCCTCGTACTGGTACAGCGACTGCTGGTCGTAGTAGTCATCACCCTCGCGGTGGTAGTCGTAGTATTCGCCCAGGTCCTGGAAGCCCTCCAGCCCGTACAGCGACCTGCGGGAGCCCGAGTGCCGGAACGGGGCCTCGTCCTCGAAGGGCAGGAAGCCCACGGGCTCGCCCGACTCGTAGATGCTGTGGGCGCGCGGGAACCTGCGCAGGCGGCCCCCGGGCTGCAGGATCTCGGCGCCCGACGGGAAGGGCAGCTTGCGCGAGCCCACGCGGGAGCCGGAGCGGTCCATCCAGGCGTCCAGTGTGGCCTGCGCGCTGCCCGACTCCTCGGCCTTCTTGATGAGGAATTTCTTGGTGAGCCAGTTGATGGCCGTGGACGCCTTGCTGAGCGACTGGGCTCGCGGGCGCAGACGGCCGTAGCCGCGCCGGCCGGGGAAGCGGATCACCATGAAGGACGGCTTCTTGCCCTTCATGGCTCTCTTCTTCTTGCCCACGCGCATCTGCGTCATGAGCTTCGACGTGGACTTGAGCACCGTGCGCGCCTTCTTCTTGCGCTTGGTCTTCTGGGGTCCAGTGTGGAGGCCCCAGAAGAATGCCGACGCGCTCCGGAACTGCCCCTTCTTGGAGATCTTGGGCGTGCGGTCTCGGAAGCCCATGAACAGCCGCGAGGTCCCCTTCAGGCTCCGCTTGGGCTTCTCCGGCTCCGGCGCCCTCTTCCCCTTCTTTCCTTTCTTGGCTTTCCTCTCATCGTCCTCTTCCTTCGCCATGGTGGCCACCCGCTCCCTGCCAGGCCGGCCGCTGTCACAAGCGCAGGGCCCTGGGGACACGGGGACCTGCTGAGTGTCCTGCCTGCGGCTGGACACGCAGCCTCCCCGGGCTCAGAGCGGCTGGGACTGGCGCGGTGGCTGGGGGAGGGACAGCCAAGCTCCTTCTGGCTGGGACCAGGCTTGCAGGAGGGCAGATCCATAATTCATCTCCTCAGGCCCCGCCTAGAATTTCCCCCTCGAGCCTGTTGGAAAGCGCCTGGGTGTTGTTTATAGGAAGCAGGGGAGGCCTGGCAGGCCCATGCTGGGGAGGCTGCGTTGGCCTTAGAACCTCCATGAGGACAACCGTGCCTCAACCCCAGTCAAGCCCTCCCTGAGCCTCTGCCGGCACACCCACCGAGTGAGTGCTTGGGTCACCGGGCCCCAGAGAGGGGAAGCCACCTGCCCGAAACCACCCAGCACATCTGTCCTGGGCCACAAGTGGAGCCGCATCTCCGGAGCCAGGGTGGGACGTTCAAAGACCACCAAGTCACCTTGGAGGCGGGGGGAACCTGGGCCCCCCTCCAGGTCCTGGGCAAGGGGGGAAGGGTGGTGGGCATGGCAGGTGCCCAGGGCTGCGGTCAGTGTAACCAGAGCTGGCCGGCCCTTGGGAGCGTGAATAATTTATCGGGGAGAACCAGGCTGCTGGCTGAGAAGGCAGGGCAAGAAGGGGGCTTCTCGGTCCCCGCAGTGCCTGGTAAGGCCGGCAATCAGGCAGCTTCCGGGGGTGGGGACACGTGGGAACTGGGCCCCCACAGGATGGGGTCTCGAGGGGGCATCCACTCCCCCATCACCCCCTCCGACGCTGCCTGCTCTCCTGCCTTGTTCTGGGCTGTGGGGCAGGGGGTTCACTCTTTCTGAGCCCAGAGATGCTGACACTGCGACCCCCACTGCCCCTCCTGGAGCTGGTTTCCAAATTGAGGCCTGGCCACTGTTATCTCAAGAGAGTCTCACAATGGGCTGTGGGGTGGGAACTGTCACCTCCTTTCTCCAGATGAGGAAACAGTCTCGGAGAGGTGAAGTGACTTGTCGAAGGTCAACCAGCTTGGGACCCTGGAACCAGGCTCCAACCCAGGTCTGCACGGTCCGGAGCCACCTTTCTTGCTAGTGCTAGGCCTTCCTCACCTCTGGGCTCCTGGGCATGTGGGCCATCGTGTGGGACGGGAACAGCTCTGGACACTGGCCAGAGGCAGGGGCTTAGCTGGGCTGACCCCAGAGTCTGGGCCTTCCAGGAGTTCTGGGGCAGAGGGCCCTACTTGAGCCACTGAGCAAGCCAGAGGCCCTGATGTGCTGGTGGAGGTCGCCCAGGCCGTGTCCCTGCTTGGGCCCCACCTGGACTCCTGGTCAGCCTGGCCCCTGTCCCTCAGGACAGCATGCACTGACTTGTCCGTTCATTCATTTGTTGAGAAGCATCTGCTGGAAGCCTGCCATGAACCAGGCGCTGTCTAAGCACTGGGGACACAGCTAAGGAAACAGAAACCTGCCCTCGTGGCGCTGGCATTCTGGGGGGCGGGGACTGGCAACAAACAAGGAGAGTGAGTGAAAGATACAACCGGTGGGATGGCGTGAGTGCTGGCATTGAAATAGCGCAGGGACGCGGCACCGAGACTCGGGTATACAGCACCGAACAGGGCCCGGGTGAGGTGCCCTGGAAGTGACACAGGGGCCAAGAGTTGCAGGAGGGGAGGGAGGGAGGGAGGCCTGGGGGAGGCACAGCGGCCCCGATGTGACGGAGCGACAGCAAGGCCAGGGTGACCGAGTGCAGTGAGGGGCGAAGGCGGGGGGTGGGGCAGAGGTCAGAGGTCGGGGTGAGGACTTGGCCACGGCTGTGGCAGAGAAGGGATGGCATTGGACCTCCTTGGTCTTCACAGGATCCCTCTCGCTGCCACAGGAAGGACGGATGGCAGGGGCTGAGGGCAAAAGCGGTAGCTGTTGTGGGAGCTACCGTGGCGGTCCGGGCGAGCGACACTGGGGCCTGGGCCAGGCTGGGGCAGTGCGGTGGACAGAGTGCTGGGATGCTGGTATATTTTGCAGGTGGAGCCTGCAGGCAACTCACGAGTACCTGCACGGTTTCCTTACTGAAGCAGGCGGGAGAGTGGAGGCGGCCAGTGGAGATGAGGAAGGCCGTGGGTGGAGCTCTGCACGTGGTGATCTCGGACATCCGCCGTCCAGGGAGTTGGCGGGACTTGCACAGCTGTCAGGGAGTCAGCGGCGTTTGGGTGGTGCTGAGGCCACGGTTCGGCAGGATGGCACCAGGGGGTGGGTGCACGTGGAGGACAGGCCCTAGGAGTGAGCCTGGGGCTGCACTGTTTGGGGCCAAGCTGGCCCCAGAGACCAGAAGGGTGGTGTGGGCAGGCCCTGCTGCCGGCTGTCACCCAGGCCAGCTCCCCAGAGCAGAGAGGAGCCGCGGCCTGGAATAACGATGTCGGTGATAACAATAATAAGAGCAGCTTAGTCTCCGCAGGCCCTGTGCCTGGCTCTCTGTTTATCTCGTGAAGGCTCCCGTTGGCCCCAGGAGCGGAGGGTGCCCTAGTGCCCACACTTACAGCTGAGGAGCCCAGGGCAGAGGCTGCATCCAGGACAGGAATGGGACCGACCCAGTGTTCCGAGCCACCCCTCACAACCCCTAGGCTCCTTCTCCGAGCAACGTGGGCGCTCCTATGGCTGGGCTGGCCGCTCTGAGCTTGGGTCTCTTCATCTGGACAGTGGGCTTCGGAGCCCAAAGATGCCTGCCTGAGGTTCGCTGCAGCCCGGTGAGTCGCTGGCCAGCGTCCAGTGCTGGCCTCCCAGCTGTTCTCCTGGGCAAACCACAGGCCACCAAGGACCCCCAGTGTGGGCAGGCAGAGGTGTGGCTCCAGGCGGTGTCCCTGGGCCCCCCTCCCGTCCTCACTTTCCTCAAATGTCACGTGGAGCCGGGGGGTGGGGGTTGCACCCTGCAGTCTCTAAGGGGAGCCCCCTTCTCTGGCTGGTTCAGGGTCCCGCCTCCATCTTGGTGTCCCTGGCCTCTGCTGCAGGCACAGAGCAGGTGTCAGGGAACAAGTCTCTCACTCATTCATGTGTCACCTGCCACATGCCAGGCACCGTGCTGGGCTCCAGGGGGCCACAGAGTCGAGCAGAACCAGGCATGGCTTCCGCCCCCACTCAGCTCCCAGTGTCAGGGGGACATGGATGTTAAGCGAAAAGCCACACCAACAAGGGGGGAGCTACAGCCGTGGGAAGAGCCGTGAAGGCCAGGCCACGACGCAGGTGGGCGGACGCTGCATGGGGAGGCCAGGGGGTTCCCTGAGTTTCTGACCCTGAGCCAAGATCTGAGGGATGAGGGAGCTAATCAGATGGAAGAGGGAACAGTGTTGGGGCAGAGGGAAGAGCATGTGCAAAGGCCAGGTGGTGAGAGAGGTGGAGTGACGTGGGGCATGTGGAGTGGCAAGTGGCCAGAATGGGAGCTGGGGTGGGACTGTGGTCTCCATCTCTATGGCAGCAGCGAACGTGGCAGGGCTTTGAGCTGTCAGGGATGCTGCGAGCAGGTCTGGAAATTAAAGTAACCAGTACTGCCAAGCTTTCCGACGTGCCGGGCTCAGGGCCAAATGCTCTCCCCCAGGATCTCACTAGATCCTCACAGTGCGTAAGGTGGAAGCTGCCGTTCCTGCTGTGTAGATGAAGGGTCTATAAAACACGTCTCAGGGAGGTTAGGTCGCTGAGCGAAGGGCCCACAGCGAGGACCCGACCGCCTGGCTCCAGAGCGTCCCGCGCTCACCTGCGGCGTCACGCTGCTCCTTGCGTGGCCGTCCTGGACAAGAGATTTTGGGCCACTGTGTGGAGGATGGGGCGCGGGGGACAGTGGCTGTGGCGGGGTCAGCTGTGGCGGGGGACACGCTCAAGTCAAGTGGGCAGCCCCAGAGAGGGTTGTGTGGGGCCTTTGGGGCCGGCCTGGTGCCTGAGGCCAGGTGGGAGGTGTGGGAAGATGACGAGTTTGGTCTGAGATGCAGAGAGTTTTGGGGTGACCGTGGGCCATCCAGGTGGAGAGTTGGGGAGGCAGTTTAGCCCCGCAGGTCGGGGGTGACAGGGTCGAGGCTGTCTAGGAGAGGGACAGAGCGAGAAGGGGGGACCCCAACTCCGGCCTTAAGGACTGTGTGCCAAGGAGGCAGGGAGGGGCTGCCGAGGAGGGGCCCAGGGGAACGAGGTTAGAAACCTCACAGCTCCGCAGCGGGTGGCATGTGGCCTTGGCAGGAGCTGTTCTGGCAGCACGCTGGGGAAGCTGAGGGCAGAGGGTGGACATGGGGAAGCCAGGCCGTGACCGGTGGGGGGAGGGGGTGGCCACAGGGAATGATGCATCCGGGAGGAGTGTGTTTTCAGTGGGGGATCGCCCAGCAAGAAGGCGGCCGTCTGCACACCAAGGAGTGAGGCCTCGGGGCACCTCGATCTCTGACTTCCAGCCTTCAGAACCATGAGAACATCTTGTCCATTGTTTAAGCCACCAGCCTGGGTACTTTGTTATGGTGGCCCCGGCCAGGCCCAGGAGGATGAGTCACACAGACCCACTGGCAAATCCTCAGGACAGACCCAGGAGAGAGCACGCGAGAGGAGTGAAGGCCCTGAGGTGGCCTCTCCATTGTGGAGGGAGGGGTGGCTGCAGATGAGTGCAGGGCGTTGGGAGTTTTCCAGCCGGGGTTCGAGGGGGCAGGGCCGTTTCAGAGGCTGTCAGCGGCACAGGGAGACGCCCACCCTGGGTGGTGTAAGCACCCCGCCGGGGCCGGGCCAGATGGGATCTTGAGGAGGACAGATGAGCTTAGGGGTTTTTGCCAAAGAAGGTTTCTGAGATGAGGAAGTGGGGAGTCTAAGCTGGAGAGGAAGGGACACAGGGACGAACACGGGGACGTGGATGGACATCTGTGTCCTGAGCCCTTTGGCACCCGAGTCTCGTAAAGCTGCAGGCCAGGCCCCCTGCGAGCGCAGCCCTGCAGCCAGGGCAGAGGGACGTGTGGGTACTGCTGACCTTCATAAAGACAGGCCGTTTGAGCCGAAGGGACCTTGGGTCACCCTGGCCAGAGCCTCCCTGCACAGAAGGCCCAGGAGGATGAGTGATGGCAATAGGGGGCGCCTGGGACAGGGGCTGACCCTTGGGGTGCACCTTGGTGGTGTGGGGCAGGGACTTTTGGGAGGTGTTGGGGGGCTTCACCAGCACGAGGCGCTGCGAGAGACCAGTTCATGCCGACCTACCCTCGTGCAGGCTGGACAGCCTAACCATGCTGACCACAGATCCGAGAGGCCAAGGACCCATCACAGACGCACAGACTGCCCTGGAAACAAGCCCACCCATGGGAGAGACCGGAGCCTCAGACCCTGCCCCTCCCCAGCCCACACTGGCCAAGGAGGCCCAGACCTCTAGCCTTATCTCCATCCTTTCCCAGCCTGCTTGGGGGACACAACAGGCCTGGATCTGACGTCCTGTGAACCTGAGGCAGGAAGCGGCAATGACCATCACCCAGGCAGAAACCCTCCCTTGGGACCTTGTGGCCAGGCCTTGTGGCAGGAGGAGGGGCCAACGTAAGCAGCCCACCGTCGCCGAGAGGACGGCGCTGGGCATCGATCATGTCATTTTACAGATGAAGAAGCCGAGGCTGAGACAGACCTCACAGTGAGGGAGCAAGGCCACAGGTCAGCCACCACCCCCTCCCCCTTCCCCCTTCCGCCTGGGGGTGCTAGTCAGAGACCCCAGGGGTCCAGGGCCGGGTCACCTCACCTGGGTCCAGTGGCCTGCTCCCTGCCCGCATGCCGCCCGACGGGGGTCCTTCGGCCGGGCCCCAGGAATGCGGCTGCCAGTGGAGAAGCTGTGTCTGTATCTTGGGCGGCAAGCCCAGCCCACCACGCTGCCCGCCTGGGGCCCCATGCATATTTAATAATGTCTATTATTCCTGTTTTGTCACCGGAAAGGAGCCTGAGCCGCTGACAGAGAAGCCAAGAACAGCCGGGAGAGCTGGGCAGTGGGCCTGCTCCACACCCCAGCCCCCGGGGCTCTGTCCCACCTGCTGGCCCAGTGCCTCTGAAAACCTGTTGCCACCTGCCCCAAAGGCTGCAGGGCCAGGAGGAAGTCTCTTCATTGGCTCAGCAGCCTCAACTGGGGTTCCAATCCCAGCTCTGCGCTCACAAGCTGTGTAGCCGAGGGCAAGTCACTGCCCCTGGAGCCCAGGCTGCTCGCAGGCCCGCACGGCGCCTCGCATCACTCCTCACAGAGGCCCCCCTGAACCCCAGGCTTGGGCCTGCTCCCCCAAGGCCCAGGCTCTGCACACTCACTGCTGCCCCGACCCAGCCTGGCAACCCAGTTCAGCAAACTCACAAAACTGTCCTTAGTGAACAGGCATTGTTTCCACTTTTTATTTCAGGAAGGAGAGCTGAGAGATTTGGGGGTGCAGGGCGGGGTGCTATTTAGAGAAAACGCAGAGCCCAGACTCCAAGTCCACCACCCCAGGTATCTGCACTGGGCTGGGTCCTGGGCTCTGTGCTGGGCAGGGGGCGCCCTGGGAGGGGGTGGCCCTTCTGGACTGGTCAGGCCGTGGAGGGCGTGAGCTGGGCCTTTAAAGCCCCAGATCTCTGGTTTCCATCACGGGGCAGCCCTGGGGCGGGGGGTGGATAGGGGGTTTTGTCCTGGGCAGGCCCCTCCCTGAGAAGCAGAAAAACTGGCAGGAGCTGCGGGGCCGCCAGGGACCCAGGTAGGCCCAGCTCCCTGCCCGGCATCAAGCCAGCCACGTGCACTGGGCCCTAGCTGGGGCAGGTGGGCAGCTTGCTCATTCATTCTGCACTGGAAGGGGCGGGGAGTGGGGGGAGAGGGTGCAGGCCCAGGGACCCAAATAGGACCCCTTCCAGAGTCCAGTCTCATGGGAAACACCGCCAGCCCAGCCCAGCCCCAACCTCGTCCTAAGGCCCCAGCGTGCTCTCCGCCATCTGCCCACTGAAGAAATTTCTGCCGGCAGCAGACACAAGAGCCCCCTTCCCGGGGTGCATTTGTATTTCCCCAGGGGAGCCCCACCGGGGGCCGGGCCGGACCGCCTACTTCTTCACGATCTGGATGACGTCCTCGTGCTCCACCGTGTGGGTCAGGCCCACCCGCTGCGGGCTGTACTTGGTGCTGGTGCCCTGAGTGGGGAGCGGGACGGGGGACCACATCGGCCTCTGTACCCACCCGGCCGAGGCTGACAGTGTCACTGGAAGGGGGTGGAGGTGCCGATGGGGGGTCTAGAGTGGGGGTCCCAGCACCAGCAGCCCCCGCAGCCTCTGACAGCAGGACCCCCAGCGGTCCCCCTGGCCCGGATCCCAAAGTGGGAGGGCCGTGTCTGGTCTGGGTCAGCATGCAAGCCACACACCCCACAGAGCAGGACTGACGGACAGCCCAGTCCCCATGCGGAAGGACGGGAGCTCCTGCCTGACCCTGAGGCTGCCCCGGGCGACCCTGCCCGCCTCCTGCCCAAGACTCACCCACACCAGCGCGTACTTGAACTGGCTGGCGAGTGACCGGTGGATGCGGTGGCACTGGGGGATGGGAGAGAGACGAATGGTGCGCCCAGAAGCAGCTGGGCCCAGGGCAGGTGCTCTGGCGGTCCCCACGCAGCCTTGTGCTCACAGCTGCTCTGGCGCTCCCGCTTCCTGCCTCTACGGGGCCGCAGCCACTGAAGGACCTGGGCCCGCCCACCCACCCTGCTGGAAAGGCAGCCCTGACAGGTACTCTGGCAGATGGATGAGGGCGGCTGTCAGGGTCCCCCCAGGGCCTGCCTCTCTCACCTCCTGCCGCCCTGACCCGGAACCTCCCACATAACACGTCACCCCCCAGCCCAGGATGGCCCACGTCCTGTAGCACTCCTGAGTAGGGACGAAGGTCACAGGAACCCAGCACTATTAGGAGGCCCGAAGGGAAGAACTTGGAGGGCAGCCAGCTCTTCCCCCCGAGAATGTGGCCCCCTGGCTGCACGGGCTGGGTGGGCGCGGTGGAGGTGGCCGGGGTGAGGATAGTGCGACGTCGCCTGTCCTCCACGTGCCCACAGCCTCACAGGCCCTGGGCAGAGACCAAATGCCTGAGCCCAGACATCAGGCCTGCAGGAACGTTTCCGGGGGGGCCATCCTGATCTGGGCCTCCCCTGGGTGACCAAGCATGCGTGGCCACAGCAGAGGACGCTGCCGGCGGGGACGAGTGCAGACACACACACCCCCGTCCCGACACTCGCTGTTTTCTAGACCAAAAGACGACATCTGACGGTCCAGGTCCGCTCTGGCCTGCAAATGCGCTTGACGTTTTATTCAGCTTGCCCCCGAATGACAGAACTAGACCTGCCTGACAAGCTCAGGGTCATACGGTTGCAGGGTCGTCCCGGGACCCTGGGAGCCCTCTAGACAGATGGGGAGGGTGCCCTCCAGTTTGCTGCAGGTCCCATCGTGCCCTGGCATCCCTGACACCAAAGTCAGTAGGAGCTGTTTCCCACTGAGCCTGCTCCACGGCTCTCCCTGGAGACAAGCGTTCCTATGCACTTGTGTCTCTAGCAATGAGGGAGGATGGAAGGCCGCCCAAGGCCACCTTTTTCCTTTTTTAAATTTTTCAGCTGCACCCCACAGCACGTGGGATTCAGTCCCCCGACCAGGGATTGAACCTGCGCCCCCCCTGCAGTGTAAGCGCAGAGTCTTAACCACTGGACCACCAGGGAAGTCCCCTAAGGTCATCCTTTTTAATACTGTCTGTGGATGGGAGACCCTTGAAGCCCACAGTGCCTCTCACCCCTGACGGCCCTGCCAGATCCCTTCTGCCCCTGGGGCTTATGGCCCATGATCCTGTGCAGGCAAGGCTCTTGTCAGCTCCACTAGGTGGATTGCAAAGGCCCTGGGGGCTCCGTTACCGCCAGATGAGGTTACCCCTCAATGTTAGTATGTGGGCGCCAGGGTGCAACCCCATGTCTGACTGGCTTCTCTACTTTGGGTCTGTGGTCAGCACCCAGGCAGGCCTGTGTGCACAGCATGGCACCTGTGATAGGTGAGTATCCAGGAGGGGCTGAGGCCCTGCAAGGCAGGCCTTGCTGGGACAAGATCCAGGCTCTGGAACCAAGGCCTCCCCAGGCCCCTCCCCACCTTCTAGCACCTGCTGCCTTCGACCCTGCGACCCTCCGTGCCAGCTGGCAGCCAAAGGCCCACAGTCCATGTTCACTCCTGCCTCGGGCCTTTGCACCTGCTGCCCCACTGCCTGGAACAGCCTTTTGCTCCTGGCCTCTCCAGCTTTCCCGCCAGGTGTGGCGGAAGCCCCACGTCCTGGGAGGGCCTGAGAGGGCCAGGGCATGTGCCAGCGTGCTGCCGGCCACCCCCCACTGCACTCCCCTCGGTGTGGGACTGTTTAGCTGCAGGATTGGGTGGCTGGCATCTGTTGACCCCAAAGGACCCCAGTTCCGGCAGGAACCGGGGCTACTCGGCTGGACACTGACGCTCACTAGCATGTTGGGTGCACTGAGCCCCCGAGGGCGGAGCCGATGGGGCGCGTGGAGGGGCGGGCTGCGCGGGGGGTGGGCTGAGTGGAGGCAAGCATGGGGGAGACACGACTGGGAATGCACAAGCCAGAATCGTCCTGGACGGCAGCTCTACTGACCGAACGCCTGAATGGCCCCGAGGACCCCATAGCCCTGGTGGGACAGGACGGTGACGACCGCTTCCCAGGCATCTTCCCCGCACCGGGCAGCAAGCCAAGTGCCTTACCTGCTGGACCCCATTCCACGCCGCCCCCTAACTGCAGCTGGGTGGCAGGACACGCGTCCAAGCACCCAGTTGCAACGCGGCGGCTGAGGGCCGGGAAGACGTCAGGCAGGACCCCGGGTGATGGGCAGAGCTCCCCCCACCCCGGCCTGGACAGGTCTCCTCAACTCACCACGTGCTCCACAGAGGCCCCTTTCCGGAGGATGATGGCATCCGTGAAGTCCGGCCTCTCTGCACAGACAGGCGGGCGGGGCGTCAGCAGAGTCAGGGTCCACGGCCACGCAGCCCTCCCTCCGCAGGAAACGGAGGCCCTTCCAGTCTCCGGCTTTGGCCTGCGCTTCCCCCACTCCCGGGCACACCCTTGCTAAGAGCCCTGAACAGACTTCTACAGCCTTGACTCAACACAGAAAATCAAACTACACCCCAGTCCAGGGTGCAAACTCCTGCAAGCCCATCAGCCACAAGAGCCCCGGCTGAGGGGACCCGCAGGAGAACCCGGGCTGGACCGGCTCCGGCCGGGCAGCCTCATCTCCCTCTGCAGACACAGCCAAGGTCGACACAAACTGCCCAAACTCGGCCGCTAGGCCATGGGATGTGAGGCGTGTGCACAGGGGGTGGGACGTCGGGGAGGCCCCTGTGTGCCCACGCCCTAAAGCCTTGACGTAGCGTCTGTCACTGCTCGGGGAGCCAATGCTGGCGGTGTCTATCCCATCCCCACATCC
>NW_006773553.1:1207141-1208841 GCF_000442215.2 Lipotes vexillifer | reverse complement strand
CAGGCCGAGGCCTCGGACAGGCTGCGGTAGAGGGTGGTGCCGGCTCTGAGATGGGAGAAAGTGGTCGTGTAGAGACTGGCTGGGCCGGGGCTCTGGGCGCCGCGCGCAGACCGGGCGGCCCGGGGGAGGGGGAGGCCCGGCCGCTTCTCGGGCTGTGCGGCCCTGACTCACGGCCTCTCTTCTTGGTGTAGATGCAGGTCAGGGCCAGGTACTCCCAGAGCATCTCCAGCAGGTAGTCCAGGTTCAGCTTCATGCCGCAGCTGCCGGGAGGAAGGGGCCGGTCAGAGCCTCCAGGGCTCCCGGCATCCAGGCCAGTGCGGCCCAGCTGGCGCCCATGGGGCAGCACAACTGCAGGCCTGACGGCGCTTCAGCTGCCAACACCTCTTGTCACTGTCACGTTCACGCCCAGCACAGCCTGCCATCTCTCCGGAGCCCTGTGGAGGGCACAGGGCACCTGTGGCAGCGGGGGTGGCCAGAGGCAGAGAATGACAATGTAGAGCCCACCCCCCGAGTGGCCCAGGGCTGCCCGGCAGGGGTTTCAGCGATGCGGTGACCCCTGGCTTGGTCCTTTGCCCCTGTATTGCCCTGAGTGGGGACCCGCCCTCCCCTGCGATGCACGTGAGCAGGTACAGGGGTGGCCTGCAGGGCCCTGAGGACGGGGCCCGGACGCAGCAGCAGGAGGGGAGCCGAGCTGTCCTGTGGGAAGGACACGCGCTCTCTGCTGCTCTTCGTGGCCGCTAGGGACGCCCGGGAAGCAGACCTCGCGTGGGCCCAGGACCCCCCTCCTCCCCAGTCCCTAAGGTCCCGCTCCCCAAAAGCCAAGCGCCACCGTGACGCTACAGAGCACCTGGGTGGAGCTGGGGAGCAAGCAGGGTGGGCACAAAGCCAGGCTGCCCCGACAGAGGGCCCCACAGCCATGGTGGGCCAGAGTGCAGGCGGCTCCCAGGACCCACCCCTCAGAGAAGCCCCCACCTGAGGACTTCAGTCCCTTCTCCCTCCCAGCGGAGGTGACAGAAGCCACATCTTCCAGGGCCTCAGGAGCAGCGGGCTACAGCCTGGCTCTCTCTGGGGGTCTGCAGTTAACTGCTAAGCCACGAAGCTGCTAACCACTCTCACTCCCAGACCTTGGTGGATGAAGTCCTTCTGTTTTCTTAACCAGAGCTTTACCCCATCACCCACCTGGCCCAGACAGGTTAGGGGGGACTCGGCCACAGTCACCAGCAGCTACCGGGACGGGCTCCTCTACCCCGGGTCGCACAGAGGCCTGACAGATGGACTCCCACTCAGAGAAGGCGGCCACGAGCCTCACCTAATGACCACGCTGTCAGGTTTCCGGGCCAGGCGGTCCACTTCCTCCATTGAGATCTGGTCGATTTTGTTATAAACCTGGGGTTGGAAAGGGGGAGGGGATGTTGGGGAATGAGAGGAAGAGAGCAGTGTGGCAACAGGGCTCTACCTGCTGACTCAAGGATGGGGAGAGGCTGAAGGGGCCTGAGGCCCCCGGCCCCCCAGAGGCTGGGCTGGCACTCTGGGGTGAAGCCCGAGGTGCCTGCGGGACTGAAGCAGCCCCTGGGGTGAGGGCTCCCCTCCCACATGGCTGCCCCGGGGGCTGGCACCACTTACATACAAGCAGGGCATGTACACGCGGTTGCCCATGATCACATCTATGAACTCGTCCGGGGAGCAGTCTTCTCGGAAGA
>NW_006773553.1:1202572-1206951 GCF_000442215.2 Lipotes vexillifer | reverse complement strand
ACCGTGGAGGGGCGGGGGGTTAAGGGCACCCTGCGCGCCAGCAGCGCCACCCCCCCCCCAACACTGCCAGCAGGGCCTGAACCTGTGCGCCAGCAGCGCCCCACCCCCCCAACCGCTGCCAGCAGGGCCTGAAACAGCCGATCGCGAGACACGCTGCCAAGAGGGACTGTAAGGTTATCTGTTTCCACGGTTTTACATGATTTTAACGTTTGGGGAGCTCCCTCACTTTTCTCAAGGAAGCACAACGTGTAAGGGATTCAATCAATATTTTAAATCTTTGCTGTTACAACAGAAGAAATAACGCCCTTGCCAGGATCGCCAAGGCAGCCAGTTCCAGAGCCCGGAGCACTAGTCCCGCTCCCACTACGACACGAGCTGCCCCCTGCGGCTGCCCTGCCTCCGCTCCAACCACCGCCCCCAGCCTGGCCACCCCCTGCCCGCTGGGGTCGCCCTGAGGCCTCCCCAGCCCAGGAGGCCCTGTCCCTCGCCATCTCGTCTTCCTTCCACACGTGACCGGCCTTGTAACCTGCAAGGAGCCAGGAGTGCACGGCTGCGGCCCGGCCAGCTGGAAGCTTGGGGAGCATGAGGCAAAGGGGACAGAAGTGCCTCATGTGAGCTGGCCGCAGCTTTCCTGCGGCTTGGACGGAGCTGGGTGATGTGGGCAGTCTGCATCACCCGGGCCTCTGCTGCCCGAGGGCCACGGCCCCGCTCTCGCACCTTCGGGAAGGATGCTGTACTCGTGCAGGATCAGCTGCACCAGCTTCTCTGAGCACTGGGTCAGCGTGACTGTCGAGTTGAAGGAGATGCCGCCTCCTTTCTTGGGCTGGAGGGGAAAGGGAGGGGTGATGCTGACAGAGCGGCAGCCGCAGCCCGCACCGCTCACCCTGCGGGCCGCGGCCGGTCCCACCCCCTTGCCGAGGCCTCACCTTGAAGTAGATGTTGGGCTTGTGCTTGTTGAGGCGGATGCCGACCGACCCCAGCTCCTTCTCCAGCAGGGACCTGGTGGAGCCCCCGTGGCCTTCACAGGTGCCCGGGGCAGGCCGTGCGGCCCCCACCCTCCACGGCCGGCCCCCTCGCACCCGCCACTAGCCGCCGAACGTCCCCTCCCAGCAACCAAAGGCGCTGAGGACACGAGCCCCAGACCCTCGGGCCGGTCCGAGGGGAGATTGCCTGCTGTGCCCTCAGCCGCAGGCCAGGGCGTGAGCAAGGTTCTGCTGTTTGCGGCCGGGCTCCTGGCAGACGCTGGGCAGCAACGGGGCACCCAGGCCCCCGCAGGCAGGAGCCAGAGCCAGGGTGGCACGGCACAGCCCCATCCTCCAGACGCAAGCCTCTCGGGGAGACCGCCCCAGGCTGCCTGCACTGAGTGTAGCCGTGGACAGTCCTGCCGCTGCTCCCACATGGCAGAGCGCCAAGCACCCCTGGAACCACCCACCACGAGCTCAGGGACACACGGGCGGTAGCCGCAGTGTCCTGTTCCCCCCCGCAGGGCCTTCCCAGGCATGTCAGCCTGCCCCACCCCAACTGCGGACCTCTGCACCTCTCCCTTGGTGGCGTCTAGCATCATGATGACGACGTCGGCTGTGCGTGCCACGGCGATCACCTGCCGGCCACGGCCCTTCCCTGGTCAGGAGGGAGGAACGTGGTTACAGTGACGTGGGCAGGACCACGGGATGCCCCCAGCCCATGGCGCAGACTCCTGCCCCTTACAGACCCGCACAGACTCTGCCGTGTGCACCCCCAGGCTGGCACTTCTCTCGAGCCCTGTCTTACTCCTGGAACTGTGTTTTAGGAGGAACCCCGGCACCAGCGCCTGGGGAAGAGAGGCGCCCCCCGCCGCCCCCCCGCTCCGTGGGCCAAGCTGGGCGATCCCCCTCCAGCTGCTCACTCAGCCCAGAGCCACGCCGGGCAGTCGCTCTTATCTGCCTGGTCCAGACACGAGAAAACCGAGACCTGGCTTAAAAACACTCAACCACTTGCCCAAGACCACAAAGCTACGTGGTTCCAGGATGTGACGAGTCTGCCCCTCCCAGAACAAGGGTTACAGAGAGGAAGCAGCAGACGGCACAGGGGGAGGGGCTGTGGAGCCACCACCAAGGTCAGACCCTGCCATCAGACAACCAGAGAAGGCAGGCACCAGGCCAAGGTCACACGGCCACTTGGGGACTGGGGTCACAGCAGGGGACCCGGTGGTTTCCAGGGGCCTCCTGACTACAGCGGGTGAGCCTCCCCCGTGGGGGCCAGGCCTCCTCCTGCCGGCTGGGATGGCAGGTTCCTGGGGGACCACCATCGCTCCCCACGCCAATCCAAGTAGGCAGGACCTCGCCCTGATGAGGGCGGTGGGCACGGGACCCCCAGGAGGAGGCTCCAACTCCAGTCCCGCACTGCACAGGTGCACGGTCGTTTAGGGCAGATGCTCAGCTGTCCGCCCCCACGCTCCTCCCGGCCATGAGAAGGAAATGACGACACTCGCTCAGTCACAGGGTTGTCAGAGGATTAAGCGAGCCAACGGTCCGCATGGAGCTGGCACCTGGCAAGGGAGGGACGACCCCAGCGGGCAGCCACCTGCCACCAAAGCCGAGGGCGTGTCCCATCTCAGAGAACAGGGCTCCAGGGCTAGGGCTCCACTGCCGTGCGCCCATCCCTGGCGGGGTCCACCACACACTGGACGTGGGAACCAAAGCTGCCTGGTGAGCCGTGCGACCCTGGGCAAGTCACCCACCTCCTGGGCCTCAGTCCCCTCAGCTCTGAGGCCAGAGTCCCTCGGGAACGGAGTACTGGGCCCTGGGAGGGGCTGTGAGCCCAACCCTCCCGTCAACCGTCCACAGGCGCCCACAGTGGGGCCTGGGCTCCACCCCGCCCCCACCACCTGCTCCCCCTCCCACCTTGTGCTGCGCCTTCGATGATCCCAGGAAGGTCCAGGAGCTGGATGTTGGCGCCTTTGTACTAGGATGCAGGAAAGGAGGTAAGGCAGGGCCGGTGGGCTGTGAAGGGGCCTCCCGGGCCAAGTGTGAGCGGCGGCCCCACCCCAGCCAGCCTGGCGCGGACCATGTCCCGCGAGCCGAGGGGCCGCCTGGAGGGCGGGAGTCTTTATAAGCCCCTGGCAGCCACTGCTGATGGTAACAGCTCTTCACAAGGAAACCACCTCACGGTGGGAGGCCCAAGGCCACAGAACCCCAGTTGCCCAAGGCTCCAAAGCTTCTCGGGGAACAGGAGCCAGCCAGCCAGCCACGGGTGACCCGAGCCGGGGCGGTACAGGGCAGCGGGGCACTGAGGGGCACCGGGAAGAGCTGTGCATGCTGGCAGACTCTCGGAACCAGCCAGGATTACAGGACGGGCCAGGCGTCTCCGGGGACCCGGCAGCCCCAGCCCCCAACGATGTCCGTGCTTGAGGATTTTTTTTAATTTTGTAACTCTAATTTCTTTTTTTTTCTCAAATCCCCTATCTACCTAATAGCAGAAAATGTAGTCACTTCCAGGTAAATGCCATCATTTGGGGCTAAACACGATCAATTCAGGATTCTACATGCGCACGCCCGCACACACACACACACACACACACACACACACACACACACACACACACACCCTCCTTCCCTCGGGATCCGGCAAACCCCAACTTACTTCAATGACCCCAGGGATGCAGGTCAGGGTTGTGAATTCATAGGACGCAGCCTCACTGGCCGTGGAGGTGATCAGGCTGAGGAAGGTGGACTGGGAGAAAGCAGCTCGTTGCAGCGGGGGTCCTGCCCCGCCTCCAGGAGCCCAGGTGCGACACGGGGAGACCCCCACCCCCCTGGCTGGGCTGTGATGACAACAGCTGGAAAAGTCACCTCTGGCCCTGCCTGGGGGGTTCAACACCACAGGGCCACCCTGTGCCTGAGGCCTCAGGCCTGCCTCGGGTGGACACAGGGACCTGGTTCCTAAGGGGGTTCCCCCGCTACACTGGGGCCCATCCCCAGCTCCACGGAACCTCCAGACCCTCCCGGGCCCAGAAAACTTGGAGTAGGTGTCGGTCCCACGGCACACAGCTGCTGCTCCCAGGAGGGCAAGGAGGCAGGGACCCTCCTGCCTGAGAGCGCCGGCCAGTGGCGCAGAGCTGAGAGGGAGGGGAGCGGGGAAGGATCCGGATGCGACCTCGCGGCTGGCCCACGGCGGGAGTGGGGCCACACCCGGCCGGGACTGAGAGGCCCGGCCTTCGGTCCTGCTTCTGCTGGGGACCCGGGACCTCGATCTGGTCCCGACCTTGTGAAGGAGGTGACAAGGCAGGGGGAGTGCAGCGACCACAGTGATGGACGCTGTGGCCCAGAGGCCAGCAAAGCAGCGGGCAGTGCCACAGGGCCAGCCCAGCCTGGCCCGGCGCCCCCATCCTAGTCAGCAGG
>NW_006773553.1:1200949-1202466 GCF_000442215.2 Lipotes vexillifer | reverse complement strand
CAGCAGGAAGCTGGGGCACAGCTCACTCACACGCCCTCAGGCCCTTGGAACCCAAAACAGGGTTCGTGAAAGAATCACAGGCCTCAGATCACAAAGTCTCTGCCCAGGGGGCCTCTTGGAAACTTGAGGAAACGTAAAAACCTGGTGGGGTAGACAGGTGTGGATAGACGGGCGGCCCTGAGAGCCATGGTTGCCAGAGGCCAACCTGCGGGACACCCCCGAACCTTCTGGCCCCTGCAGGAGGGCGGCCCACGCCCTCCTGTGCTCAGAGAGCCCAGATTCCCAACAGGGCCCAGACCCCAAGGGAACAGCTCTCGGTCACTAGAGTGGCTCCTCCCAGCCTGGGCTTCTCACCCAGGAGAGAAGGCCTTGCAGGCTGGAAAGTAAGATCGAAAGAAAAGGCTAAAACGAGTGAATCCACGTTAACACCCTAGGAATCAAAGCCTGGCCGTGCTCGCCGGCCGCCCAGGGGTCACACCCGGTGAGTTCAAGGCGCCCCGCCACCCTCGCTCCCCGACAGCCTCCGCCTCAAGGTCCCCTCCTCGGGGCTCTGCTCACAGGGCAGCCGCCCCGCTCCACGTGCCTGCCCTTCCCCTCTCCTCTGCGAGCTCGGGGCTGAGTGGGCAGGGGCAGAACATGCCTGGCACGAGGCGCACACTCAGTGAACGTCTGTGCTTGGGGACAAGGCAGAGGCCAGCGGGGCCACTCCTGCTGGAGAGTCCCTGCCGGGCCCGGGGAGGCTGGGTCTCCTGCGCCCTGGAGCTGGCTCAGAGAGGAGGGAGGGGGCGCAGCCGCGGCAGAGCGGAGACCAGCCACCTTCCTCCCCGAGGCCTGCGGTGCCCATCACTGACCTTACCCACAGAGGGGAAGCCGATCAGTGCCACGCGGGCGTCGCCTGACTTCATGACATCGAAGCCCTCGCCTTTGGATGAGGATGATTTGGAGGGTTCCAGGAGCTGGGCCCGATACTTGGCGAGTTTTGCTTTCAGCAGGCCCAGGTGATACTCGGTGGCTAAAAGACAACACAAGATGGAAGGTGAGTGTCCCGGGTGGGTTGGGAGGGTCCCGTACGCAACCAAATACACGCAACCGAATGCTGGCCGGGACTCTCAGAGCCAGACAGCAACCGACAGACAGACAGGACCCAATGTCAGTGGTTCTCAGCCAGGGCGGCACCACTCCTGGGGGCATCCTGGAGGGCGTTTTCAGGTGTCGCTGCGACGGTGAAGTGATGGTGAAGTCTTCACGGGCACTTATCAGGCAGGAGCTGGGGAAGCCTGCAGCTCTGTAAGGTGTAAGTCAGACCAGCAGAGCCAAGAACTGTCCTGTGTCGCAGGGCCACAGAGGGAGCCTGTATTAGGATCTCTGGGGCCCAGAGCCTCACAGGGCATTTTTACAGCATTAACAGACACTGGCATTCCCAGGAGTGGAACTACTGTGTATGTTGAGGGAAGAGTATGGCATGTTTTGTTTGAAACTTTACCCAGACGGGCTTGCCTGCTTGGAACCAGGCTGCC
>NW_006773553.1:1172186-1200926 GCF_000442215.2 Lipotes vexillifer | reverse complement strand
GGGGACGTGAGTCATCCACACGACACACCTGCATCATCTGCACTGTGGCTGCCACATGCCCAGTGCTGCAAACACCTCACCGCCTCCTTGTAACTCCACTGTATCTTGGCTGTGCCCCTACATTCACTTATTGAAATAAACCCTATTTTAATTATAAATTACTTTCCTTTTTCTCCTCCTCGATATCGATTTTTTCCAAATTCTCATGTACATAAGTTACACTACTGATGGGGAGCTGCACTGCAGGGCGGCAGAGGCGGGGTACAGGACCTCAGTTACGTGTCATGTTGCTGTGGTCAGGTGACCGGCCTGGCCACTTCCCGTCTCCACCACTGTCCCTCTCATTGGCACAGTCCAGCCGCCCATTCTCGCCTCAGGACCTTTGCACTTGCTACCCCATTTCAACCTCATCTTCCCAAGGCTGGCTCCTTCTCAGCTCAAGGTCACCTCTTCAAAGAGGCCTCTCCTGCCCAGTCACGCAGAGGCAATGTCACGCAGAGCTTAAGAGCCTGTGTTGCAATTCCATCCTGAAATTACAGGCCATTTTACTTTGGAAAAGTTACTTAACCTCCTTGTGCATCAGTTTCTTAATCTGCAAAATAGGGATGTTAGCAGTGATACCTACTTCTGCAGATTTCTGTAATTAAAGAAAGCTCTGGGAACGATGACCAGCACACAGTAAGCTCTCAATACAAGTCGGTTATTATTACTGCCTGCAGTAACCCCCACCCCTGCCAGGCCCCTCGCTGGTCCCATTTGTCTTCATGGCTTCTCAGCACCATTTGAAACTAGAGCCGACCCTGGAACAACAGGGGTTTGAACTGCACGGGTCCACTTATACAGGATTTTTTTTCAGTGATATCACAGTGCTGCATGGTCTGCGGTTGATTGACTCTGTGGATGCGGAACCGTGGACATGGAGGGCTGGCTATCGGATGCGGCATTCTAAGATCGTGGGGTCTGCGGTGGGTCCCGGAACCAATGCCCCCCTCTCCCATACCGAGAGACGACTGAATCTTGTTTCTTTGCTTCCCTCCCTCCAGAAGGGCAGGATCCTCAGCTTCCGGCGTGGTGCTCAGGAAGTGTTTTGGCAACTGAATGAGTGAATTGAGGGCAGTGAGAAGTGGTCAAGGACAGGCTCAGCAAGTCAGGTTCACGTGGTCCTTTCTGTCACCCCGGCGCATGAGACTCTGAGCATCTCTGAAGGGAAGGACTAGGTCTTGATCCCTTAATCACCTTTACATCCCCTCCTGGACCACTGCCAAAGCGGCAGCATCTCAAGCCTCCCTGCTACTTTCCTTGAGCCCCATGGATGATACTCTTCAGGGCAGCCAGGGGGAACTTCTAGAACAGAAGTCTCTGCTGCTTAACACCCTCCACTAGCTTCCACTGCCCTTAGAACACAACCTGGACTCTTTCGCATGACCTACAAGGCCTACACGACTGGCCCACTCCTTTTCCATCCTGCACTCCAGCCCCAGACCTTCAGCTCCTTCAACAAGCCAAGTTCATTCCTGCCTCAGGGCCTCTGCACCAGCTGTTTCATCTGCCAGGAACAGTCTCCCCCCAGGTCTTTGCATGACTGGTTCCTTCTTCTCATTCTGGTCTCGGCTCAAACGTCCCCACCTCATGGTGGTCTTCTCTGATCATCCCACCTTAGTAGCCCCAGCCCTTCACCCCGACACGCTTGCTACATCACCCTAGTCTGTCTCCACAGCGTTTATTATTGGCTGAAATTATCTTGCGTATTCAGCTACCAGTTTACAGATGGTCCACTGAAAGGTCAGCTCCACGCGGGCAAGGACGTGCGAGCTGTTCACTGCTTTAACCACAGTGCCTGGCACCTAGTAAGGGTTCCGTGAGTATTTACAGAATGAGCGTGAAGGAGGCCCCCCAACTTCACAGCCAAGGGACGACAGACACTGAGGCCAACCATCGGCTTGCTTCCTGCTCCTGCAATCCCACAGCAGGGCTGGTCAGGCACTCGGCCTCGCCCACCACAGCCAACCACAACTCCCACTACTCCAGACCCTCCTTCTCATCTAGACTCTCCTTTTCACTCTCCCATGAACACGCTGTGCTCACCTCAGCTCCCGTGTCTTTGCCTCAGCAGTGCCCCTCTCCTGGAATCCCCCACCCACCCACCACCCCCCCACCCCCCGCCAACCAGCTCAAGTCCCACCTCCTCCTGGAAGCCTTTATTGGGTGTCACCAGTTTCCTCTCCTCACTGCTCCTCTCTGAGCTCCCGCAGAATCCCCCACCCACCCACCCCCCCCCCACCCCCCGCCAACCAGCTCAAGTCCCACCTCCTCCTGGAAGCCTTTATTGGGTGTCACCAGTTTCCTCTCCTCACTGCTCCTCTCTGAGCTCCCGCAGCCCTTACAGTCTGCGCCCAGATCTGATGCTTCATCAAGTGTTACCTGTGCTGCGGGATTCACTTTAATACCGGGTGCTCACATGCGTCCAGTGCTTTGAAAACAGAATCCGGTTTAACTTAGTTGTGAGCTAAGAGGGCGCACGGGGTTATTACCCTCATTTGCAGAGGGGGACCCTGAGGCTCCAAGAGGTGAGGTGACTTCCCGAGCTTTCACAGCAGGTACGAGGTGGAGCCGGGGTCCAAACCCAGGTCCGCCAGACTCAAGTCCTGACTGCCTCCACCCCACCGAGGGGCTCCGGGCAGCTGGTGAGGCTGTACCTGTGTGTGTGTGTGGGGGGGGGGCTCCTCCTGGACTTCCGCCCACAAAGGAGCAGAGCGCCAATCCACCAGGCCCGACCGCCAGGAGACCCGGCTTCGAACCCCGACCCCGCCTCTGCGGGTCGGATGCTTGCTCCGTATGCTGGGGTTCTCTACTCGGCCCGCTGGTCTGGCCCTGATCCGCACCCTCGGGATCCCGCCCGGCTCCTCCGGCTCCGGCAGCGCCCCCCGCCCGCCGCAGGCGCCCCGCCGGGCCGGCCCTCACCCTTGTTCTTCTGCGTGCGGGCGATCTCCTTCTCGATCTCGGAGATCTTCTCCAGGATCCCCATGGCGGCGGCTGAACCAGGCGCACAGGCGAGACAGACTGCAGCGGCTCCGCGAACTCCGGCCCGTCGGCGGCTGCAGATCAGCGTGCGCCGGAAGCCCGCCTCGGCGTCCGCGTGCGCCCGGAGCGCCGGCATTCAGACTCCGGGCGGGCGACGTCGAGCGCAGTGCCAGATGCTATTGGTTCCGCCTGCTAGGCCGGCGGGGCTGAGGAGCGGTGGGGGATGGGCCGGGCCGGGGCGCGGCCAGGCGAAGATGTGCAGGAGCGGGGCCGTGGGAGACCCAAAGGGACCGTCCCGCGGTGGACTCCGCACTGCGGGTCCCAGCGCAGCCGACTTTGCTGGTGTAAAGAAAAGGCGCTGAGCTGAAAGTCTGGTGGCTTATTTTGTATCGAGGTTAAATATGGGTCCCCAACCTAGCCTTAACTACCCTGCCAACAGATGCCTCCTGATAGGACGCAGTATAGACAGCATCTGTTACGCGGAATTCTTGCCAAAATATACTGTGTCTGAATTTAGACCCCAGGAAACATCAGACAAATCTAGAAAGTGGTACATTTTATGGGACAAGTGGCCTGTCTTCAAAATTGTCAATGATGTAGGTGGAGGGGCTGGCGGTGGGGGAAGGATTGTTCTAGATTAAGAGACGTCAAATATAATGTGTGGATCTTGCCTGGATTCCGGTTGAATTTTTTTTTTAAATATATTTATTTATTTTTGGCTGTGTTGGGTCTTCGTTGCTGCGTGCAGGCTTTCTCTAGTTGTGGCGAGCTGGCTTCTCATTGCGGTGGCTTCTCGTTGCAGAGCACGGGCTCTAGGCGCACAGGCTTCAGTAGTTGTGGCACGTGGGCTCAGTAGTTGTGGCTCGTGGGCTCTAGAGCACGGGCTCAGTAGTTGTGGCACGTGGGCTTAGTTGCTCTGTGGCATGTGGGCTCTTCCCGGACCAGGGCTCGAACCCGTGTCCCCTGCATTGGCAGGTGGATTCTTAACCACTGTGCCACCAGGGAAGTCCCGTCTGGGTGAAAACTTAAAAAGCAGTTATGAGAAGACATTCTTAGGACAATTGGGAAAAATCTGACTTTGGATAGAATATTAGATATTACAGAGTTATTGCTAATTTTCTTGGGTGTAATTATGTAAGAGATTTTCTTTATTCTTAGCAGATGCACGTGGTGGTGTTCAGGTGTTGTCTTTGTCTGCTCAGGCTTCCATAACAAAATACCATTCACTTAAACAAAAGAATTTAATTTGCTCACAGTTCTGGAGGCTGCAAGTCCCACATCAGGGTGCCAGAATTGTTGGGTTCTGGTGCAAGTCCCATTCCTTCCTTACAGACCACCGCCTTCTTGCCACGTCCTTACGTGGCCTTTCCTCGGGGAGTGTGCGCAGTAGGAGAGAGAGACAGAGAGAGAACTCGCTGGTGATTCTTCTTATAAAGGCACTGATCGCATTAGGAGAAGCCCCCTCTTATGACCTCACTTGACCCCAAAAACCTCCCAAAGGCCCATCTCCAAATACCATCATACTGGGGGCTAGGGCATCAACATATGAATTTGGGGAGGTGACACATTCAATCCACAACAGGGGTAAAAGGTCATGATGTCTATACCTTACTTTCAAGTACGTGTGTGCATATATATATATTCAGAGAAAGTGTGAAGGAAATGTGGCATTATGTTCACACTTGTTGAACCTGGGGGAAGGGTGTGTGTGTGTGTGTGTGTGTGTGTGTGTGTGTGTGTGTGTGTGAATTATTCTTTCAACTTTCGTGCATGTTTTTTTTTTTTTTTTCGGTACGTGGGCCTCTCAGTGTTATGGCCTCTCCCGTTGCGGAGCACAGGCTCCGGACGCGCAGGCTCAGCAGCCACGGCTCACGGGCCCAGCTGCTCCGCGGCAGGTGGGATCTTCCCGGACCAGGGCACGAACCCATGTCCCCTGCATCGGCAGGCGGACTCTCAACCACTGCGCCACCAGGGAAGCCCTCCTGCATGTTTTTTTATACGAAGTTGGGAGTAGGGAGCAGGTCACTGGAAATCACGCTGTGTTCAGGTCCAAGGTTCATAACTGTGTGTGCTTGGTTAAATTTCTTAACCTCTCTGAGCCTGTTTCTACACCCTGCAAACGGGGATAACATGGTTGCTGTAAAAATGAAATAACAGATCAAGTTTGCTTTGCTCATAAGTCCTCCTTGAATGCCAGAGCCACTGTCAGTCACGTGTCCTCCGGGGGTGTCACATCCTCCCCAGACTTAGCCCACGTTTCCCGAACGCCGATTGCGCACCAGGCCCCAGGCTGGACGGGGCTGTCGTAAGCTCCAGCGTGCCGCTCTCCTCTCCCCCTGACAAAAAGCAAGGTTACAAGTCATGCAAAGTGCCTGGCCCAGCGGCTCAAGCGGTTCATGGCAGGGCTGACATGTGAAGTCCAGGGACCCCAGGGTAACAGGCAGAGAGCGAGAAGAACATCTATGTCTGCGGGCTCTGTGAAGTTCAGAGAAGATGGGAGGTGAAAGCCTCTGGGAACCGGGCAGTCCAGGCAAACGTGGAGCCCTGGCCCGGTGCGGGGGGGTGGGGGGAAGGTCCTCTAATTCCCTCTGCCCCAAGACGCGGTTCTGGGCTTTGACTGCCACCACCCTTGTACCCACGGAGGTGTGTTCACTACTGGTTTACATCTGGGAAGGTGGAAATGTCCTGGAATGCGACTCACCTTTCAAGAGTCCTGGCATCTCTGCTGTTGTGTCTGCTTCACTCGCAATCCCCGGGGGTCTGTTTCTTCATAAATATTGTGAAATCAGGCCTACTCCCAGGGTCAAGGGAGAAAACCTAAATATCAAGCGTTTTCTAGGCAACGAGGCCTTTCCTGCTTGGAAGGTCTGGGTCTTCCAAACCCAAACCTGGGACGCCAACTACCAACCTCGCGTGTTCATGTCACCGAGGAATCTCAGAGTAAGAGCTGACAAACTTCTGAAGTGGCTGCTAGTGGAACTGTAAAATATTTGATTTGTGCATCAAAGGATACTATCAACAGAGTGAAAAGGAAACCCACGGAATGGGAGAAATATCTGCAAACTATATATTGGATAAGGGATTAATACCCAGAATATATAAAGAAGTCATTAGGGCTTCCCTGGTGGCGCAGTGGTTGAGAGTCCGCCTGCCGATGCAGGAATATATAACAGAAGTCATTAATGGGAATTCCCTGGTGGTCCAGTGGTTAGGACTCTGAGCTTCCACTGCAGGGGGGCACAGATTCAATCCCTGGTCAGGGAACTAAGATTGTGCATGCCACGTGGTGACCGAAAAAAAAAAAAAAAAAAAAAGAAGTCATTAGTCAACAGCAACACAACCTGATTTTTAAAATGGATGAAGGACTTGAGTAGACGTTTCTCCAGAGAAGATATATGGATGGCCAACAGCACATGGAAAGATGTTCCACATCACTACTCATTAGGGAAATGCAAATCAAAACCACAATGAGATGACGCCTCACACCCGTGAGGATGGGGTGTGTATTTGTGTGTCTGTGTGTATTTTATATATACATATGTATACATACATACATACATATATATATATATATATATATATACACATAGAGAGAGAGGGAGAGAGGGAGAGAGGGAGAGAGAGAGGGGGAGAGAACAAGCGTCGGTGAGAACACGGAGAAAGTGGAACCCTTGTGTGCTGTTGCTGGGAATATAAAATGGTGCAGCCAACTATGGAAAACAGTATGCAGGTTCCTCAAAAATTAAAAATAGAACTACCATATGATCTGGCAATTCCACTTCTGAGTACGTATCCAAAAGTGAAAGCAGAGACTTGAAGACGAATTTGTACACCCACGTTCATTATTCGCAATACCCCAAAACTGGGAGTAACCCAAGTGTTTGTTGATGGATGAACGGATAAACAAAAGGTGGTCTATACATATAATGGAATATTATTCAGCCTTAAAAAGGAAGGAAATTCTGACACGTTAAGTGAAACAGGCCAGTCACAAAAGGATAAAACACTGGCAATCCCACTTACACGAGGTCCCTGGAGCCATCAGGTCCATAGAGACGGGAAGCAGAAGGGTGGGTGCCAGGGGCCGAGGGTGGGGAGTTGGTGTTTAATGGGGACTGAGCTCCACTTTGGGAAGATGGAAAAGTTCCAGAGATGATGGAGGTGATGGGCGTACAACACGATGAATGTGCTTAATGCCACTGAACTGTACACTTCAAAGTGGCTAAAATGGTAAACGTATACTGTGAATATTTTACCACAATTTAAAAGAAACCTCAGTATGTATGATAGTATGAAATAATTTACCCGCAAAACCTTCTGAGCACTTTCCTTCCCTCCCACACTTGCTCTGATTCCCACTGGCCTCTACCAGTCCGTGCAAGCCGCTCCCTCAAGGTTAGAAGTGAACTTCACGCGGCTGGACCCCATGGTCAGCCCTGAGCATCACGGACACAGTGGGTCCCTCCTTCTCCTGAAGGCCCTGCCGTCCCGTGGCCCGCAGGACCCCAGCTCCCTGGCTGCCCCCGCCATCCTGCTTCCACCGCGGATCCCTCCTCCCATCCATGAGCACCCCCATCTCATGGTTTTGTTTGTTTGTTTGTTTTTTTGCGGTACGCGGGCCTCTCACTGTTGTGGCCTCTCCCGTTGCGGAGCACAGGCTCTGGACACGCAGGCTCAGCGGCCACGGCTCACGGGCCCAGCCGCTCCGCGGCACGTGGGATCTTCCCGGACCGGGGCACGAACCCGCGTCCCGTGCATTGGCAGGCGGACTCTCAACCACTGCGCCACCAGGGAAGCCCCATCTCATGGTTTTAAACACCCTGTCTAGATGCTGACAGCTCTCCAATCCTCGTCTCCAGTCCAGACCTTCCTCCTCGCGGAGGCCCGGCGCCCACGGCTCCCGGCCCCAGCCGCTCCGCGGCACGTGGGATCTTCCCGGACCGGGGCACGAACCCGCGTCCCGTGCATTGGCAGGCGGACTCTCAACCACTGCGCCACCAGGGAAGCCCCATCTCATGGTTTTAAACACCCTGTCTAGATGCTGACAGCTCTCCAATCCTCGTCTCCAGTCCAGACCTTCCTCCTGAATTTCAGGGCCGCACAGCCACCATCACTTGGAGTCTTAACTTGTACTTTCCTCAGACTTAATGCATCCAAAACTGAGCTCCACACCCTCCCCTCAGACCCCCTCCACCGTCGGCCGCTGCACCTGATGACCCGCTGTCCTGGGCACCAGCCAGCTGGGAGCGGCCACGCGTACCCCCCAGACCCAGCTGCCAGAAACCCACCGCCCGATCCTCACGGGCCCAGGGCGACCATGGGCGGCCCAGTTAGAGCTGGACCAGCCTGTGGCTGCGAGTGCCCATGGCTGGAGGGGCGGAACCCCCCACCTGTGCCACGTGCACTGGAGATGAATGCGCGGTCCAGGTGCATCTTCCCTGGAGCCGCTCTCCATCACGGCTCGGTGCTTTCTTAGATTCTGGATTCGTCGGCTGGGCATCCGCTCACCACAGGGCCAATTACATCAACTAAAGCTTCTGATTTTCTGCATCCCTGCTGCCTCCCCAGAGCCGGCCTGTTTTCAGGGGAGGCAAAGCCTCCCACTCCCCCATGTGATTCTCCCACACAGGCCACCATCCCGGAGCCCACACTGCTGCTATACCTTCTCATGCAACGGTCTAGCCACTACCCCTGGCCTGATCGTCCCAGGGCCAGGCAGCCTCGTGCCCCAGGCCCGCCCAAATCACTCCAACTAGCCGACCCTACACGGTTTGCCCCCCTCCCCAGCCGCCCTTCCCTCAGAAAGCCCAACAAAGACCACGGTTTCTGTTTACCTTCTGCCCAAAACCTGGTGTTCCCCACACAGCCCCACGTGGCAGGTGTGCTCCCTTCTTTTACAAATCTCTCCGTGTCTCCACTCCAACACCTCCATGAATCAAACGTCGGCAGCGAACAAATGAGACAGTGACCCCAACTAACACAGAGGCTGCTGGTTCTTCCAAAAGCCTCGGACCCCCCGGACGGCTCTCGCTGTTACACTCCCCAGGCAGCCTGTCAGCTTCACCCTCCAGCTCGGCAGTGGGCTCCCACTGCTCTCCACCTGCCCCTTCAGTCCCTCCACCTGGGAAGATCCTTTAAAAGCTGCATCGGGTCCCATCCCACCTCTGCCCGCACCCTCCGATGCCTCTCCTCTGAGTAAAGCCAGAGCCCTGATCCCGACAGCGACCGCGACCGACAAGGTCCCACAGGGCCCGAGGCTCCTACACACCCCACGCCGCTGTCCCCTCTGCCTGAAGGGCTCATCCCCACACGTCTGCGTGGCTCGCACCCACCTCCAGGTCTTTGCTCAATGTCACCCGACCGTCTTTTCAACCAGCGCAACCCATAGTGGCCCCCAGCCTGCCGCACCTCTGCCTGCTCTTCCCCTGTAATGCTTGTCCCTCAACATCTAACAGACACGGATTCTTTACTGTGTCATTGCCATGTATCCCCCTGCTGGGACATAGGCCATTCTCGGGGTCCGTCACGTGTGGACGTGTCACAAGCACCCAGGACGGCGGTCAGCGCTCAGCAAGCGCACCTGGGGGAGGTGAGCACTGATGTGGGAGAGGCTACCGCCGTCCCTTCTCTTTATTTCCCGGGCTCTGAGGTTCCAGACGGGGAGGAAGTCTCACTGGCTCCGTCCACACACCAGCCAAGCACCAGGCTGGCATCTCTACCCCGACATCACCCAGCAGGTAAACCCGCTCCGCGGGCCAGCTCACTAGTCTGGAGGCCTCGCCCCTAATCACGCAGATGTCCCCCCGGGTTGGAATCCCCTGCGGGGGCCCAGAAACCTCCACAGCCACAGGGCCAGAAAGCGGGTTGGTTTCTTCTCACAGAACCGTTTTGCTTTAGAAATAGGACAGACTCACTGCTTAAATACCTTTATTATTTTTTAAAAATTATTTGGACATTGATAGCTCTGCAAAACACTTCTCCCGTCCCAAACCCTCAAACCCTTTCCACATGTACTCCCTAAAGAAACAAAATACTCACTTTTTGCCCATTCAAATCTAATTTTTAAAAACATGTAAGATTCAAAATCAAATATTACTTTTCTTTCCCAGAACTCGTTAGTAATTTTAAACCACAATGCACATACTCAATGGCATTTCTTTTTAAAAATTAGCTTATCTGACTATTTATGAGGAAAAAAAAAATCAATTCAAGGCCTTAGAATATAAATTCCCTGTTTCTGAAAGCAAAAGACATTGAAAAGCCCCCTTTGCTCCCCTGGAGTTCATGCCGTGCACATCACCACAGAACCAGCAGGCAGATGGACCGTCTGCTTCACGGGAGACATCGCTTAGTTACTGTGGGACCGCAGCTGAGACGCCGTCGAGTCTGAAAGGATGGGTGGGTGGGAAGGGACGACACCAGCAGCAGTGGCGAGGCTGAGAGTGCGGGGTGGAGGGCATCTGAGCAGAGCAGGAGCTGAGTCCTGAGGATGGGGTGGGGGAGACGGCAGGGAGTGTGCATCTGCCCTCGTTTCTCGACGATGAATACAAGAGTCAACCAAAAACACTGCACACAGAAGCAGAGGCATGTGGGTTTACGAGAAGGCCCAGGAAAGAATAACCTGGGCTGGGGATGGCCGCCCGAGCTCCTTTGGGAGCTAAGTCAGGGCAGGTGGTCTGGGAGTTACTCAGGGGATGTGGAGACCACCCCTTCTGCATCCTCGACAGACAGGTTTGTACGAGAACCAATCTTCATCACAGGGGTGTCCCAAAGAGCTGGCAAAGGGTACCATTTCTTCACCCCCGAACACCGCTGCACTTGACCCCTGGCTCAGCAAGGAAGCCAGCCCACAACAGAGCCCGGCCAGCCCGGGCAGCAGCGCCGCGCAGACACCCTGCCCTGCCCGCTGGAGGACGCGCACGCGGCCCCGACAGGCTCCAGGCGGACCTCACCCGCGGCATTCTGAGTGGCACCTAAACCCTTCCAGGAGCTGGTTACGCCCTGCAGCGCTGGCCCAGGCCTTGTGCCCCCAGCTGGGATTGACCAGAGCCAGCCACTCCACTGCCTTTGGGAGTTTTAAAATCTGGGAAACATTTCTGACTCAGCTCTGGAGACAGACGTGAAGCATCTCTCCACTGCAGCCACCAGGCAACTTTCCAGGGTCCCCAGGCCCTGGCCCTTCCAGGTGCATCCCTGCAGGGAGCTTCAGGACCACACAGCCCAGCGGCCCTGACACCCACGCACCACCTTCCCCAACACTTCTCCTTTAAGGCTTCTCCTGACTCAACCTCAGGAACATACAGTACGTCCGTCAATCAAGGAAAGTCACTTCTCGGGAATAAAGGATTGCCCCACCACGCACCTAGACGGAAGGGCTTTGTGCTTCCTTAACCCACCCGTGGACGTGCACCTTGCGTTTGTTTCGCTCCCGTGGGTTAAAATACTACCTCGTTGCTAAAGCTTTCCCTCCAGTATTCTGAGCAGGTCTTGTAAAGCACCAGCAAATGCCAATCCCCCAAGCCCTGCCCACGTCTGCGGGCTACAGCGGATGCCACGCTATGAGGCTTTCTAAACATTTAAATGACACAACTGCACGCGCATGCGCACAGACACACACACACACACACACACACACACACACACACACACACTTTGGCACGTGAGCCTCGAGCTCTTTGGGAGTGCTCATATGCTCCCACCCCTCCCCCACGCCAACGCTGCTGAGCTGCCTGACGGGACAGGGCGCCACAAAGCACTGCTGTTCTAAGTAGCGAAAGGAGGACGCACAAATGCTAAACCGGCCCCCAAAACGGCTCTCACGTTTAGCGCTGCGACCGACGCAATGCTGCAAAACTTCTGTACCACGTGACCAGTTTCAAGCTGCTGGCTGATTAAATATACATTTACAAATAGATACAGGTATAAAAACTATTAAGTCAACATTTGCTGTTTTCAATGTGAAAACGATAAAATGTAATTCTGAATAATTGTGCATTTGCCATAGGGTCCTTGTTCAAGGGACCATAAAAATAATTTTGTAATAAAAAAACCTTTTTTTTTTTTTTTTTTTTTTTTAAGTTTAGTATTGCCCTCAAGTTCAAAAGTTTGGAGCAAACGTGCTGAGTGAGCAGGACGGGAATCTGTCCCTGCCAGGGATCGGGAAGCCTTAAATCCTGTGACCTGGATGGCAGGCCCGGGGAAGCTGCTGGCCACTGACTAGCTCAGCGTGAGCATCCCAGGGCTGGCAGTGCCCCAACCCCGCCGAGCGATCGGCCGTCTCCCTGCACAGGGCTCCGGGGGCACACGGCTGCTGGGCTCGGCCTTCCCTTGAGCTACCAGAGTAAGCAACCGGGGGCCGGGGGGCCTGGTGGGGACCACTGAGCACCAAGGCCGAGGGGGGCCGGGGCTGGAGGGGGGCGTGGGGGAAGGGATGTGTGTCTCAGTGATACAGAAGTCAGCTGTGCAGGAGGAAAAGTGCATTTACGGTAGCTTAAAAACAGCTTACGACCAGACTGCCACAGACAGGGAAGAGGAACCGAGGCCGCCCTCCACCTGCCCTCGCCGCTCGGCCGCACTCCTCGGATGCCGTGGGTTGACATTCATGCTTTCTGATGCGAGTCTGCTCGTGAAGAAACAGGAACACACGTTCTCCTGGTTCTGGCAGGTACACAGTTTTCTTGGCAAATTTCTTTTTTGCCGAGTTCAGTTTATTTGGTTGCCGTCCGTCACCGGAATTCGTAGATGGGCGCGCTGTGCTCTGGGACATGAGTGAGATTAAGCGACTGATACCTGTGGGGAGGAGGGGCGGGGGCGGGGGCGTCAGGACATCCTGAAAACCAGCACAGGATGTGGAACCTGCCCCCCGGCGCCCGCAGAACCCGCGCCTCGATGAAACGCTAGCTCATCTCACAGTTCGTCAGGGGAACTGAGCTTGGCCTTGTTTCCATTTCTCTGGTTGATCCCCCTGGACCACGCAGAAAACCTGCTGTTTGTAGGCCCTGTTCCAATCCTGAAGCAACGACAGCCTGTCTCAGGAAACGAGAGGCCAAGTCCTCTGGGGGAGGGTGCAGACCAGGCCCTCCAGCCCTCCTCACCACCCTGCTTCCCTCCGAAGCCGTGCGATCTGCAGAGCAGAGATCTGGAGAGCCTGGGGTCGACGACGTCACAGCCACCCCCCCCAACCTTAGCGACTTTATCTTCCTTCTCCCTAGACGCGGCTGTTAGAGCATCCGAGGGCTCTGCGGGGTGTGCGTCCCCGTGACGGGTGCTCCGAGGAGGGAAGCAGATGAAGGATAAATGGGGCGGGACAGTCCCCGCTCGGGGATGCTCAGTGTGTCGGCTCCCCCGACCCCGTCCACAGAAGAGGGAGGAGCAGCACAGAGAAGAGCAGTTTATCTCTTACCCAAAACATCAACAAGAAGGGACGATGGGGGCTTCCCTGGTGGCGCAGCGGTCAAGAAGCTGCCTGCCAGTGCAGGGGACATGGGTTTGAGCCCTGGTCCGGGAAGATCCCACATGCTGCGGAGCAACTAAGCCCGTGCGCCACAACTACTGAGCCTGCGCTCTAGAGCCCGTGAGCCACAACTACTGAGCCCACGTGCCGCGACTACTGAAGCCCACGCGCCTAGAGCCCGTGCTCCGCAACAAGAGAAGCCACCGCCATGAGAAGCACGCGCACTGCAACGAAGAGTAGCCCCTGCTCACCGCAACGAGAGAAAGCCCGTGTGCCGCAAAGAAGACCCAATGTAACCAAAAAAAAAAAAAAAGGAAAAGAAAGGACGATGCATTAGCCATCAGAACCCTAACCCTAGGCCTCTGCACCCAGTGGGATGGCTGTAATCCTAAATGTTGGGAAGGACACGGGGAAACGGGAGAAGCGGAACCTTTGTGCATCACTGGTGGGAACGTGAAAAGGTGCAGCTGCTGTGGGAAACAGTTCCCTGAAAAGTGAAATATAGAATACCCCGTGACCCGGCAATCCCACCCCAGCTCTGTGACCAGAGGAACTGAAAGCAGGGACTCAGGCTCTTGCACACCCACATCCACAGCAGCCAAAAGGTGGGAATGACCCACGTGTCCATCCACCGATGAACAGATAAAGACAAGGTGGTCCATCCACACGATGGGAAATCGCTCAGCAATATAAAGACAGAGAACTGACACCGCAACCCGGGGCCCTTCAAAGCCGATGCTCAGACATGGAGGGCACACGGTACGCGGGCCCATTTGCGTGACACGTCCAGGACAGGCACACCTGTACTTAGAGAGAGCAGGTTAGTGGTTGCCTGGGGCTGGAGGGCAGGGAGGTGGGGTGGCAGCTCAGGGGGATAGGGTTCCCTCTCGTGCCGACGAAAACGTTCTGAAATTGAGTGCAGTGATGGGTGCACAACTCTGTCGACAAGAAAGCCCACTGGACTGTACGCTTTCAATGAGGAGACTGCACAGCAGGTGAACTGTATCTCTTTAAAGCGGGTATTTTTAAAAGGATAGGAAAGGTTTTAAAACCTCATTTGAAAGCTGAACAGGTGTTGACACCCCAACAACGGCTGCTCCCACAGAGGCCGGGGCTGCATGGCGCCCCGGGCACTCGGTTGTTGTTGGGTAGCCCCACGCAGCGTCCCGCAGGAGCCTTCAAAGTGTGCAAAAGTCGCAAGGAAATAATTTCCACATTCAGAGAGGAAATCAGGTATTTCATGATACCGTCTGCCCTTCAGGGATAATGGGGCACTTACAAAAGCTCAAGGAGCCACGAGAAGGCCCGCAAAGGTGGCAAACACCAGCCTTCGGGTGGCAGCGGCCGTCACCGGGGCAGAGGCCCAGGGCAGGGCCGACCACGCCCGCAGGCGCCGGTCACCAGCCGGCACCAGGTGGGAGCGTGAGCACAAAATTAAAAAGGCCGCTGACAGCCAAGTTCCCGCTGTCCACGGTGGCGTCTGACACTTCAGTTACTGATTACACCGTGGAGGAATAAATACAAGACCCGCAAGATTGAGATAAACATAGCTGAAAATATTTGCTGCTTGAAAGCGTTTAGCTGTGAGTTCCTGTACCCAGAACTTCATTTTTTTACCTTGTTTACACTGCCCTGTGGACGGCAGTGAGCCCCTCAAGAAATGAGGCCTCGGCGGCCGGTCCTTACCATTCTGAGCTCCTGTGGTAATAGTAGCCCTCTATGGAGGCCGCCGACTTCTGGAAGCAGATGTAGTAAAAGCCGGCAAAGGAAGCACCGCTGATGTCCTTGATCGTGTGGTCCGGGACCAGGAACTGCTCCTGCGCGTGGATGGGGATGGAGGGTCAGCGCCGGGGTCTCTGGCCCCCCAGGCCTCCCTGCCTCCCTGCCTCCCTGCAGGTGGCTTGCTAGGCAACTGTGAACCCCCGAGCCACTCACATGTTCAACATACGAACATGGCCACCACGTGTCGAGGTCACCGGGGTCAGAGCCGAGAGCGGGCGCCGTGGTGCCCACGCCTCGAGAGTGCGTCACAACCTTCCCACCCCTGAGCCGCGGACTCACGCTTCTGCTGCGCCCCAGGAACCGTCGCTAGGCTCCCGGTCACCTTGAGAGCCGAGGGTCACTTCTATGGCCCGGGCCTCACCCCGAGGGCAGGTGGAGCTCGCTCGCCCTGGGGACCGCCCCCATCAGCAGCGGTCAGAACGGTGCTGCCCTCCTGAGACCCCGGGCAGAGCCAGCCCCCTGGGGGGCGAGGTCAGGGCCCGCGGGAGGCCTAGACGGCCCACGGGGGAGTCTCCCTGTGTGAGAAACTCTTGGAGACCAAGCAACTCTCCTTCCCTTTCCCCAGTCTCTGAAATTGTAGTTTTTCAAATTAATTTTAAAGTAGAGCCTCACCCGACACTTCCTTTAGTGGGTTGCTTAGTTGGCTGGCTGCGAGGCGGGACTCAGGTTTTCCCCCGGCACCTGCCTGTCTGCTGCCAGTGCCAAGCCCCTGCCCCAATTCTCACCATAGAAACACAGACCGGGAATGAGGGTGCTACAGGATTCATCTGTAGGAAAGCTGGCGAGATTTCACCATAAAGCGGCTTTTTCCTACAGCTTGGGGGTGAGGGATTGGAGGTGGGTGTAGGTTCTCGAAGTGATTTCACACACTCGCCTGCTGAATTCAGTACCCTGTGGCTCTAACCCAGGAAATACCACAGGGGGAACCAGAGCCAACCCAGTGAGCCCGGCCCAACGGGTTCTCAAGGGCTGGGGGAAAACCCAAATTCTGTCCCCAGCCCCGTGTTTCCTGAGCTGGAGGGACCCGGGGTGCCGTGACGGCCCACAGCCCAGGCCAGGTCACTTAGGGGCTGAGACGATGGGGGTCTCCCGAGTACACAGGACACTTGGGATGACCCAGCCTGCAGGGTCGCCGGGCGTGGAGGGTGCCGCCCCAGGCTTGGGTCCCGCCCGGAGCTCTGCCTGCTCCACGCGGAGAGTGAGAATGAGCCTGAGGGGCCTAGGACCCGGGGGCCACACCACAGGCCGGCACAGCCGGGCAGCCTTACCTTCCACCTCATGAAGACAAAGTCCCCACTCTTCAGCTCTTCGTAATCAAAGTCGTCTGAATTAAACGATTTTGCATACTGATAAAAAGCCAGAAACTTGCCCTGAAAGCCAAAAGCAGAGTATGAGAATGAGGGACAGAGCGGGTGGCGGGTGTGCTGGGCCGGTGCAGTGGTCCCTCTAGGGCGAGGCGGCAGCTGGCGGGCAGGGAGCGTCTGGTCACCCCACGCACTGGGGCCTGGACCCCGGGGCAGACGCCCGGACCCTACGCCTGCCTAGCTAACGCGCCCAGGAAAGGCCGCCGAACGGGGATGGATGCAACCCCGGGCCTTCTCTCACACCTCACCCCAGACAGACGCAGCCGGACGATCAGGGACAGGGTCTCCGTACATCAACCGACGGGGGCAAAGACTGAGGCTGAACCAGCCTGTAGTGCCGGGGTTGGGGGGGTTGGGGGTCCCCTGACCACACAGTGGCCTGGCGGCTTGGGGCCAGCTAGTTGAGACCAGAAACAAGTAACACTTGGTTACGGCAACAAAGCTGTACCTTATGATCATGTTTTTGTTAAAAAAAAAAAAAAGTACATTTACTCAAAAGAGATTTAGGAAAAGGTTAACTCCTGCTTTAGCTTTAGGTGTTTGCCATTATACATGTTTTGCTTCTGTTTCTTCCAAATATTTAAAAATAAGCATGTATTAATTCTATAAAAAGAACTCCTGAATAAAAAATTAAGACAGAGAGGTATTAAGTCATAGAATCTGTCACACAGATATTTTTATTCTAAGTAGATTACGTGTGAGGAATCTTTATCATGATAATGATAATCACCATAATCTTTTATCCCTTTATCATAATACCCACTTCAAATCTCATTCAGGAAAACTCGAGAGTCAACTACAGTGTCCTGACCGCAGTGTGTAGTAGACATCATGGCTCCCCAACAGACAGAGGGGCACTCAGAGCCCCTGGGGCCCACGTGGGAGTGTGGGAATCCCACGTGGGGAGAGGGCATCGGGAAACCCTGAGTCCCGCGAAGGCAGCCAGCGCTCCTGGAGGGAAACCGTCCACACGCCTGACCTCGCACGCCCAGCAGGCCGGGGCCCAGGGTGGCCTTCCCGACCCCTCTTTCACTCAAAATAGTTCAACCCAGCCTAGGAAGGCTGGAGTCCAGGTGTCTCCAGCTCTAACGAAAGGCAACAGGAAGTTCGAGCTGCTCTCCACGTTCTTCACCTGCAGCCAACCAGCCTCAAACTGAGTTTTCATTGGGCCTCAAAGACCTTGCTTTTCGCGGGACCAATTTGAAATGGAAAACAAAGCTGGAAGGAAGACAGGCCCTGTGCTCACTGGGCTGTGCAGGAGAGGTGCTGGGCGGGGTGCTGGGCGGGGAGAGCCAGCCAGGGCGGGGCCTGACGGCTCCCAGGGGTGCTCCCTGACAGCGGCACCTTCCAGGCTCCCCAACTTCCAGATGCTCGGCCCCGTTCTTACTCTATTAAAAACACAGGTGGCCATCTATCTCAGTGTCTGCTTGCTACATTTAAAAGCTCAAGTTTAAATTCAATCGAAACTCAGCATTTGATAGATGTTTCTTTCCTAACTCAAGTATGAGAAAGCAGCTCACCTACAAGGACGCTGACTCAGAGTGTCTGCAGGAGGGGCCCCCCCCAGGAGACCGTGGGCCTGGAAGCAGGAGAGCGCGTACACAGCCAGGAGTGGTGGCAGGGACAGTGAGTTGCTCTGGAATCTCCACTACTGACACCTCATCCTGGGTGCTTTAGGGGTGAGCGCACTGGACTTCCTCGGTGTGAAACCAAAGTTCACCCTCGCCACAGCCAGCTAAGCCAAAAGGCTCTAACGACCGGCTGAGAAATGGGTTTTCAAAGACACAAGACTCGCGTGGCCCTGGCGAAAAGGCTCGAGGAGGAGCTCTGAGCTGTCTTGAGGAGCTCACAGCTGCGAGCACACACCCGTGCCTGACAGGTGCGGGCATTTCCAGGGGCGGAGCGGCCCTGAGGTCCTGCTCGTGATGGGGAACCGTGCCTCCGCCCCGGCCCACCCTAAAGGCAGAGGCCGTTCGCAGGCTTCCGCAGAGCAGAGGCGGCAAGAAAGGAACAGTGGCTGGAGAGGGATGGTCCCATGAGCCCCCGGGGGCCCAGAGCAGAGGGGCACTCACCCAGTGCTTGCGGTCAACATCCTCATCTGCATCCCACTTTCGGGTTAAGAAAGGGTGCTTTTTGCTGATTATTTCTCCTTCAAAGAAGGTCGTGAGGGTTGGATACTCCTATGGTAAGAACCCAAATGTCAAACACGACGTCAAACAGCAGTTGTAACCTTTCACAAAGGAAAAAACCAACCTTGCTGTAATTTCTCCCCGAAACTTTGCAGAAATGACCACCACACTGCTGAGCAACCACCCAGACCAGCGACGCCCGCGGCCGTGGAGGGAGCCTGAAGTGAAGGGACTGGGGGGAGGGGGTCTGTTGGATTCCGGGGCCTTTGCCAGAAGCAGAGAACCCTTCTTTGGCGCACTTGTTAAGTGTTGATGGCTCAGAAAAGATATCTGGACAGGTTATTTCTGAATACAAAGCAGATGGTAACTTGATAGGTTTTACTTTCCAAGGCGAATACCCAGAGAGGCTCCGAAATCAGGCTCCATCTCCCTCGTGCCACGGCTCAGCCACTGCTTCTCAAACTGGCTCAGCCTGTCCCTTTTACACCAACTTTTCAGGTTTGGGGACAGGGGGAGATTGGTAGAATACCTTCACGTATTAGGCATTCGTATAATTCTATCGCATGAGCTAAGACAGCTTATACGATGGGAAACATTGATAAATCACATCGGCCCTGGGAAGTCACAACCGCTGGAAAAACAAATAAGCCGTCATCCTGATGGGGTGCTTGGAATACTCCGGGCAGTCTTGCCACTTGCTCCTCTGATAGTAAGGAAGCATTAAAGATTTTGAAAAAATTAATGAAAGAACAAGTCAACATTGTAAACAAGTGTACCGTTTCTCTGCATTTCTAGAAACCAGCCAACCCACCTGCCAGGTGGCCCCTCGGCACCACCCACCCGCCCGGGTACCTCCCGAAGGTGCGGTGATGACCGGCCGCCTGGCACAGCAAAGGTCACCGCCCTAAAATCCTGGGACCATAGAGGTCCCGCTTTCTTCTTCTCACCCCATGTAAGCCCCTCTCAATCGGCATCAAACTTAACCACCCGTTTAAAATAAATCCGTTCCCATGGCTTTGCCACTTCCCCCGGCTCACCCGCCACGTGGACCGGGGCTTCCAGAAAGGCCGTGGCTGCTTTACCACACACATCCAGGCAGCCTGTCCTCGGAGCAGTGAGCTCGAAACACTAGAGGTTTGCCACCCCCCCTGAAACCGCAGCCCTCACCCCAACACTGGTGCTGGGTTCCTCAAACAGATGTTTATAGATACAGAGTGAAGAGATTGAAGAGGAGATAAGTTCCTAAGTGGAAACCTGATTTTTTTTTTTTTTTTTGCGGTACGCAGGCCTCTCACTGCTGTGGCCTCTCCCATTGCGGAGCACAGGCTCCGGATGCGCAGGCTCAGCGGCCATGGCTCACGGGCCCAGCCGCTCCACGGCATGTGGGATCCTCCCGGACCGGGGCACGAACCCGTGTCCCCTGCACCGGCAGGCGGACTCTCAACCACTGCACCACCAGGGAAGCCCGGAAACCTGATTTTTAAAGGTATAAACCAAACTATACTCATCCGTTTTAGGAAGGACGGCTAAGGGAAAAAGTTCTGTGTAAGCTGACAGTGGACTTGAGGCGTTAAATAAAAAGCTATAGACAGTATATTGACTTCCTGAGTTTTATCAAGACTTCCCTAACATAGAAGGATAAATGATCAAGTCCTCCTATTATAACACAAAGAACATACTTATGTTCAAGTCACGAGTTTTCCTAATAAGTGATTCTGCGCCGACTTCTCTCTCAAATGTTTCAGGCAATCTACCAGGGTGACCACAAGGTACCCACAAACTTCCAAAATTAAATAAAATAAACACCTAGTGAATGAGAGTCATGTGCACAGAAAGAACCAAAAAGACAAAGCCTCTCACAGGGCAGGCGAAGACATTCAAGCCCTGACTACAGCTGGCGGGGGAGTCACAAAGGGGGCGAGGGGTGGCCAGCACCGCCGGGGCGGGGCTCCCTGTGCCGGGTCCCACTCCCCTCACTGACTCCAGGCTCACCTGCCTGGAGGTGGCTCCAGCTTTCCGTGAAGACCTGCCTCCTGGGGGGGGTCAATGTTTGACTGGCCAGTAAGTCAGCAAGAACTTCTGAAACCAGCAGTAAACGAGCACCTGTGGCTCTGGATAGTGTGACCAGCTCCCTGGTTCAGCCTCGGGAGCGTCCAAAACTGTCTGGAGAGTGCGTGGCAGGCCTGACCGTGACACCCCCAGGCTGGGCTCCCAGGCCGGGTGCCAGCCGCCTCCGCCGGGCCTCCCCAGGGACGCCCCTCTCCCTGTGGGTGGCTGGCTCGGGACTGCAAAGAGAATGTTATTTGACACCCATTCTCACAATTTTGGGATTTAATTTCCACCAGGCACACAAACTTCAAAAACTGTATTTATTTGTGAATGTAAGGCCGATAAGAGGCAATTTATCTCCAACGTAACAGTGAATGTTCCCTATTTCCGTACAGACGAGGAAGACCGTGACTATGACCCAAACGGTTCAGTTACATTAAAGTAAATCACATATTTGATTTTTCAACAACTATAAATGGAAAAGCAAACCAAAATGGTTAACTGTGTTTTTTTTTTTTTTTTCCTTGCGTTATGCGGGCCTCTCACTGTTGTGGCCTCTCCCATTTGCGGAGCACAGGCTCCGGACGCGCAGGCTCAGTGGCCATGGCTCACGGGCCCAGCCGCTCCGCGGCATGTGGGATCTTCCCGAAACGGGGCACGAACAGTTAATGTTTCCAAAATATTGACAATAATGTCTGACACAGTAAGTCCTTTATAAATATAAAATAATTCTCTTTCATTTCATTTCTATTACCAATCTTATATTCTAGCCCTTATGAACGCGGCCGCGGGGCCGGGGGGCCCGGGCCCCAGCCGCTCTGCGGCATGTGGGATCTTCCCGGACCGGGGCCCGAACCTGCGTCTCCTGCATCGGCAGGCGGACTCTCAAGCACTGCGCCACCAGGGAAGCCCTTAACTGTGTTTTTTAACAGGTGTAAAACCATTCAGAGAATCGTCACCCTTTTCTGCATTTTACCAGTTATCCACAGTGGCCATGTACTAGATTTGTAACTTAAAAAACTGTTAGACAGTTGTACAATGATGTGACTATACTGAAAGCCAACAGATTGTACACTATTTTTTTTTTTGGCCGCGTGTTGCAGGATATTAGCTCCCCAACCAGGGATGGAACCCGTGCCCACTGCAGTGGAAGCACGGAGCCCTAACCACTCGATTGCCAGGGAGGTCCTAGATTGCACATTGTCAATGGGTGAATGTACGCTACGTGAATTATATCTCAGTAAAGGGACTAAAAAAAGTTATTAAAAAAGATGAATTCACAGACTCCTGACGCTCGGGCAGGACGAAAGGCCTCAGGAAACACAGCCCTCCTCTAGTAAAAGGTGGCTTCAGGTGGGAAGGGCCGGGCCCAGGGAAGGGCCAAGCCAGCACCCCATCCCCTCAGAGGAGCCTGGCTGTAGGTGGCTCGGGGGTGCTTCCTTTCATTAGTGCCACCTGCTCCCGGTGGGACGTCCACAGCATTTCCATACACAGTTTGTGGATTTTTAATCCTACTTAACCATCTCCACAAAGCTTCCTGCAACCATTTGGAACTGGTGTCCACATCCCACGTTACAGATTTTGCTGGTTCCCTTATGGATTTAAATGTCTATGTTCTGCGCTCAACAAATGTGTTTGGCCACCTAAGAGTTGAGCATATTCTGTTTCCTGTGTGTCTTGCTTTTTTTTTTTTTTTTTTTTTGTTGGCGGTACGTGGGCCTCTCACTGTTGTGGCCTCTCACGTTGCGGAGCACAGGCTCCGGACGTGCAGGCTCAGCGGCCATGGCTCACAGGCCCAGCCGCTCCGCGGCACGTGGGATCCTCCCGGACCGGGGCACGAACCCGCGTCCCCTGCATCGGCAGGCGGAATTTCAACCACTGCGCCGCCAGGGAAGCCCGCGGGGGCTACTCTTTGTTGCGGTGCGCGGGCTTCTCATGGCGGTGGCTTCTCTTGTTGCGGAGCGTGGGCTCTAGGCGCACGGGCTTCGGTAGTTGTGGCTCATGGGCTCAGTAGCTGTGGCTCGCGGGCTCTAGAGCGCATGCTCAGTAGTTGTGGCGCACAGGCTTAGTTGCTCCGCGGCATGTGGGATCTTCCCGGACCGGGGCACGAACCCGCGTCCCCTGCATGGGTAGGCGGCCTCCCAGCCACTGCGCCACCAGGGAAGCCCTGCCTGTGGGTCTTCTACTAGCACAAACCCATGGGTGAGAACCCTTCCTTTTGCTGTCATTTTCTACCCCGACTTGATTGGATGTTTTCTAGAGGAGGGAAGAGATACCTTTTTGTCTCAACAACAAATTTCACAGGAGATTCCCAGACTCCCGGTGGGGAAGTAGGAGAACAGGAGGAACGGGGGCGACGCAAACAAGTGTTTCCAGACCGAGGAGGACCAGCCTTGTCAGGTCCCTTGGAGCCTCCACTCACTGACCCTGCATCTTCCCCGGGAGACAAAGCAGGCGCCTGGAGCTCTCACCTCGCAGATGAGGAAACTAGAATGGACAGAGGTGACAGTCGTGGGGCCAGAAGAGGCGGCGCAAGGATGCCCGCCAGTGCCACCCAACGCCGCGGACCCCAACCCTCGGCCAGGCGGTGCCAGGCCCTCCTGTTGCCCGCTCACCAGCGGGAAAAGAAAGCACACTCTCTTGCCTCCGATATTCCCAGGAGTTCTGAGGTTTAAGGTGGTTCAAAGAAAGGAAAACACCTACGTTTTCGAACTGCGAAGACCTCAGTCCTCGGAGGAATGATGCTCACCCAGAGGCTGAAACTGACCCATGACGGTGGCAGCTATGTTCTTACTATGTTTGTTTTCCTCAAAAAGGATTAAAGGGGCTTCCCTGGTGGCGCAGTGGTTGAGAGTCTGCCTGCCAATGCAGGGAACACGGGTTTGAGCCCTGGTCTGGGAGGATCCCACATGCCGCGGAGCAACTGGGCCTGTGAGCCACAACTACTGAGCCTGCGCGTCTGGAGCCTGTGCTCCGCAACAAGAGAGGCCGCGACAGTGAGAGGCCCGCGCACTGCGATGAAGGGTGGCCCCCGGGCTTCCCTGGTGGCACAGTGGTTGGGAGTCCGCCTGCCAATGCAGGGGGCGCGGGTTCGTGCCCCGGTCTGGGAGGATCCCACGTGCCGTGGAGCGGCTGGGCCCGTGGGCCATGGCCGCTGATCCTAAGCGTCCGGAGCCTGTGCTCTGCAACGGGAGGGGCCACAGCAGTGAGAGGCCCGCGTACCGCAAAAAAACACAAAACAAACAAACAATAAAAACAAACAGTGGCCCCCGCTTGCCACAACTAGAGAAAGCCCTCGCACAGAAATGAAGACCCAACACAGCAAAAATAAATTAATTAATTAATAAACTCCTACCCCCAACATCTTCTTTAAAAAAAAAAAAAAAAGGATTAAAGTAAAATCAGTAGCGTTGGGCACATGGTGACCTGTTTATAAACGTCAACGATCTGTGAGTCTGCATGCTTTCCAACAGTCCAAACTGCCTGCTCTACGCTCCCCCTGCAAGAACCACACTTAGAAATGGGGCTCCTGAATCAGGCCTGAGGAGTCGAGGTTGCTGGCCCTTCAGGACCGAGGCCCCCTCTGGCTCCTGCCCGTGGGAGGGGCGCTTACCTCAGTAAGGCCTTTGATCTTCAGATACCCACAGAGGTACGAGTTCCCCGTGTCCACGTGCTGAAAAGACACACACAGCCTCGTTACCAATGGAGGGTCCAGCGGGAGACAGCAGGATCACGTCCGGCAGGCAGAGGCCCCTTCGAGGCCAGGGCGGCAGGCGGGTGGGGGGCGAGGGAGCCTGGAGGCCGGCTCGCCCAGTGCAGCCCGGGGCTCACAGGTCCTGTGGCACGCTGAGTGTTCAACATTGAGTGAGGCCTCATTTAAGAAACTAGGAACATTTTGTGGCATTTACCAGATCTGGGGACCCAGCTACTTCCAATACACCATGAGTCAAAACGCCAAGGCAGTGCTTAAAAGCTGCAGTGAACTCAGGCAGCCAGACGAGGTCAGCACCAAAGCAAGCGGGCTTCAACGAAGCTGGGGCGGTCCCACCATCTGGTGTTGGGGACAACCGTCTCCACCCGAAAACCACCACAGCCCTGCAAACGTCCTCACCTGCTGACCTGGGCATCGGACAGAATCGAGCAGCTGATCCGAACTCACAGGGGTCAGTAAAGAAGTTGTGTTAAAGGACACACAGCTCTAACCCAGGGCCTTAAGTTTCAAGGATGCAATTCTCACTGAATTTCAATATAGTTTGGGGTTTCATAGCTGCCAGTAAGGGTATCAGGTGGCAAGGATACTTGCTAATAAGATTAAAAACTGCACTGTAAATTGGCTAACATTTTGCATGGATTATCACCTGCTCAAGAATCAGAATTTCATTCTGGCCTCCATCCAAGCATGTGTCTCTCCCTTTCTGCCCAAATTGATCTTGACGAACTCAAACCCACCACGGCACAGAGAGCTTCAACCGAACAACGGGCTGGCATCTCAACGAGAAAGATAACAAGGCAAATGCTCAGCAAGAAGGTCTTGCAGCACAGCTGTGTCCAACAGCTGCTCTTTTTAATATTCCTTCCACAGTGACCTGGCCTTCACTTCACTCTTAGCTTCTTGGATGGCAGAGGAGAAAGAGAGCAATCACAGTAACAAAACAACAACAACAAAAAGAGCAGTCAGAATCTTACAAACGTTTGAGGAACTCTTTAAACTGGAATTTCCAAAAAAAAAAGGCACTCCAGAAGCACATGAAAAGAGGCCCAACATTGTCAGTTGTCCCAGAAGTTCAAATCAAAACCACAATGAGATACCACCTCACACCCACTAGGATGGCTGCAATCAAAAAGAGGGACAATAACAAGTGTTGATGAGGACATGGATAAATTGGAGCCTCAGACGCTGCCGGTGGGAATGCAAAATGATGCAGCCACCTTGGAAATCAGTCTGGCAGTTCCTCAAATGTTAAACAAATCATTACCATATGACCCAGTATTCCACTGGTAGGGAGACATCAGGAGAAAGGAAGACGTATGTCCACATAAGAACTTGTACGTGAATGCTCACAGCAGTGTGTTCATAACAGCCCCAGAGTGGAAAAAATCCAAATACCCATGGACGGATCAATGGATAAACAAAATGCTGTAGATCCACACAGGGGACTATTAGGCAACAACAAAAAGTCAGGAAGCACTGACACCTGCTAGGATGTGGGTAAACCTTGAAACACTGTGCTCAATGGAAGAAGCTAGACACGAAAGGTCACATTATTGTATGACTCCATTTACACGAAAAGTCCAGAATAAGCAAATCTTAGGTGAAAAAGAAAAAGGGTTGCCTAGGGTTGGAGGGCCGTGACAGCTAAGGGTTCTTTTGGGGATGATGAAAACGTTCTAAAATTAAATTGCAGTGACTGTTACATTAATGCAGTGACTACATTAAAAAACTACTGAATTGTACACCTTAAACGTGCGAATTGTGCTAATAGGTGGATCGTATCTCAGTAAAGCTGTTACGAAAAACAGAAAGAAAACAGGAAATCAATGAAGTTACAAAAAGCATAAGTATTCTAAGAAGGCTGAGCCCAAGAACCCAGTGCTGGCTGAAAAACCAGATGATGGAGCTATTCACACGCCACTGTCTCCACGACGGACAAGCCGCTCACCAGTCCGGATACAGGGCAGCATTCCTGGGTGAGACCGCTGCCCCCACCATCAGACGGCCCACTCCAAGGGGCCTCCAGCCACCGGCCAGGTCCTCCACTCGGGCCACCCTGGGACCTACCAGTCGTGCACCAACTCAATCCCCACTCCCAGTGGTTCACAAGGAAGTTGGCACCTGACAGGAATTCAGAAACAACACACTAAGGAAAGGAAGGGGAGCTGCTGCAGTAACCAAGGCGAACTTCTCTTCTGACACTTGGCTACCCTGCCACTTGTCCCCGACCCCATCCTAAACCATCAAACTCAACAAGGGGCACAAGTTCAAGATCATTGAAAACACAATCCTCACCAGGGATCTCACTTCTAGAATTTTATGATTAGCTGCAAGAAGTAAAAAGGCCTGTAACTTCCTACTAAACTCTCACATTTGAAGCAAAAGAGAAGGGGGATTACCACATTAGGCACCTCATCATGAAGACTGAAATAACTCAGCCACGGTACTTTTTTTTTTTTGGCCGCACCTTGCACCTTGCACCTTGCCGGATCTCAGTTCCCTGACCAGGGACTGCACCTGGGCCATGACAGTGAAAGCACTGAATCCTAACCACTGGACCGCGAGGGAACTCCTATTTTTTTCAATTACAATAAATACTGTGGCTCATGATAGATATTTAAGTTTATAGACCAAAGACACAACACGGAAATGGAGTTCTCCCAATCAAAAGAAATTATCTATTCCCACAAAGCAGTAAGAAAAAAAGAGACTGATGAACGCTCTGCAGCGAGTGGAAAGAAAACGCATCCACAACTGTTTTTTGGGTGGGAGAACTACTTGCTCAGAAAAGAGGCTGTTTAAGATTTAAAATTATTAAAGGGCAAAGGGCAAGCATAAGGAAAAGACACTTGCTACGTTCTGTCCTCACACAAGACCTCAAAGCTGCTGGAAAGCCTTTCAAGAGAACAGATGTTTGGGGGGGCTTTTGGGAACAGCCTAGGAGGTGAGATATCAGACTAAGGACAAAGGGGCAAAGGGAGGAGGAGGTGGGTCCTGATGCAGGTCTGGGCAGCTAGAGAGAAGGAACAGTTTTTTAGGAGGGAGAGAAAAAGGAGCGTCAACCACTGCCAATCTCCTTGGGCTGGGAAGAAATGTCAAGTGTGCTCCCATTTCCACGAGAGGGGTGAGGTGCAGGAAAGGGCCGGGATGGGTAAAGCTGCAGTTCCAAAGCCATTAGCGGCTGGCAGTAGGTTCTCAGAAATCCAGGTCAAATGGGGGGAGGTGGGTGGACATGGGAAGGAAATACCGTGAGAAATAAAGCGAGTGAGTTACATTTCCCAGTACGTGGGTATCAGAGACTGGGAGGAAGCCCTGGCCGTGTCGATCAAAGTTAAGAACACGAAAGAGGGTCCCCTGGAGCCAGGAAGGAGAACAGAGGTGTAGGACAGGGAGATCGGGGCAGACAGGCCAGGGAGACCGGGAGTAGCCTGGAAGTGGCCAGAGGGCAGGGGTAGGGAGTACGAGAAGCCTGGGCCAGGAAGAGACTAGGGGTTAGGGGGCTAAGAGGCCAGCTTCTTAACAGACGATGAGGAGCCCACCCAGGATGAAGGCCCGGCCTGGGGGGTGGGGCAGGAATCAGGGTAGGCTGGGGGCTCTCAAGCTCAGGGGCTAATGGAGGGAGGGGGCTGAGGAAGGCCCCCAAGGAGGAAACCCCAGGAGAAGGAGGCGGGCCCCAGAGCCTGGGCTTCCTGGGACCGAGGAAAACGTAGGGGGCAGCAGGCACGTCTCAGGCCTGGGAGGATCCCAAGTCAGGGGGAACCACTGGAGAGCTCTTCGGGGGTCCGAGAAGGGCTAGAAGGAGGGCTGGTCCTGGGGCGACAGGCCACGGGGAGGCAGGGCCGGGTCTGAGGCCGCCTGTCCCCGGCTCTGGCCCGCAGAGCTGTGGTGCACCGGAGTCTCCCGGCAGGCCCGGGCAGGAGACCCGTCCGCGGCCGCGGGATCGAGGGGGCGGCGGCGCGGCCCGTCCAGTGGGCGCCGCGAGAGGCCCGGCAGCCGGCTCACCTGCAGCACCACCTCCACGTCGTACGAGTTACCCTTGCTCTTATGGTGGCCGCGGAACTTAGAGCCGCTGTAGAGCAGGCTGGTGGCCACGCCGGGCTGCTGCGTGTTGATGGGCGGCGGCGGGATGAGCGAGGCGGCGGAGGCGGCCGAGGCACCGGCCGGCGGGGGACACTCGGTGCGGACCGGCATCGCGGGGTCCCCCGGAGCCAGGGCTGGGGGAGGGGGAGG
>NW_006773553.1:1163378-1171179 GCF_000442215.2 Lipotes vexillifer | reverse complement strand
GGAGGGTGGCCGGGGGTAAGGCCGGCGCGCGCGTGGGGCGGGAGGGGTCCCCCCGCCGGCCGCCTGCGGACCGAGCGCTCCGGCCGCCACCGGGACCCCGGGACCTGAGAGCAGGGCCTCCGGGTGCTAAGCGAGCCCCCTCCCCCCCTGCGCTCGCACACACACCCCTTCCGATTGGCTCCGGCGCGCCGGGGGGCGGGAGCAGGCTAGAGCGGCGCTTCTGCCTATTGGCGGGCGGAGAGAGCACGTGGCGGACACCGAGGCCCTCTGGGACTTGTAGTCTTCTTCCCGAGGCGCGGCGCGGGGGCGGGGCCTGGGCGTTTGTGATACTGATTGGCTGCGGCGTGCGATGAGGCGCGCGGCGACGGCGCGCCGCGAGTGTCGTGCGCAACATGGCGGCGCCCAGGGAGGCTGAGGACGCCGGCGGCCGGTGAGAAGCTCCGGTCGCCGGTGAGAAGCTTCGTGCGGCCCGAGCGCGCAGCGTGCGGTCCCTCCGCTCGGTGTTTCCCGCGCTCAGGTCTCGCGCGGTCGTCCTCCCAGGCCCCCGCGCGATGTGGAGGAGCTGCCTCCGGCTGCGGGGCGGGGGTCGCCACCTCCTGAACTGCCCCCGGGGTGGCCTCACCGCCTCCGAGGGGCCGGGGCCAAAACCCCCGGCCCACGCCCGGGCCTACGCGCCCCCAGCAGGTGAGGGAGGCCAGGGCGGAGCAGGCTGAGGGGTCGGCCGTACAGGGTCACAGGTCGGAAGGGAAGCCCCGGCAAGGGCAGGGACCTCCCCAGGGCGCATGCGCGTCGTTTTCTTTAGCACGTGTGGCTTTTCTTTCTTCCGTTAGGAAAGCAGAAGTCATCCTTGTTTTCAGGCGAGGACATTCGGGTTCTGGGTCGGGATTGCCCCAAGGGAGAAGAGCAAACTCTGAGAGGTTTGCGGGGTAAAGGCCGGGCTGCCGGGCTGCTTTCTGTGTCCCCGCGACCCGGCACCGAAGGGACCTGGAGCCCGGGCTTTCAGTCTTCCATCCCGGCCGCTGTCTTCGCAGCTGTCCTGACCCTTCCTCCTACTGCCCTCCCACGACTCCTGCCATCTGCTAAGGAGTTAACACCCCGTGCCTCTTCCTCCCCTTCCAACTCAGATGAGGCTTAGGAGAAGGTAGAGTAGTTCTTTCGTTGCTTCTGGGGAGAGGTTTTAGGGGTAAGAGTGGGAGTGACTCCTTTGAGTGAAGATAGTAAAGCTCTCCTTCCACTTCCACTCAGTGTTGATGTGCTGAGGGCGGGAGGCACCGTTGTCTTCAAGAGAGACGTACCCTCTACCTAGGTGATGTTCAGCGTCGAGTGCAGAAGGTTATAACACTTTGGTTAAACAATAGCCTATATCCTGTGTGAGGAAGGTACAGAGAAGCACCTATTCCCACCTTGGGGGTTTTGAGGGTCTAGAAAGGGTCTTGGGTGAAAGGACGTTTAAGCTGAGTCTTGAGAAACGAGAAGGAGGAGCAGGGAGGGTGGAACGTGGGCGGCTGGGACACGTCCAGAGGTGGCAGCGGGTGAGGGAGTTCGCTGTGACGCTGCCTGCTTTAGGAAATCTAGAGCTCCACAGGCAGCTTGGCATCGTGGCAGAAGCACATACCTGGGGTCTGATGCTGCTGAACCAGGAGCTGTGTGATCTTAGGCATGTGACTGCTTCGTTTGGACATCATTTACCTCTGAGTTGAAGGGCTAGGTTGTCTCTGTTCCATACAAATGGGGAAGAGGAATGGATGTAGCAGGGAGCAGAGATCGCACCTGTCAGGGCCCAGGTGAAGGGCCTGGAGGTGATCCATGAAGAGCCCGTAAAGGGGAAGAAGGAAGGGCATCTGTGACCGTGTGATTTATGATAAGAAATGGACACATTTGGTCATTTCCTTGTACTGGCATATGTCTCCTAAAACCCTTGTAGCTTACTAAGTAATGAGAGCTCTGGGAGAATCTTTTGTTAAAACAGTCTGTCTTCTGTCCTAAAAGAGCTCCCGAGTGATAAAGGTGAAAGGAGGGTCTTATTACTCATAACAAGCCCTCTTCAACCACACCTGAGTGTATGTTAACAAGGTGACTTTTTCCTTGCGGAAAGCCCCTAAGGATGGCGGCTGATTGCCAGGGGAACCAAACACACTTGATTAGAGGGTTGGAAGTTTCAGCCCCACCTCCTGACCTCTGGGAAAGGGAGAGGGAATGGAGATTGAATGGAGGTTGATCACTAATTACCTGTGATTTAGTCATGCCTGTGTAATGAAGCCTCCATAAAACCCCTGAACTATGGGGTTTGGAGAGCTTCAAGGTTGGGGAACACGTGGAGATGCAGGGAGGGTGCCCAGAGAGAGCATGGAAACTCGGCACCCTTTCCTCCATACCTTGCCCCACGCATCTCCTCCATTTGCCTGTCCCTGAGTTGTATCCTTTTGTAGTAAACTGGTACTCTAGTAAGTAAACTGTTCTCCTAAGTTCCGTCAGCTGCTCTAGCAAGCTATCATGCAGGACATAACTCTTGTAGGACTGAGTCCTTAATCTATGGGATCCAGCGCTGTCTCCAGGCGGGTAGTGTCAGAATTGAGTCAATTGTAGGACACTCAGCTGGTGTCTCAGAGTTGATCAGTGGTATCCGATCGGTAGGGATCCCTAACCCTAACCGCCCCCACTCCACGTTTGGAGCATAGTATCTGTGTGAGTGTGTAAAGGAAAACGGGAGCATTGTTTTTCCTTTACAGCACCCCAGGGAGGCAGCACACGAGCGAAGGGGACATGTTCGGGAATTCCCTTAAGTTTCCTCAATCAGAGGGTTCATCCAGTTGGTGGGTGCCACTTGCCATCACGGTGGCACTGACCTGCCCCGTTCCTTTCTACTGCAGACTTGCTAGCTTCGGCTCTTGGTAGGTAGTCAAACGTGGAGGAAGATAAGAGTGGGTGAAAGAGTGCCGAGCAGTGGGACGGAGCGTCTCGCACCGACCTGAGCACTCTGCTTTTCTGACCTGAGCGTCTGTGCGTCTTTGGAGGAGTGGAAGGTTAAACCCAAGTGGTGGCTTCTCCGTTAAGACTTGAAGAGGCAAGTAGATTGAACTTGGCTTCTTAGGGACAGCTGTGCCATTGAAGGTTGTCAGAGGGCGCGAGGGGGTTAGGAGAGGGTCACCCGGCTGTGTGGCGTCCAGCCCCGTACCAGCCGTTGGAGCCGTCAGCCGCTTAGAGGGAAAGGTGTTCAGAGAGGCTGCCTGCCCAGCTGAGGATGACACCGGTGAGGGCACGGCTGGGGCACTCCTCTGTTTACAAGTTGTCTGTCGCCTGCACAAGTGGTTTAGCTTCTTGGTCTCTGCCCCGTCTTCAGAGGCTGCTTGTGCTGGGTTGAGGCAGATGCTGTAGATAAGGAGGCCGGCCTGCCACCTGTTTTTGTTAATAAAGGTTTATTGGAACCCAGCCCTGCTCATTTACTGACATGCATCTAGGGCTGCTTTCACCACAGTGCAGAGTTGGCTGGTTGCACCAGAGACTGGATGGCCTGCAAAGCCTGAAATACTTTATTTGGCTCTTAGCAGAAGTTTGCCAACCCCTGCTCTGGATGCTACAGCAATTTGGAAAAAAAGGTGTGTTGAAGAATTTTTTAACAGCTTTATTGAGATATGATGCACTTACAGTTCACTCACTTAAAGTGTACAATTCAGTGGTTTTTAGTATACTCAAAGGGATTGTGCAGCCATCGATTCTAGAACATTCTTATCACCACAAAGAATCCCTGTCCCCTTCAGCTACCACTCTCTGAGTACCCCCTCAATCCCTCCAGGCCTAGACAGCCACTACTTTATTCTCTGCATCTGTAGATTTCTCTAGTTTGGATATTTCATATAAATGGAATGTGGTTTTTTTTGACTGGCCTTTTTTCATTCAGCATGTTTTCAAGGTTTATCCCAGGGGTAACATGTGTCAGTACTCTATTTTTCACAGCTGATAATATTCCATTGTAGGGACACACCATGTCTTATTTATGCAGTCATCCATTGGTGAACATTTGGGTGGTTTCCATCTTTTGGCTGTTCTGAATGCCTCTGTAAACACTTGAGTACAGGTTTTTGTGTGGGCATATGTTTTCATTTTTCACAGGCAGGTATCTAAGAGTAGAATTGCTGTATCAAATGGTACCTAACTTTCTGAGGAACTGCCACCCTGCTTTCCAAGGTGGCATTTCCACCAGCAATGTATGAAGGTCCCAATTTCTCAACCTCCTTCCCAACATCTGTCTTATTGGTCATAGCCATCCTAGTGGGTGGGAAGTGGTGTCTTGGGGCTTTGCTTTGCATTCCCCTGATGATGAATGATGTCAAACATCTTTTTGTGTGCTTTTTGGACACTTGTACATTTTCTTTGGAGAAGTGTCTGTTCAGATCCTTTGACCATTTCTTAGTTGGGTTATTTGTCTTTTTATTTTTGAATTGCAAGAGTTCTTTTTATAGCTGGCCCGAAGAATTCTGATACTTGAAAACGCTCTGTCACAGCCGCCCCAGGATTATGGGTAGAGGGACCCCGAGTCAGAATCTAGCTTTAAGGATTAAGGCCCGCCAGGTGGCACTGTTTAGAAAGAGAAAGGTATTGAGGCAGCTCTGGGAAGGCACGTCCTCTGTTCCTGGTGCACCGTGGTGGTTGCAGTTCTGAGGCTTTGAGTCTTTCCAAAGCAAAGGCCAGCCCGGAAATTGAGCTTGGTAGAAGGATCACTCATTGGTCTGTGAAGCCTGGGACAGGAGGAGGAGTGTCCGGGGAAGTGACACAGAAAATCGCCTGTTTCTTTATACGTATTGAAGCAGCCTCGCAGGAGAAAGGGAGCCAGTGGACATTAATTTCCAGTTCAGCACTCTTCACAGGAGCAGCTTGTTAATGTTCTCCGCTTATATCGCCTGGTTTCTTGTGGCAGCTTTTAAAATTCAATGCTTTTTCGCATACCCATTTCTTTGTATCTACATAGTCCTTAAAATTGTCACTTAAAAGGCACCAAGTGTGGTTTTGCCACAGAAATAGACGTTCTGTAAAGGGAGTGATTCATACTCAAGATAGACCCGTTCTGTGTGATCCTACAAGACTAGCCTGTCTCTTGCCTGTAAGGATGGGGTTTCCATTGCGGGTAGCTCGTTCTCTATCCCTGAGGATATGGGTGCTTCACAGGCTCCTAGTCTCATAACTTGTCTTATGAGACCCAAGACTTGTCTTATGAGACCCAAAACCTCCATCTTTTGACATTGTTGGGGAGCATGGATCCCGCCAAGTGAATTTTCCAGATCCCGGTCTCGTTGCCTGTGTGAACCCCCTACTTGGCTCCCCCACCCTCCTCGCTGGGACCTGCCGGCCTCCTCCCCAGATCTGGGCCTCTGCAGCCATCGTCGGTCGGGTGCTTCACGCCTGCCCTGCTCACCGCCTTTCTAGTTCCAAAGCCTGCTCTCCTGACCGTCCTGTAAGCTGTTCCTTCTGCTGGGAGCTACACGCACACATGCACACACAAGCGCGCGCACACACACACACCCCCTCCCTCCCTCTGAAAGCCATCAGCACGGTTGGGCCTGCGCGCACACACTCGCACACTCGCGCACACACACACACACACACTCCCTCCCTCTGAAAGCCATCAGCACGGTTGGGCCTGCATGCACACACACACACACACACACACACACACACACACCCTCCCTCCCTCTGAAAGCCATCAGCACGGTTGGGCCTGCGTGCACACACACACACACACACTCGCACACACACACACTCATACACCCTCCCTTCCTCTGAAAGCCATCAGCACGGTTGGGCCTGCCCTGCACTTCTGCAGCTCTCAGGTGCCATCTGGCTGCTTGGAGGGCTTCCTTTGGCCCAGACGAGATGAGTCTTCTTGGGTTTAGTGTCTGTCTACCCACGAGACAGTATGCACCTCAAGGGCAGGGTAGCTTTGAGTCCTGCCCTGGAAGGGGGTTAGTCATCAACAAGTTTGCTCCAAGCCTGGAGTTTGCCCTCCCCTCAGCGCAGCCCTGAACCCGCCTGGCCGGCATCTCTGATCAGCACAGAGGTGGAATTGGCCAGGATAGAGGAGTGGGGCAGAGGTAAGAAGACCCCCTCGTGGGAGACATCGCTGTCCCGGCAGCTTTGGGAGGTTCAGCCTGTGCCGTCAGTCTCTGCTCCGTCCTTTCTTTGGCCCCCCAGGTCTCTTGGGCCCATTTCCCATGGCCGTGTGGGGCGTGTGGTAGAATGCTCTGTCGTACCGGCAGGGTGGGTCCCTCCCCCAGGGATGAGTCAGCCTTCAGATCCTCCCAGCCCCCACTTTCTGCCTGGTCTGGCTTTGGACTTGCTGCCCAGCCAGGCACTGGAGAACATGCTGCACATCGTCTGGGCACCCCGACCGAGGCCTCCAGACAGACGCAGGGGCCTCCAGTCTCGTGTCGGCGGGGCTGCTGCCACTAGCCTGTTACTCAGAAGCCACTGATCCATGTGGAGTGGGGAGACCCTTGGGTGCTGTGTGGAAGTCGGGGTGGTCAGTCAGCATCAGCAGTGGTGGTACAAGCTCCTCCTGAGTCTCCACAGCATTTCAAACTGCGCTTTTGAAAAATCTTCCCAGCAGAAAGGAAGAGGTTCTATCAGAATGTCAGCATCACACAGGGTGAAGGTGAGTGTCTGGAATTTTCACTGCCTCTTTTGTTTCTGTGAATGGGTGGAAACACTTTTCACCTCCAGCCAGCTCCTCGGTGAGCTTGACCTTGGCGCTCTCGTCGGGTGTGTTTCTGTAAGCCACCCACCCCCCAGAAGGATCTCGGGGCGTCTTTGCACCGAATCAAGTAGCTAAATATAGGGGTGGTCACTCGATTCTGCTTATTAACCCCTGAGAGGTTTTCATCTCTTCTTTCAAGCTGGCTTTGAGATCAATCTGGACCACAGGAAGCTGAGGACTCCCCAAGCCAAGCTCTTCACCGTCCCCAGCGAGGCCCTGGCCGTCGCTGTGGCCACTGAGTGGGACTCCCAGCAGGACACCATCAAGACGTACACCATGCACCTGGTAATAGGTTGCAGCCCATGCCCGAGGCTGCCACGGGCTTCGTGGGGCACCGGGCAGAATTAGGGATCCTCTCCCGATTTCGATAAGGCCCTGGGGGCTGTGGGCACCCACCCCACCCCCACCCCTAGGTCCTGGTTCCTCCCTGGGTCTCGGGACACAATCCTTCCCTGGCCACCAGCTCTCTTATTTCCCTCTGGGGCAGCCGTTCCTTTGTTGTGTCAGCTCTGAGGGTCTGTGACGGTCTGGGTCATGTGCTGGTCATGGACATGCTGGTCATGCCTGCTGTCCATCTCCTCAGCAGCACGTAGCCAGCCTGGCCTCAGCTCAGTTCGCGCTCAGCAGGGTTGGTGGCAGTGCGGACCCTCCCTGAGAAGCTGGCCTCCCTGAGGCCCTAGAGGAGCAGCTGGGGGAGAGGCCCACTCGGTCACCTTGGGCGACTTGCCGCCCCTTGGGCAAGGTCCCCACCCTGAAAAGTGGGTGGTGGTCAGGACAGGACCAGACAATGTGTCGAGAGTCTGTGCTTCCCGGCACATGGACGCAGGCCCCAGGCAGGCTTCTCAGCCTCTCTGCCCACGTGCCAGCTCCCCTGGAGTGTCCAGGGGACAGGCGACACGGGCTGCAGACGGAACCTTTGGGTAGCTCAGCAGCCTGTGGGCCACAAGGCAGATCTGGAAAAACCGTCCAGCCTCTGGGTTGGCTGGCTTGTCCCCTGCTTTCTGAGGCGTCGGGGAGTTGGCGGGTGAGCTTCTCAGCCAGATCCAGGAATGC
>NW_006773553.1:1150816-1163095 GCF_000442215.2 Lipotes vexillifer | reverse complement strand
GCCTCCACGTCGCCTTCGCTGGACCTGATCTCGCTGGGCCTGGATTCCCGCGTCTCTGTAATGGTTACAGTGATAGTACCTCCTGGAATGGGTTGTGGTGAGGATTGAATTCAACACTGCAGAGCCTGGTAGTACAGAGACTGAGACCTTGGGGGAGTTCACTGTTCCTGGGGCCTGGGCAGTGTCCTCGGGACTGGCCGTGCTGATGGGCTCTCTCTCTGCCTTTGATCCAGACCACACTGTGCAACACGTCTCTAGACAACCCGACCCAGCGAGACAAGGACCAGCTCATCTGGGCAGCCGCGAAGTTCCTGGACACTGACGCCGTCTGGTAACGGGCGTGCGGGCCGGCCCCCGGGCCTGGGCGAGCCCGTCGGGCTGTTGGCCTGCGGCGCTCTCGGTGGAGGAGAGGGCAGGCCCAGCGCCCTCGGCCCTCAGCTGCTCTGCAGGCCCGCGCGGCCGGCCCCTCCCGCGGCGGCAGCTGCCCCCTGGCCTGGGGCGGGATAGGCTGGTGGCCTCTGCAGCTCTCTCAGGGCCCGGGACCCAGGCGGTCATGTCCGGCCACCACGAGTTCTCATGTAGGTCGCCTGTTCCTCACTTGTCCACTGGGTCACGGATGGCCCGACCTTGGCATCCAGCGGCCGGCCTCCTCGCCTGCGTCCTCCCTGCGCCCAGGTTCTCTAGCGGGTGGGTCGGGGATGTTGGCAGGAAGTGGAAGGAACAACTGAGCAGCCCCATGTCTGCCGCCCGAATGCTCCGACACCCGGGTACCTCCAGGATGGCACGTGAAATTGGCACTGGGGCGAGGGGTGCAGAGGCCGCTGGCACTGCTGGTGGAAAGTCCGCGCCGTTTGCGTTAGGGACCGTTTGATTACAGGGAAGAGCACCCTTCCAGCCCAGCTCAGAGAAGGAGGGTTTTCTTGGAGACCATCCCAGTACTGAGGGCAGATGCGGGTGGGAGCCCCCTCTGCCCTGGGGGCCACTCCTCTCCCCTGGGCAGCCGCCTCCCCGCACCCTCGTGACCTCCCTGCCACTTCTGCTCACACCAGCCTGGCCTCCCCGGCACCCCTCCAGGCTTCCGTCCCAGGAGGTCTTGCAGCTCAGCTCCCCTCAGCTGACCTCATCTTTGTCTCTTGGTCAGAACAGTGGTGTGGCCTGGCATCGGTGGTGCCGGGCAGGGCCGCTGGCGGCCGCATCTGTAGCTAGGAGGCACATGGGCAGACAGGCAGCTGGTCCGTGGCCGGGGCGCCGCCTCTTGGGAGGGGCTGGCAGGCAGGACGAGTGACTGAGCTTCTGGCACAGCATCCTGGGACCAAGGGGGTGTGGGTCTGGGGACAGTGTTAGTGTTGAGGGCAGCACTGCAGGCAGTGACCTGTCGATAACTGGGGATGTTTGGGACAGTGGGTCTCAAAGTCAAACTTAACGCAGAATCCCTGGAGGGCTTGTGAAGCTGCAGGTTGCTGGTCTCCACCCCCAGAGGGCGGGGCCTGAGGATGTGCATTTCCAGCAAGGTCCAGTGTGAGCCCTGGGCCACACTTTGAGAACCACTGCTTTAGGGGGAAAGGCTTTGGGTGGGCGTAGGGGGTGGAGAGGTCTGCTGTTGCGTTTCGTGTATCTGTGTCTGTCACTGGATGAGAGAATTGTACTTTTTTATTAATGGAGGTGCTTTTGCACTGAATTAGCTGCAGGGTGGAAGAACCAGAGACGCTGGTGGAGCTGCAGAGGAGCGAGTGGGACCCAGTCATAGGCTGGGCTGAGAAGAGGTGAGCCGCTCAGCACTGGGCAGGCCGGGGTCCGGGCCATGCTGGACAGCCGAGGCCCTGAGCTGGTCAGCGTTCTGCGTTCAGAGCACCCAGGGGACTCAGGACAGGGCCACCTTGGGGGAAAATGCTCTTCAGTGCTTCTTCCCCCATTGGCTGTGTGACCTTGGGCTGGTGACTTGATCTCTCTGAGCTCCCTTGTCTGTGAGTGGGGCTCACAATCCCTACCTCCCAGGGTATTGGGAGGTGTATGCGAAGTGATGCACCCTGCTTGGCACACGCTGCATGCTCGCATTGGCAGATACCGCCCTGCTCGTTGTCACAGTTGCTGTGCAGTCGTATACACAATCACAAAGCAGCGTGTGTGATCCTGACACATGGAGAAAAGCCTGGACAGGTGAACCTGTGGGTGGGAGGTTTCCAGGGATTGATGATGCCCAGTGCTTTTCCTTAGCAGGAAGACTCTTGTGCAGAATTGAACAGGCCATTAATATGGCACAGTTGATTTAGTTTCATTTCATTCCCAGGGGATTCGCAAAGGGCTCTGACCCTGTGCTCCCTTGACCACAGTATTTTGTAAGTGTGCGTACGTGGAGTGGTTTTGGCATAGCGTTTTTTAACTGTACACATTTCCTGAGCACCCACGATGTGTCGGCATCCTTGGGTTTTGTAGGAAGAGGCATAGCCAGTGTGCCGAAGGATCAGATAAAACCGAACGACCAGATGCCACGTGAGAACCGCAAAGATGTGATGCCATTTTGGAGTGCAGTGAAATGGACCAGTAGCTTGGTGCCTGCGGCCTTTGCTGTGTTGCAGGGTTGTCAGCTCTTTGTGGCACTTGGAATTTCTCACCCGTAGCAGGTCACAGGAAAACGTGGCCACTTCCTGTGTTCCATTTGTACTGTTGGAAATTTCAGAAAGACTGTTTCTAAACCAATGGGAAAAATCAGTGATATGTGAAAGGAAATTACAAAAATTGCTTTTATTCCATTGTTTTTTCCTGCATTTTGTGTAGTTAAGATTGTTCTTGAAAATGTATCGTTCTTGAAGCTAGCTCGTGTCCGAGACCAAAAACAGTGTCTCGTGTATGGTAGAGGCTTAATAAATGTGTGAAAAAATGATTGCCTGATACAGGACACACACAACTATTGTAAAGAAAACAATATTTAAAAGAAGTCTTTTATGGCTCATATGTGAAGCCTTTTCTGCAAAGGTTTGAAACGCAGGCAGCCCATAATTCTGATGGACGTTCAGGCCAATGAATTCGAATTTCAGGAGCTATAAGTGACCCCCTGCTTCCTGACTTGCCAACTGTGCCTCCATCCAGAGCTGTTTCTTGCCCTCTGCTCTTGGTGACAGGAGGTTACTAGGTCAGGAGGCCACTGACTGCAGCGGCAGGTGCTGTCAGTATTCCCAGCTGGCCCCTGAAGGGGCACACGTGTGCTCAGCAGGCTGGGGCTCTGCTTCTGGGCAGAAGCTGGGCTGCACAGCAGGACAGACACACATGCAGCCTCTTCCTTTCAGATACGGCGTGAAGATCGGCTCCTCCACCAGCATCATGGGGCCCAGCATCCCAGCCCGGACTCGGGAGGTGCTGGTCAGCCACCTGGCTTCTTACAACACGTGGGCCCTACAAGGTACGTGGTGCTTCCTGTCGGCCAGGGAGGACGGGCTGGGGGTGGAGGGCTGTCATGCTAACCTGTCCCCTGGTCCACGGACCAGCAGGTTCACACCCTCCCTGGGGGACGTGGCTCTCCCCTCTTCAGGAGTCTCCATTCAAGTCTCCCTGGCCTGGCTCGGGTCACAGGGTGGAGTGCTCTCTCTGATGGGCCGGGGCCTGCCCCAGGCAGGAGCAGAGCAGGGATCCCCGAGGGAGAGCAGAGCGCTCCTTGAGAAGTGTGGCGAAGGCTTTGTCCCCCGCCTGGCGACTGCCCTGTGTGGGATGGGGGTCCCGGGTCCCCACCTGGCTGTGTCCCTGCAGGGATTGAGTTTGTGGTGAGCCAGCTCAAGTCCATGGTGCTGACCTTGGGCCTGATCGACTTGCACCTGACGGTGGAGCAGGCTGTGCTGCTGTCGCGCCTGGAGGAGGCCTTCCAGGTGAGGCGCAGCCCCGAGGCAGACTCCCCGAAGGGCACCCGCCGTGTACACGCGGAGCCCGGACGCTAAGGCCCGAGGCAGACTCCCCGAAGGGCACCCACTGTGTACACGCGGAGCCCGGACGCTAAGGCCCGTAGAGGTGTTGTCACGTCACAACGGTAGCAAACCACGGCGGTGCTGCTCAGCCCTCCCTCACCGCCTCGCCGCCTCTTCTCAGCACCGTGTCAGGCGAGGGCTCTTGTTTCCCATCTTGCACAGGAGGAATCCGAGGCGCGGGTGCCCCCTGATATGATGCCAGAGGCGGGTCTTTGAGCCCCCCTCTGCGGGTGGAGGTTCAGGCCGGTTCGGGCACAACTGCAGGCTGGGCCCCTCAGGATGAGCAGGGGCCGCGTGGGTGCTTCTAGAAGGAGGCTGAGCCTGCACACCCGGACGTGCTGCTTGTGCACGTTTGGTTCAGGAGGCTCAGAATTAATAAGGCTTTGCTGCACTGCCCTTTGCGTTTTTTAACTCAGAATGATGGTGTTCTCTGCAGTGCCCTTGTCACTTTTCCAGCCTCAGAAGGTTAACTGCTGTTACAAATTGGCTCCTAGCATGATGAAAACCCTTTTGTAATGACAGTGTTTCCCAAGTTCGTCTAGTCATCCACTCAGGAAAATGCCAGGGTATAAATCTGCTTCTGTGTTGTGAGAGGCCGGCTACTCTCTGGTGTGAGAAAAGGTTGGATGGGAAGAGGGCGATCTGGGCCTGGAGGCGGCAGCCAGGAAACCTGGTTTCCAGTCCGGGCTCTACTTTTGGCTGCGGGGTCCGAGCGGGGCCATCGTTCCCTGAACCTCACATTCCACCCACCGCAAAACAGTTCTCTGAGAGTATAAAACGCCCTTCAGATGTTCTGGGCCACCTGAAATGCAGGTAGATCTCGAGTTCCTGGGTTGGGGGCCCACGCCTCTGGGCCCCTGGCCAGGGACGGGCCCGCAGGGTGGGCTGGAGTCGCACTGACAGCCATGCTCAGGACAGGGCTCCTCCTGGAGAGAGAGTCTGCAGCCCTGCCCAGTACAGACATGCCGGCCTCTGCTGTCCCGGCCTCCCCCAGGAGCCCGGCTGCAGCGACCGTGTGGCCCTGGCTGGTTTATTCATCCCCCCCACACCGGGGCACTTACAGCCCTGCCCAGCGAGGCAGCTCATGGAGGGTGACACTTTGCAGACTGCCTCACGCCAGCCTCCCCGTGGGAAGGTCAGGCCCCTGGGGGAGATGCACGTGTGGCCGTACCCATGAGCACGGTGCCTGCTCTGCCCGCCCCCACACCGCGTTTTCTCACCTGTTGCTCCCCCTGCATGTCTCTTATGTTCGGGCGGGATCAGAGCCTACTCTCCTCAGCTATGGGACGTCGTGGCTCTGGCCGGTCACCCAGTGTCCTGTCCCGTCCTCCCCTCAGATCCAGAAGTGGGGCAACGTCGAGTGGGCCCATGACTACGAGCTACAGGACCTGCGGGCACGCACGGCCGCCGGTGCCCTCTTCGTGCACCTCTGCTCCGAGAGCTCGGCCGTCAAGCACAAGCTGCTGCAGGGGTGAGGCGGGGCCCCAAGCCACGCAGCTGGTGGAGGCCAGCTTGGGCCGAGGCAAGGGGGCGTGGGTACGAGTGATTATATTGAACGATTCTTTGCCTCGAAGCGCATGGAGCCTCTACTCATTGCTCTGGTCACCTCTGGGTCCCCGAGGCCACCCTGCCTACCCACAGGGCACGTGCTGCTGGGCTGGACCCTCCCACCGGGGAGCTCTCAGTGGCCCTTAGCCCCAAGGCTTTTGTTTTCTGGTTTTTAATCAAACAGTCTTTTAAAACTGAGTCCCTCTTGGTCCGAGCCATCTGTTTCTGCTTGTTTGTTCCTACTGTTTTAGCAAAAATGATTTACTCTTAAAAATAGAAAGTAGGGTTTCCCTGGTGGCACAGTGGTTACGAATCCGCCTGCCAATGCAGGGGACACGGGTTCGAGCCCTGGTCCGGGAAGATCCCACATGCCGCGGAGCAACTAAGCCCGTGCGCCACAACTACTGAGCCTGCACTCTAGAGCCCGTGAGCCACAACTACTGAGCCCACGTGCCACAACTACTGAGCCCTCACGCCTAGAGCCCATGCTCCACAGCAAGAGAAGCCACGGCATCGAGAAGCCCGTGCACTGCAACGAAGAGTAGCCCCTGCTCGCCGCAACTAGAGAAAGCCCGCGCACAGCAACAAAGACCCAACACAGCCAAAAATAAATATAAATACATCTTAAAATATATATTAAAAAAAATAGAAAGTAAACGGTGTTCGTTGTTTCTGGGATAAAAGCCTGGGCAAGGCCACCTGATGTGCACATGACCTGCTCAGGGATCCCAAGGTCCTCCTGACAGGGCCACTCACAGGGCTCTGGACTGCAGGCGGGGTCTCTGGGTGCCTGGGCCCAGGTCAGGGAGCAGGAAGAGTGTGTGAGTTTGGGGCACAAAAGCCTCGGAGCTGCTGGGCCTTGCCCCCATTCCGGGGGCACTGGCCAGCTCCCCGCAGGCCCCCACCCCGCACCCTGAATGTGCTCGCCAGCGGTACTGTCACATCCCCACCTCACGGGTGACGCCCAGCTGTGCTCTCAGCTGTGGAGGGTCCTTGGGTCCCTGCGGCCTCCGCCAAGGTGGGCTGGCCGGGCCCCCAGGCTGTGCTGGGAGCTGTACCTGGGGAAGGGTCTGCCCTGGGCGCCGCGGAGGGGCGGCCTAGAGCCTAGGAGTCGCTCTCAGCAGACGCCAACTGCTCAGACGCGGACACAGAGGATGGAGAAAGGTAACCAAAGTCCTTTATTTCTCTACCTGTGAAGTCTGGGGGTCGGGGGGAGGGCTGGGCCGCAGCCCTAGTCCAGGAGGTCGCTGTACTCCAGGCTGTCCAGCTCGCTCTTTACATGGTCGACGTACTGGTTGATCTCCTTCACGCGCCTGCGGTTCCTCATGATCTCGTCCTTGCGAATCTGCGGGGCAGACGGCGGCCGGCCCGTCAGGCGGGATCCTGAGCCTGCCTTCCTGACTCCGTTCCTCCCTGCCCTCGGCTGCGCTCACCTTGTCCACAAGGTGTGCGCACCAGGAGTTGACCCTGGTCACCAGCTCGTCTTCCCGATTGTCGATCTTCAGGAGGTGGATGTCGTGTGAGGCCCCGACCGCGTTAACGATCGTGTCTTTGTCGACAAAGAGCTGGGGAGCGAGGAAGAGCAGGTGAGGGCCTGGACCCACCCCGAGCGCAGAGGCGGTGGAGCCAGAGGGGACGGGCCCAGCTCCCCGCAGGCGGAGGCCGCGCCCAGCCCGCATCCTGCTTCCTCAGCCCATCTCGGGCAACCATGCTGTCGGCCCGGTGGCACTGGTCCCCGGAAGGGGCCCCCGGGCGGCAGGGCAGTGCCTGGGGGGAGCGTGCCCTCCCCAAGAGAAGGCAGGGCAGCCCCGGCCACCTCGCCAAGGGTCTCCAGTCTGACTTGCCTGAAACCTGCCCATCGGGTGGGCAGCACGAGGCCGGCCGAGGGGCACAGGGCTCCTCTGACGACAGAAGGTCCCACAAGCCGATGGGTCTCTGCTGCCCCTCACGTCAACCCAGTTGGACCTGGGGTCCCACCTGGGCTCCTGCCTTGTTCCCACCCGCTTCCCCGCCGTGGACGACACTGTGGGACGTGGGACCCGCCAGGCCCGGCTGGTTCCAGGTGTTCACACGTGAACTGGCCACGTGCGCCCAGCGTGTCTGCGGGTCCACGTGGTCACTTCCTAGGGCGGGGAGGCCGTCGCTGGCGGCTGCTTCAGCTTTAAGCGGAGGCGCTTCGTGTCGCCAACGACGGCGAGGGACCTGAAAGCTCTGCGTTGTAGAGAGGGCACGGGCAGGTGTGTACACGTGGGTTTGTCTCTCCTTCGGGAGTGGTTAACCCAATGATCTCCAGAATACAGTCTATATGGATCTTGAAATGTTAGTGTCTCTGCAAAAAGAGTGTTCTGAGACCCTGTTACTAATACGCTCGCTGATGGTTAGAAACAGAAACCAGACTTTTATCGCCGAGGGCCTCATCTGAAAGCCCCTGCCCTGCCCGTGTCCACCACCCACACGCTCCCTGTCATCTCTGAGCCTCGGTTTCCTCGCCTGTGAAAGGGAACCACACTGGCACCTATGTCACTGTGTCGGCTTGGAGATTAAAAGGGCAAATACACATCCAGAGCTGCTCAGGCAGCTGGCCCTCGGGAGGCCCTCGGTCCCTGTCAGCTCCTCGTGGTGATTCCGCTTTAGTCGGGGCTTGCTACCCCACGTTTTGTTGCTTAAGCGTAAGGAGACGGTGTAGCATCTCCTGCTACAGGTGTTCCTAAAGGACAGAGCTGATGGGCCCGCAGAGGGAGGGGTGTCCAGCGGGCTCTGCCAGCTGCCCCATGAGGCCTCCAGGGTGGCACCCGATACCAGTGCCGCCCGGGAGCCCAGAGGCAGAGCCCCATTACCCTGGGGCCTGGGGCCAGGGGCAGACCCAGAACACCCACTTTGTCTGCAGTGAGGGCTCAGTGCCCGGGCTCGGCATCTCAGACTAAGGTTTGAATCCAGACTCATCCTCACAAGACGAGGTGTCCTCACAACACATCTTGGGTGTTTACCGAACTTCTCTGAGACCCTGTCTGTCTCCCCAGCTTTCCCATCTGTAGACTGGGTGGGAAAGCCACTTTCAGGGGTCCTTTGGTGAGTTAACCAAGCCCATGCAAGCCCAACCCAGTCAGCAGCCTGAGTGTCCTGGGGCGCGGGAACAGGTGTCAGATGGCGCCGTGCAGAGCCACCCTGGAAGCACCCGCCCAGGCTGCTCACCTCCCGTTGACTTCGGGGCCTCCTTTTCTGCATGTCCCAGTCCTGAGAGAGGTGTCACAGACCCTGGAGCCTTGCGTCAAAAACTCCACGACCGCTAGGTGGTCTGTCAGGCGGCTCCAGGGTGGGCTCTTGGGGGCAGCCTTACTTCAGGCTCGGGAAGTTGACCTCTCCCTGTGTCTGGGTGTTTGAAGAGGCCCTGCCACCTTTCCACTGCCCTGGCGGCTGTCTCGGCCCCTGACAGAGGCTGCGGAGTCGGAACTGCTGGTCCCTGCCTGCAGGACTCCGCCAGCACCTGACGGCGGGCGTGGTGAACCCGGCACCCCGGGCGGGGGCTGACCGCGGTGGGGAAGAGGCCACTCCTGCCTTCCCCGGGGGGCCTGTATGTAGTGTGAAGAGAAACCTAAGCAAGTCGACGCGAACACGATAGCTTGGAACCGTGACAGCGGCTCTGACAAGGTTGAACGGCTGTGACGGAGAGACAGTGGGCCTTTGGGAAGGTGAATGGGGGGGCCTCTCCAAGGAGCTGGGTGTGAGCTGAGATCTGAAACACGGGGAGGAGCCGGGTGCACGGAGGCCTGGGGGAAGGGTGTGTCGGGGCGGGGCTCGGCGGAGACCTTGCTCCAGGACTCACTGGGGGGAAGGAGTCCCAGGTCTCTGGCTGCTGCGTGGAGAGCAGTAAGGCCAGGGTCCCGCAAAGGGCGGTGGTAGCTTGCCTTGGTGGAGCGCGGAGGAGGAGAGAGGTGAGGGGGGGCCGTGAATGGTGAAGGAAGGAAAGTGGGTGCCCTTCGCAGAGACACAGCCCACCCGCTGCCGGCCCCCAGCGCAGGAGACCTGGCGCCCCGCGGGCGGGCAGAGACCCCAGCAGTGCTTCCCGCCATAGAGACTCGGGGCTGAGACGACCTTCCGGGGAAATCTCGGACCTCAACCTCTGTTTGTCGCTGCCTCTCTTAGAAGATGCCAGAAGCCCCCACAAAAATGAGCTTTGGGAAAGCAACCTCTCGGTAAGTTGAAAGCACCTAATTATCACAAGCTCCTCTGTAGCTGGGCTGCACTGGGTGCCCACCAGCTGCTTTGCTTGTTAGCCCATCTCGCCTGCCTACCGCCCCTCTTGCAGATGAGGAGACTGAGGTTCCGGCAGGTTTTTCAGGCTTTACGGGGGCTGCGGGGCGGGGCTGCGTCTGCCTGGTGCCCGGGCCGCCCCGCCCCCAGGCCCGGCCCCGGCCCCGCGCCCGCCCCCCGCCCCCCGCCCCCGCGCTCACCAGACGCACGGCGTCCGGCAGGTCCTCCTCCAGCTCGCACTTGAGTATCTTCTCCCGGGTGCTGATGGCGATCTCCAAGAGCTTCTCGTGGTGGTGGTTCTCCAGGTCCCGGCACTGAGCCATCGTGCAGCGCGAGTTAAGCCAAGGCCGGGCTGGAGCAGGCCGGGCACGCCCTCCTCTCGCTGGGGCCCGTGTATCCCCGCCTTCAGGGCCCTCCGACTCGCCCGCCACGCACGCCCTCGGGGTCCCTCCTGGCCTGCTCCCCTCCAGCCCTTTCTCCCTGCAGCAGCCGGAGTCCCATCCGCTCCTGCTGTGCTGGCGGCTCTCACGCTCTGTTGTGACCTAAAGGCCTCCTCTTGGAACCTCCTCTCCCCGTCCTCTGGGCCTTTGCACAGGCTGCCTCCCGAGCCTGCCTGGAACGCCCTGCCCACCTTTCCAGCCCGTCCCTCTGGCCCACCCTCAGGTCCTCACTTAGTGGACCCTCCTTCAGGGAGTTTCCCGGCCCGGCCTCCGGTCGGCTGTGTCCATAGCACTGTCACCCAGCGGGACCGTGGGCCCAGGAGGGCAGGACTGGGGTGACTCTGGGGTGGGCTTCAGGGCCCTGAGTTCAGGTGGCAGGTCAGGCGTGCCCGCAGTGTTGGTGCCTGACCTGACACTTAACCCGTCTCCTGACAGATGATGTATTTGTTAGCGGCTTCAGCATAGAGGTCGCCTCACCCCCCAAGGCACTGTGCACCTGCCGTTGGGGGCCGGGGTGGGGGGAGGGTGGATCTGGGGGTGTGGTCTCCTGGTGAAGTCACTCATTAGAGAACTTGTGCCACAAGCGGTGGCCTGCAGAGCCACCCGGTGGGCACCCAGACTTCTACTCTAATGAGGCGCCTTTGTGCTGAGGGTCAGGAAGTGTTCCTCGAACATTCCAAGTGGTTGGCAAATCTCCATCCTTCGAAGGTGGGCTTTTTTCCTTGGTGGCAGTGGGAGGGGGCAGGCCTGTGGCGCCACTTAGTTGCGTCCTGCTTAGCTGTGAAGAAGCTGTGCCCTCTGCGCCTTTGTTTACAATGCAGGCGCCTCCCCCAGCCCCCTGCAGGCGGGAGCGGCGGTGCGGCCCTGAGAGCCCCGCGGCCCGCAGCGCCTCCCCGCAGAGGGGCGGCAAGGAAAGGATATAGGCTTTGGACGCTTTCGACAAAGAGTCCCACCAAGTCGATGATGTTCCTTTCAAACATGTTAATAGTCTCCTGGAAACGATAAAGAACATGCATATTTAGACGTGAACTCCACCGAACTGCACCAGAGCAAAAGTTCTCCTGACCACTCAGCGGGCAGTGGCCGCAGACCTTGAGGGTAAAGACCAACCACCTGACGTTCCCCAGGTGGCACTGTGAGCCGACCCTGCCTCTCTCCCGACGGCTGCCCCCAGCCGTCACCCTCCAGCCGCTTTGCCTCGGTCACTCCCCGGGGCTTTAGTGTGACACCTTCTCCAGGCCTTTGCCTGTGCTGGTCTCTCTGCCAGGAGGCCCCCACCAACAGGCACACACAGAGCTCACCCCATCCTTGGGGCTCTCAGTGGCATCTGCCTCCGTCACCTCCAGAGAAACGGGAGGGTCGCTAGGCGCCAGGCTGCCTGCCAGTTCCACTACTGGGTGTAACTCGGAACGTTGTTAACTTCCCTGGGCCTCAACTCCCCACCTATGAAATGGGTTCCCTTCGCATAGTATGTGTCTCACGAGGTTGTGGTGAAGCAGAAACGGGTTTCTTCACACAAAATGCTTTGCAAGGTGCCTGGCAGAGAGGAAACCCTCGGGAATGCCGGCTGTTACCCCAGGCCTCTCACCTGCAAGGCTCCCACCTCCCTCCCTGAGGGCACCCCTGTATTGCTGCATCTAGTGCTGAGCAAGGCGCCCGGGCCTCACCCAGAGGCCCTGGGGAGGGCTGCTACCCAGTGAGCCCACAGGGTGGGTCATGCCCCTGACCTACTCTAGACTCCAGGGGCTGCAGGGTGGGCCGACGGCACAGGGAATGCACCTGAATCCGAGGACTGTCTACAGACTGAGCTAATTATACATTTCTCAAATGTGTGTAAAACCTCTTGTAATGGGAAAAAAATAGGGCCATTGAAAAGTACGGCTCCACTTAGTAGCTTTTTGGCGGCTAGTAAGTCAAGCACGGGTTCTGGTGAATTGCGGGATGCTGACAAGGGGGTCCTCCTGCTCGGAAAGGTTGGGGGCCACTGCCTGAGCCTCCCGATGCCCCAGAGACCGGAGCGAGCGTCTGCTCTGTGATGTGCTGGGAACCTGGACGAGGGAGGCATCGAGGAGGCGCTGGCGGGGGCG
>NW_006773553.1:1132480-1150771 GCF_000442215.2 Lipotes vexillifer | reverse complement strand
GGCCCAGCCACTCCGCGGCATGTGGGATCTTCCCGGACCGGGGCACGAACCCTTGTCCCCTGCATCGGCAGGGGGGGGGGGGGGGGGCGGCCACGGCAGCAGGTGGGAGGTTCTGTTCGTCACTGCTCTGCAGGCCCCGGCCTCGGCCGCCAGCTGCCTGGTAAACAAACTGCACAGGTCGGTCTGGCGGCCCCGGGTTTCACGTAGCAGCACTCCGTTAGGCTCCTCGCTCGCCCCGAGATGCAGTGACTACAGGCTGCAGTGCCGGGAGCCTTCGTTCTATCCCGGAGGGGGCGGTGAAGAGCGGGGTCCATTTTGTTTCTCGACAGTTCCTTGGGTCTAATAAAAAACTCTCCCTGCCGCGGTTCTGCACTCTTCCTAGATGGGGAGACCGTTCCAGAGGAACGAGCTCACCTCTCATGCTGCACGAGGGTCACCTGTCATCTCAATGACTGAAAAGCACCAGAAGCACAGAAAGCTTTCGTGTGCCCCGCCGAGTAGCTCCCGGGAAGGTGCTCCCTCGCCAGGTTCTTGCACAGGAGCTGGGCAGGGCCGTCGCGTCACGTGTGTTCCCTGGGCCCCACCTAACCTCCAGTTGCTCCACCAGCTGCATCTCCAGCGTCATGAGCACGTTGACCAGCTCGGTGATGTCCTCGCTGTGCTCTGCCATCTTTATCTCGAAGTTGGTCAGTTCAGACTCGTCTCGAAGGGAGCTTAAACTCTGGAAACAAAACCTGTGCTTTAGGAATCCACAGTTAAGTGTAATTCCTGAAGTGACAGGCGGCAGTTTGGTTTTGTGGGTCGGAACTTGGATTATGGGGTCGGACTGCCCAAGTCCGAGCGTCAGCTCCACCCCCTCCACGGCAGAGGCTGTCAGAGCAGAGGCCCCACCAGCTGGTGAGTTATTAGGCGTGGAAGGAGCGATGGCTTCAGAGTCACGTGGACCTGAACTGGGACCCGGCTGGGTCACCGTGGGACCTCGAGTGACTCCCGTCTCCTCGGGTGCAGGGGCAGAGAGCCTGAGCTTCACGAAGCCTGGGGATGGGTCGCTGTCTGTGAGGCCCTGGCTCACCATGGGCTGACTCAGCCCAGCGGGGCTCTGCGGGGGAGGTTGGAACACAAGGTGGGCCCAGTCTTGGGGGAAGCCAACTGGACCCCCGCAGCACCCCGTGTGCAAGTAGCTGCCAGGTCCGTCTGCAATGAGAGGTTCTCGTGGGCTGGAGAGCGCGGGCGTCCGAGCCGCACCCGGTACCAGCTGTTCACCGACGAGGGGCCTGGGGCCTTGGCCAGCAGATGCGGTGTCAGCGGAGTGACCAGGCGTGACTGGGGGGCGAAGGGTGTTTGTGGTCATGGCCACCCCATCTGGAGGAAGATCAGGCTCCTTCCCGGTCGGTATCAAGCCTGACCTGAAAGCAAGCGGCTTGCCCCGTGGGTCTCGTGTCGTCAGAGGCGGAGGGGCTGGGCCTCTGGCGGCTGGGCACCCGGAGGAGGAGGGAGGGGCTGGGGCGGGGCCTACCAGCAGGTGCTTCTCCTCAAACTTGGCCATCTTGTGCTTGCCCTGCTCCTGCTTTTCCTGGACGGCCTCCTGGACACACCCCATGAAGGTGTCGAGCTCCGCCTTCCGCTTCTCCTGCTGCTTCAGGCCGAACTCGAAGATGTTCAGGCAGATGATGACGAACTTGTCCTTGTAGGTGAGTGGCCGTTAAGGAAGCTCACGGCTGCCTGGGGGGCGCACGTGGGGGTGGAAGCAGCCACCGTAGCAGAGCTGCAGTTGGGATTTGGAGTATGAATCGGTGGTTGGGCATCTCCAGCCTGAGCCTGAGGGATTCAGGGAGGGTCCTGCGTGGTGGGGGTGGGGCGACAGAGCAGAGACCCCCGGGGGACCTGAAGGGGTCAGGAGCCCGGAGAGGGGGGAGCGGCCAGGGAGCTGAGCAGTGTGTGCTTTTGTCTCTGGGGCCCTGTTGTCCAGGCCGTCTTTGTTGCTCGGTGGCCACAGGTGCACAGGGAGGCTGCGGAGGTCAGGGAACCGCAGGCTCGGGGCAGAGAGCCCCGGGTTCAAGGCCTGGCCCTGCAGCTGCTTCTATGGCTTCCTCGCCGCTCTGGGCCGAGGGTCCCACATCTGCAGCGCCTGCCACGCGAGGGCCGCTTAGGTGCTGAGGTCAGGGGGGCTGCGGCGTAGGGCCGGGCTGGGAGGAGGGCCGACCCCCCGCACTCCGCTGAGCTGTGCGCGTTCAGGGCCAGCTGTCTCTCCGAGACTCGCGGCCCCTGCTCGGTGTCTGCCCTGAGTCCCTCAGCCACGATGACAAGCGCCCATCACATCCTCTGGGGGACGGGATGCAGGCTCAGCCCACAGCTCCTGACTGCACAGTCTGGACAATTCACCCTCTCCAAGTTCAGCTTCCCCAGCTGCGAGAAGGTAGTTGGGGTCCAGTATAGCACCCACCCCATGGGGTGGTTGAAACAGTTTTAAATGCTGCATGCAAAGCGCACGGCAGGAGCCCACAAACAAGGTAATGAGGGTCAGAGTCACAGACACGGTCAGCCAGCCCTCATCTCTGCCAGCCTGGGCCCTGCTGACCAGATACCCGTGTGTCCCTGCGCTCACAGCCGACCTGGTTCTCGAGGCCCTGGGTGGAAGGGGAGCCCCCCGGACTCCCGCGCCTAGGCCCTGGGGGCGGCCGTGACCCGGAAGGGTATGTCTGCACAAGCTCGCCCACGCCGGGCAGGTGGGACAGCTGGCTACCCTCCACGTCCTCGGCGTACATGCTGTCAAACAGGAAGGGGCCGTTCAGGTGCTCCACGAAGGCCGCCTGCGGTCAGAGACACGGTGGGCTCCCTGGGCAGGGCCCTGCGCTGGGCACCGGGGCCAAGGGCGCCCGGCCCTCAGGAAGGCAGGCTGGGGAAGGGCAGGCGATGGGCCCGGCACAGGCGGGGGTCCAGAAGCAGAAAACTGAAGGGTGCCCAGCTCGGTCCGGCCGGAGGAGAGGCACCACGGAGAGGAACGAGCTTTTCTGGCTGTCCCCCTACCCCCACCACCCCACCCCCGCCGCCAGGAACCAGCCAGGGTTCTTAAGGACAGGGGCTGCTCAGAGTCCCCGGCCCTTGTGCTGGAGGGGGGCCTGGGGGCTGTGGGATGAGGAGGGGCAGGTCCGTGTGCTGCCCTGACTGAGGTTCTGGCAGCCCAGCAGCCCTGGGCACCAGCTATCCTCAATCACAGGACAGGCTCTGGGGGCCTGGGCCCTGCTGACCTTCATGGCAGCATCGTGGGGCGGGGCGGGTCCTCCCACCGGTCTCCTACCTTGTGCCCCTCCAGCCCCTCCCACCGGGCCTGCTCGTCCTGCAGCTGGGCCCGCGTCAGGCTCTCCTGGTGCTTCAGCTCGTCCACGCTGCACCGGTGCTTCATCTCCGCCAGCTCTTTCTGTTGGAGGATGGGCAGCGGCACCGTCACCGGGCTCGTGGGGTCCCTCCTAGACGCTGGCCTCTGCCGTGCCGTGGCCTCTCCCGCGTGGGCGGGGATCCCCTCCCCGCCGCCCTTGCCCAGTGTTCTGAGCCTCAGAAATCAGTGGGGTAAGCAGCACGGGCAGGCCGAGGGTCCGCGGGACGTCCCTGGGGTGGAGGCGCCCAGCGCAGACTCGACCGCTCCCCCAGGCCTCCCCGGCCGGGCGCTGGCCCTCTTGTAGGGCTGCAAAAGGGAGAGGTGCAGTGGGTGCCCGAGCCACAGGCCTGGGCACGAGGTCTCAGCCCTCGGCTCTGGGCCCTGCCCGCTCTGGCCCTCCGCTACCCGCCCTGCGTATCCCCCTGCCTGCGCTGGGGGCTGCTGGAGCCCCAGGTGACATCACCTGTGCTAAGGCTTCAGGTACGAGCACCGCCGACCCTCTGTGCTCCAGTATCTGCTCCCCCCACCCCCGCCCCTCCCCCTCCTCTCTCTCAGGGCGGTGGCCTGCATGCCCTGCCCTCTCCCTCTTTAATATCCCTTCCCTAACCGTAGAAGCTATAGGCCATCAATGATACTGAAGCTAGAAATACACAGATTATGAAAACTTAAGTTTTGACTTCTTCTTTTGTTTTTTTTTTGTGGTACGTGGACCTCTCACTTTTGTGGCCTCTCCCGCTGCGGAGCACAGGCTCCGGACGCGCAGGCTCAGCGGCCGTGGCTCACGGGCCCAGCCGCTCCGCGACACGTGGTATCTTCCCGGACCCGGGCACGAACCCGCGTCCCCTGCATCGGCAGGCGGCCTCTCAACCACTGCGCCACCAGGGCAGCCCCGCCCTCTCCCTCTTATGCCGTAAGCCCCATGCCAGTTTCCAGGTCCCTGAACGCTCATCACGTCACAAGCTCTGCTGGAAACCACAGGGTTCTTCTCCACGGGCCTCCGTCCCAGCAGGACAAGCCCTGAACCCCAGCGTCACCCTCCTGCCTGTCTCCCCGCCCAACACAGAAAGCCCCCCGAGCTCACAGCACTCACCTGTTTGTGTGCTCTGCTGGGACTGTCCACCGTTCCTCAGGGCTGCGCCAGCCTTCAGGCACAGCCCCGGGCCCGATGGAAATGGGGAGGCACCGCAAGAGCCTGCCCTCAGCCCTGGCCGGCCTCGGCTGGGCCCGGCTGTCCTGCTGCCCGAGCCTGGCAGCACCAGCAAGTGAGGGGCTTGGGGCTGGCCCGGGGACAGGCAGCAGCATGGACGGGGGTTCCAGGTGCCCCTGCTTTGTGGGGCTCTGCTCTTACCACCTTTCCCTTATTACAAATCTTGGTGCTTCTAGGCAAAGCCTCTGAGTTGCGGAGGGAGGCTTTGTTTCCCGCAGCACAACGGGGTGCTAGGCTGGGTGGCCTGGCCCCTGTGGAATCTTCTGGGGAAGAGGAGAAACTGGCTGGGGAGGGGCTCGGGAACCATGCGGTGTCCGGCTGTGCATGTTTTTTTGGTGTTTTTTGGGGGTTTTAAAAATATTTTATTTATTTGGTTGTGCTGGTTCCTTAATTGCAGTACGTATGCTCCTTAGTTGTGGCATGCAAACTCTTGGTTGCGACATGCATGTGGGATCTAGTTCGACCAGGGATTCTAGGCAAAGCCTCTGAGTTGCGGAGGGAGGCTTTGTTTCCCGCAGCACAACGGGGTGCTAGGCTGGGTGGCCTGGCCCCTGTGGAATCTTCTGGGGAAGAGGAGAAACTGGCTGGGGAGGGGCTCGGGAACCATGCGGTGTCCGGCTGTGCATGTTTTTTTGGTGTTTTTTGGGGGTTTTAAAAATATTTTATTTATTTGGTTGTGCTGGTTCCTTAATTGCAGTACGTATGCTCCTTAGTTGTGGCATGCAAACTCTTGGTTGCGACATGCATGTGGGATCTAGTTCCCTGACCAGGGATCAAACCTGGGCCCCCTGCATTGGGAGCTCGGAGTCTTAACCACTGTGCCACCAGGGAAGTCCCTGTGCATGGTTTTATGATGAGCGAAATACACTCGGGCAGCTCTTCGGCCTATTCCAAGCATTTGAGCCCACGCTGCCTTTCAAATTATTGTCTAAATGCAAAAAATAAGACTTGAGAGTCTTGGGACTTCCCTGGTGGTCCAGCGGTTAAGACTCTGCGCTCCCATTGCAGGGGCCCGGGCTCGATTCCCTAGTCAGGGAACTAGATCCCACGTGCCCCAAGTAAGGCCCGAAGCAGCCAAATAAGTAAATAAATATTAAAAAAAAAAAAAAAGACTTGAGAGTCTTGGAATTCAAGATTTCAGATTCTTGTCCTGTTCTGGGACAAGAGAAGGCCATGGTCGGAGGAGGGGCTACTCTCTGGGCACCCCGCCCCTGGCTGCTCTCCGTGGACCCCCCAGGAAGACGCCCGTGAGTGGAGGGCTCCACGCTTGGCAGGCGGTGTGGCAGCCAGGACGGCAGCGTCAGCACTGAGACCCGGGGGCCAGCCCCCCTCCCTGCTTCCGCTGGGCTCTCCCCGAGCCCCACATCACCTCAGGCCCCACCCAGGCACAGGCTCCTTTCTCCCAGGAAAGGCACCAGCTCCCAGGGAGAGGGGTGGGCAGGTCCCTGTCCCCCCACTGCCCGCGCCCAGCACGCAGGGATATCCCGGTCCTGCCGCCAAAGGCCTCATGTCGGGCGGGGTTCTTTTTTCCAGGGGGCAAAGCACCCACAAACGTCATGCTGCAAAGAGCGGGAAGCTCACAGCAGGGGAGTAGGATAGAGGCAGGGGCGGTCAGGCCAGGCTGGGCAGTGGACTGGGGAGGGGGGCTTCCTCCCGGCCCTGCTGCCAGACCGCCAGGCCCAGCTCCCCGCTCAGCACCCCGGCCGCGGGGTCCCGGGGGCCTCTCTCTGGGGCTGGTGTTCTCGGCTCAGAGGGCGCTACCGTGAGCTGTTGTGGCGTGGAGGCAAGTCCTGACTCTGCCCTGAGCTGCTGACCCCGCTAATTAGCCCACCCTCGCTTGGTCCCCCGGCTTGTTCACCCAGAAAAGCAGACGGCCGCTTCGAGGTGGGAGGTGGCACGACAGTGACGGGGGCAGTAAAGGCACCGCGAGGAGGGCCGCCCTGCACTCCTCCTGTGGACGCGCCCCTCCCCAGACGCTGGGGCCTGCACGCTGACCCGCGGAGCTGGACGCACGAGGGCCACGCTACCATGTGGTCGTCGATGCGCTGGAAGTCCAGGTACACCAGGTCGGGGAGGTAGGCACAGATGAGCGTCCTGTAGTCCTCGGCTTCGGCGACCGGGTTCCCCGAGAGGCTGAGCGTCCGCAGGTCCTTGAACCGCCGCAGGTAGATGATCTGGGGGAGAGGGGGGTCGCCTGGGTCCTCTCTCCGTCCTCTGCCCGCACTGGGCGGAGCCACGAGGGAGGAGCCATGGGCTTTGCCCAGGACCCGTGGACCTGGGTCCCCATCTCCTCTTCTTAAGGTGGGTGCAGGGATGTGGTGCATAGGTGTTGAGAGGACCAAATGCCACACGCTGTGAGGGCCTCCACCTGCTCCCGTAATGCCCTGGCTGTGCCCATCGCTGCTGCTCTCAGAACGGGCGGCCTTTTCCAACTGTAAAGTGCTGTGCAAGGCCCAGCGCCCCTAAATTCAACGGAACCTGATTTACAGTTGGCCTGGACCAACTGGGTGGCAGCTAGTGGGACGTCCACTGACAGCCGTTTATTCTTCCTATTGTTAGTAACCAGGGGAACGTCAGCAAGATGCCCGTACCTCATCTCACAGCATCTCCTGTGCTTTCCTGAAGGAGTGTCTTTGTCATTTGTTTATTTGTTCAACAAAGATCACTAAGCATCTACCAGGTCTCAGGCACGTGCCAAGCCTTAGGGACACAGTGGGAACAAAGCCCTTATAGCAGGAGCTGGCACTCTAAGGCAGGGGACAAGAATGCTTTAAAAGTAGAATCATTGCTGTTTGCTGTAAGTGCTAGAAGAACTCAAAGGGGGAGGGGGTGGAGAGGGGGCCTTAGGAACCACGACAGGGGGGTTTTCAGTTAGGACTGAGGCCTCTGAGGCCTGAGGGAGCAGCCAGGGAAGAGCAGGGGCCAGTGCATTCCCAGAAGCAAAACCAGCACAAGCAAAGGCCCTGAGGCAGGAAAGAGCGTCCTGTACCAGGCACTCAGCAAGGCCAGGGGAGATAATGGAGCGTCCACAGCAGGGCGGGGCGGGGCCTGAGAGCTAGTGTCCCCTCCACGCCCAGGCCTGGACCTGCGTCCATTAAACTCTGCAGTGTCCGAGGGGCAGCAAGCCAGAGGGGATCTGCTCACGTGTGGCCCTGGGTACTGGACCGACCCAGGCAGGAACAGCTCAAGACACTCAGAAAGGTTTTCACAAGCAAGATTTGGGGCTATTGGGTGTGCCCTTAATCTGAAAATTCCTGAATAAGCATCATTTCCTGCAGAGCTCTCCTGTGCCCGGTCCTGTAGCAGCTGCTCAGCCCTAAATGACTCAGCCCTCACACCGGCCTGCCCCGCAGGCCACCACTCTCCCGTACAGATGGGCACGTGGGCCCCGGGTGCTGAGTCCCCGGCCCAAGGCCAGGAGGCCGGGAGCCCGTTAAACCTCAGCTCTCCACTTACACCTCCCTCAGCTGTCCTGTGTGCCCCCGCCGCGCGGGGCAGAGGGCAGCTGAGCGATCAGGTCTTGAACCCTGGCAAGAGGTGGGTTGGGTTTACCACCTCCCAGGGGTGTGCAGGGCAAACCTCCCAAACCACACGGCCTCCGGGGTCCGGCCCTCAAACACAGGTGAGCAGCCGGCACCTGACCCGCCCCAGGCCTTTCACCTAAACCGCCTGGCCCGCCCACCCCTCTGGTCTTGGTCGGGTGGGTGAGGGCGCGTCACACTGAGGGGCACCGTGGGGGAGATTTCTCCTGCTCTCTGTCCTGCTAGCTGTGGACGAGGAAGACTGCGGCCTGGACTGCTGGGTCACAGCCACAAGGAGCATCAGCCCAGGACGACGCTAAGGCCGGCTGAGCCAAGAGGTGGGTCGGCCCCCTCCACGCAGCCCTCTGCTCCGGCCTCGGCCATGGCTGTGATGGACGCGGCTGCAGTGCCCATCTCTCCCCTGCTCTCCGAGCCCCACCCTGCAGCGAGGCTGGGAGGGAGTTAATGCCGGGACGTGGCTCAGCCGTGGGGACAGGACTGGGGCTGATGCTTGGGCCCCGGCCCTCAGGTGTTCACTTCTGCACGCCCACCCAGTGGCACGGAGCCCCCATCACGCACGGCAGCAGTATCTGTCACACACCTGCACAGTGGCTGCGGTTGCCCCAGGGTCACCCAGCTTCCTGAGGTCACCCCTTGGCACCCAGGGCCCTGCTCCAGCCCTGCTGCCAGCTCACAGGGAATGTTGGCAGGGCAAGCGTCTCTGGTCCGCAGGCAAACCTCCATCCCTGCTGCACTCATTTGTGCGGGGGTGAGGGGGTGGGTGTTCCTTCTGAAACGCAGGCCTGCCCTGGGCACACACAGCGTAGAGCCCCCCACGGCTCTCCTCTGCCGCTCTGGCTGCCTGGCCCTGGGCACCGCCCTGCACCCACACCCCGACCCTTCCAGTGACCCGGGGCTGTTGTTGGTCTCTGTCCCCAGTGAGCACGAGCCAGAGGCCCCCATGGCCGAGGGGTCCCCACCCCAGCAAATGTCTGCTGAGTGAGTGCGGGGGCAGGGAAGGAAAGATCCCACCCGGGCAGGGGCACAAACAGACCCGCACGTGGGCTCTCGTGGCCTAAGCTGGTGTGTGAACATCATCGAGTCTGGAATTCTGGCTTTTCTGGGACAAGGGGAAGGTCGGAGGCTCAGCCTGCGGTCCCCTCGCCCCCCAGCGCCCTCGCTCACGTTCATCATGTTGTCGATCTGGTTGTTGCCCAGCGACAGCACCTGCAGCTTGACCAGCGCGTCCAGCGAGTTGATCTTGGAGATCCGGTTGTTGAACAGGCTCAGGTCCTCCAGGTTCACCAGCGTGTCCAGCCCCTCGATGGCCTCGATGTTGTTGAAGGACAGGTCTGGAGGATGGCTCCGGGTTAGGGTGACTGTCCTGAATCCAACCCCCCCGGCCCCCCGGCTCTGCTGCCACCTTCCTGACCCCGGACTCGGGCGAAGGCTCGCGTCTGTGCGGCCCTCGTTCTGGGATGGAAACTCCCTGGTGGGTCGGGGCAGCGCACCTTGGGGTGGGGGAGACCCGCGCAGGCCGGGCTGCCCCAAACTCCAGGCCGAGCCCTGGCTGAGACCTCAGGACCCCCTCTAGCCCAAGTTTCTCATCTTTGGGAATAAAACTGCTTTTCTGCCACCACGGGTTTGGGGGTTTGGTTGGGGTTGGTGTCCTTGAACACCGTTGGCCCAGAGGCCCAAACTGGGAACTTCTCAAGAGCTTCAGTTAAAGCCCTCATGTGAAAAGGGGACTCAGGACGTCGGTCTGGCCTCCCTGGCGCCTCAGGGGACGCTCACCCGGGACACTCTCCCTATGCCAGGCCCTCCCTGGCCATTTCCTCGTTTGCCATCGCCTGCATCTTAGGGCTGAGGGAGCCAAGATTCAAAGGGGCCTGGTGGTCACGTGCTCAAGATCAAGCGCACGTGAGGAAGGTAGGGTGCAGAGGGCGGAGGGAAAGTACAGGACCGGCTAGCACGCTGGCAGAGCGGGACCTGAACCGGGTCAGCCTGCTTCCTTTCGCGCCTGCAGCCGGGCTCTGCTCTTTGCAGGCGAGCTGGTAAACGTTTAACAAGAGGGTGGGCACGGGCAGCCCTGATCTGTAGCTCTTGCTGACTTCGGTGGTGTAAATGCTCCCACTGTGGCCAATTTCAAGCTACCAACAGGACGGGCCTGAGTGTAAAGCTGGGACAAGATGTGGACAGTCAGCTTCTGGGGGCAGTGCCAGCCGGCACCCGCTTGCCCCCCGCGCTGGGACAGCTGACCGGGCCACCAGCCAGGCCTGTGCTGGCAGGCGGGGGCAGCGCACGTGGCTGGACAAAGGCAGGCTTCTGACTCTCTGAGGGGCACCTGACCTCTTGCCAGAACTTTCCCCTCCGGCTCTCTTGCCGCCCCCCCTCAGAACACTGGGCATCACAGGGGCATCTCACGGGGACCCATGACCCTTGTTTTATGTCTGCGAGACTGCAGGGCCTTCAGAGGGGGTGAGGCTCAGGGTCTAGGCTGACCCGCCCCCTCTCCTCGTCCATCTCCTGGTGGTGCAGGTGGGCCGCCGAGCCCGGGACTCAGCATTAACAGGTGCTGGGCTGCCAGGAGGGCTTGTCTGGGTGAGACCTGGGCCTGGCAGTCAGGAGACTTGGCTCTGGGCTGCTCTGCTGCCAGTACGTGCAGCTCCAAGTCCACCGGCCCCTCAGCCTCTGCACCCGTGAGATGACACTGTAATCCTGCCCCGGAGGGGGTTGCTGTGGTCTGGCGGCCATCCTCACAACCACAGCTGAGTGTCCTGCAAGCTGGGAGGGACCTCGATGCCCCAGGTTGCCTGTATTGGGAAGCAGCCTGACAGGATGGAGGGGACGTGGCTTTGGGATCAGACAGGCGTGGGTCTCGTCCCAGCTCTGCTGCGTCTTGGTCACGGAGCTCTGGGCGGTGCCCTGGCCTCTGGAGCCCCTAGGGTGGCTGGGAGGGCCAAAGAAGCCCTCTCAGTGGGCTCGGGAGCTCCCAGCCAGCCCCGCCCCTCGTTAGGTGCCCGCTGCCAGACGTGAGGGTGCTGCCCGAGGCTGGCAGGTGGACGCAGTTCGGCAAAGCCCCTGCCGCCTTGGCAGTGAGGACTGGACCCCTGGAGTCAGGCTAGCCCCCTGCTCGCTGTGACCTCAGTGTGCTCCCGTCTACAGTGGGGTCGCTGTGTGGTTAGAAGGCCTCACATGGAAAGCGCACGGGCCATGCCTAGCAGGTAGAAAGTGCTCAGTGCACGCTAGCACGGGGATGGTTAGTTCTGGTTTGATCTGGGCCCCCCAAATAGCAGAGCCCTCAGTTATCTGTCACCCTGAGTCTAGAGTACCTAGACGGAGTCCAAGCTGCTGCCATGAGCCCTCCCGGACTGGGAGGTTTGACAGCTGGGGCAGATGTTCTGCCCTGCGGTGTCCAAGCACATAGGTGCTGAGCTTTGCCCAGCACAGGCCCAGGCTTCCTTGCTCCCAGCAGATGGAGTTCCGGCTGCACCGGGGCCGCCACGGGGCTGGCAGGGAAGTTTACCCGGGGGGCAGCCTCGGGAGGCGTCACTGCGGGCTGGGGGACACACGGGGGCCTCACCCAGCCAGACCAGGTGTGTGAGGTTCTCCAGGCCCTCTATCTTCTCGATGATGTTGTTGTCCAGCTGTAGCTTCCGCAGGTTCTCAAACTGCCAGAGGCTGTCGATGCGGAGGATGTCTGAAACGATGTTGGACACGCTTTGGCTGGGTCCGGCCCGGGTCAGGGTTAGGGTACAGTTCCAGGGTCTTGGGGGCCGGATGACTGATGCTGACCGTGGGAGAGGCCCCAGAGCCCCGTTGCCTTCCCCGGAGCGCAGGGAGCCCTGGAGGTGTGGGCCCCACTCCGCGGAGCTCTGGGTCCCTGTTGGTGCTGCCGTCCGGGGCCACCACAGGGCCGGGTGGGCCCGCGCAGGGTAGAGGGGGGCAGGGCCTCCAGGGCGGGGACTCACAGGGCTCCCCCTCGGAACACCTGGGCTCAGGACACAGGGCACGGGCAGGGCCCCCCAGGGTGACAAATAGAACTGAGGCTGCAGGGGTGGCCAGTCAACTAGTGGAGCCATTTGGAGGCTGCTCTGGCCACATGGACGGAAATAGTTAATGTCTGTGCCCACTGACCCTGCAATGTCTCTACCTGGAATCACACGCTGTGCCAGTGCCCGAGGATGAGGCCCCGAATGTCCATATACGGGGAGGGGATGAATCGCCCCACAGAGACAGCTCCCAACGTCACTGAAGTGCCTGACCCTACGGCCGCTGAAGACTACCCCCCTGGTCAGGCAGCCGACCCATCCCCTTGCTCCTGAGCCAGGCGGAGCTTGGTCTCTGTCACGGCTGCCGGGAGCTCTGAGTAATGCTTAGTGTGACAAGCACACACTGTGTGTGTAAAACTCTAGAGGCCTGACCTTGTCTCCGGTTCTCTTAGAAACCACAGAGAGCTGTTGTTTACATGCCCCTTTTTCTATGTTTGCTTCTTTAATGATTCCCAAAACATAAAGTTAGAGTATGCCTATTAAAAGAACTGAAATAACATAGAAGTGAAAGGAGTAAAAAAAAAAGAAAAGAAAAAAGCCCTTAATAGCCACACATTCGGGGCAGCCGTTTCAACATTTATTTAGACGGGCAGGCGCCCTTCCCAGCTGCCCACCCCAAGCTGGGTCTCGGTGGGGGGGCGGTGGGCAGCATTTCTCTGACCCAGGGCCCTGTCCCTCCCGGTCCCCAGGGCTGCCTGGGATGGAGTTTGTTCCCCAGCTCTGTGGTCACATTTCTTGGAATGAAACCAGCCCCACCTGTGCTTCTGGGGCAAGGCCCAGCCCCGCCCCCGGATCTCCTGGTCTGGATTTTCCTTCTCTGGCCCTGGCCTTAGACCAACGGCCTTGGCTGTGATTGGCCCTGCAGGCACCAGCCCTGGGCGGCTCCCCCACCCCTGGGCGCCCCGCCTGGCGCACCTGTGTGCTGGCTCTTCTCTAGGCCTCAGCAGTTCACGTGGAAAAGCCAGAACGACACGAAAGAGCCAGATGTATTTGACAGCATGACAGGGCTGCCCAAAAAGCCCATTCAATCTTCAACACGGACAAGGGATCTGCCTCCGCTGCCACTGGCTTGGTGCAGCCCATTGTCATGGCTCCCTGACCCTCCTCTGCTCAGGACCTCCCTGGGCTCCTGCCTCACTCGCTCAGAGCCAGACGCCTTCTTTCGGCCCCCGAGGCTGATGCTAGCAGATCCCCGCCCGACCTCACTGCACCCCACTCCCCTCCTCTCCTCTCTTGCCTCTACTTTTCTCAACAGCACACGTGTTCCCCTCCCTCGAAGGTCAGCTCCACGAGTCCCTGGTGCGCAGAGCAGCGCCCTGCCCGGGACAGGCATCGGCTATGTAGTGGGGGAGGGGCAGCAGAAGGAGGTCTGAAGACCACTCTGCCTCCCCTTTAGCCCTTTCCCGCCGAGAGCCTCGGGGGCCCTCCCTGCTCTGGGCAGCCTGCGGGCTCCGTGAGGCCGGCCCGGGCCTGCCGTGCGCACCACATCCCCGGGCTGACTCAGTAGCCGCTCGTGGTCACTGGGTGAGCCGGCAGGCCAGCGTAGAGGCCCAGGACACAGCAGGAGCGTGAATCAGCCCGGTCCCTCTGCTGTGACCCGCCCGCGCCGGACATGAGGGGTCACGGGACCCCCGCCCACCCGTCCTGCTTCCTCACCTATACCCTCCGCCCCACTCGCGGGCCTCCTTTAGTGAGCCGGGCACCGGGCCTGTGCTATCTGGTCTTGTCCTCCCGGCCAGCGCCTGAGACACGGATTCCGGTCACGCCGGTTCACAGGTGGGGTGCTGAGGACCTGCCTGGTCCCAAGCCACATCTCCCCCCCAGGCTGTCCTGCACCCCAGAGGGGACCCCCCTTCTGTTTCCAGTACCTCCTCTGAAGCTGCTCCCCCAGCACATGGCCCTCCCCCGACCCCGCACCTTCCTGGCCACGTGGACCACCCTCCTAGGTCCCCCCCCCACCTTTGGGGACCAGTGTGGTCTCTGGGGGGTCACTTAAGACTTGGAACGGGAGGATGTTACCTTGCTTTGTTCTTACTCAGAATTGGGAGTGTTGTGGCTGTTCAAGTGCTACCCACACTCGGTATCAGGCTCTAAAACCGCCCGTGCTGGTACCGCGCCTTCTGACCCAGGCAGCGCAAATGCGACCGCCGGCCGCGGCCCACGCATGGAATCGGGGACCCCTGTGCCCACCCCGCCCCGCCCCACCCAGGATACGCACTCTGGAAGTCCAGCTGCAGGGACAGGACGTCCTTGAAGAGGATGCCCTCCTGCTTGGCCAGCTGCCCGGCCTCGTCTCGCAGGCCCTGCTCCCCGACGGCCAGCTTGAGCATCTCATCATCCATCACCCTGGGCTCCACGTCGCACAGCCGGTTCATCCTCCCTGGAAAACACCACGTTCCTCGCCCAGGCCGCTGCTCCTGCCTCCCTTTGAGGGCGGGGTCTGGCTGGGGTGCTTCCACAGCATCGTGGGGCAGTGCGGCGGCCACGGCACTCTGAAGGAGGCCCCCTCCCGCTGCTGTACCCGGGCTGCTCCGGGGCCTCTCTGGATCCCCGCCCACCTGGCCCCACGAGCAGGCTGTGACACCACCCTGGCCTCGGTGTCCACATGGCTCTCTTCAGCCTGTGGAGCTGAGCTGCATGCAAAGCTGTGGCCGCCTCAGGCCTCTGGCTTTCTGCGCCCGCCCTCGTCGGGTTTCTTGGCACCAACCACCGACCACAATCCTCGGAGGCCCCCCTTCCCTGAGAGCCTCACCCCCTCCAGGTGGCCATGTCTGTAAGCTCCCCGCCCTCAACCGCAGCTGCCCAGCATGTGGCCACTGGTGGACACCAACCCAAGCTGGTCATTCGTGTCCCCCTCCCCCCCGAGAGACGTGAGCTGCGGCCAGAGGACAAAGTGCCCATCAGAGCTGGCCAGGTGCATGGTGAGTGAGAGTAAGAGGCCCTGGGGCAGATGGACAGACACAAGCAGAGATGGGAATCTGATCCAGCAATAAAGGTGAAAAGATGGACAGACTGACACAGAGGCTGCCTTCTCCTCGCTGGCTTCCTGGCCCCTCCTGTCCCGACCCCAGGCCCCGGGAGTGTCCGGACTTCGCACATTAAATTCTCTTTTCCTTAAACTAACCCCAGGAGGTGTCTGTTGCTAATGGTCCAAAGGGATTTGCCTGAGATGCTAAGGGGGGTCTGTGGGGTGGGTCAGTCGTGGGCGGACCTGGGCTACTGTTCGTGGCCGCACAGAGCCATGGCCCTGGGCAGCCTGGCCTCACTCCATCGTTGCCAGCCGTCTTAGTGAGAGCATCGGAAGGGCTGGGCCCTGCAGGAGGGCATGCGCCCCTGGAAACTCCCCGATTCTGCCTCCGGACCCCCTGGAAACTCAGTTCTCCTCTGACTTTCCACCCCGTTCCCACCTCCCTGCTGGCTTCACCTTCTGCCTTGGCCCCTGCGTCCCCACACCAGGCCTGCCTGCCCCGCCGCTCCCTGATGCTGGGCAGCCCCGCATTCTGCCTTTCATTCCACTGAGCGCGACTGGGGACACTCCCGACGCTGGGCGAAACAGGGTGGGCCTCGCCATCCTGCACCTGGTCTCCAAGACTGCCCACCTCCCCTCCCCTTGCTGTGCAGCTTATGCAAATGTGCATCTCCTGTTTCTGGAGTGTCCATGACCCATGGTCCCAGGGCCTTTAACTTTCACAGGGCCTTTCCTCCTGCCCCCACCTCCACCCACCCTCCCCCTTCTCCTCTGGTGCCTTCCTGCCTCCCAGACTCTGCTCCATCTCCTTAGGGTGACTGACTCAACTCCCGAGGACATTTCCAGTCCTCCAGCTCCCCGTCCTCTGAAACAATTTTTTCTGAGATTTCACATAACTTGACCCCAACTTGTCTTTGGGGAAATTTTAACGTGCTGAATTTAGCAGATGTTACCTGAAAGTGTTTGTGCTTTTTTTTTTTAAAGAAAAGTGCTGTACTTTGGGAAACGATGCTTAACTCTGATTTCAAAACTTTGGCTGACTTCTCATCACTCCCACCCCACCAGGGTCTGGCCCCTGTGACAGGTCAAGCCTGCTTTCCATCAGGCCCAACAATCACCGAGTGATGTGGAATGGTTGTGTTTGTTACACACACAAGGGCAGGACTTGCATCCTTTGGCAACTAACTTCACCTTCCAAGCCTTTGACCTCCCACCTGTAAGAGATGGGTAACTCTTCCCTCCTACATTTGTTTAAGATCATTCATTTAGTCCACATACGTGTAATGAGTAGTCACTACACACTGTGAATAAAACTGATCTCCTTACGTCTGTTTCAGACCTGAATCAGACAATTATACAAATCTTTAATTACAAACCATGACAAGTTTGTAGGTGTAGGGGACTGTGACAGCATACATGCAGGGACCTGTGCTGGCCAGGGGAGACCCCGCTGAGACCTGGAGGATGAGCAGGAAAGAAGGAAAAGGGGTCTGCGTGGTGAGGGTCCTGAGGTGGGAGAGGAGGAGACAGGTTCCACTGTGGCTGAAGCAATGCGAGGCTGGAGAGGCCTGCAGGAGTGTGGCGGTTATCCTAGGATCCCCAGGAAGCTCCTGGGGCTTACTAAGGGCAGTGACGTGCGTGATCAGACTTTAATTTTAAGAAGCTCATTCTGGCTTGTAGTACCAAGAACAGCAAGAGTCGTGAGGTGAGAGGTGACGGGAGTGGAGGTAAGATGTGGATTTTAGAGACCTCTAGGAACTTAGTTTACATGAAGGACCGATTCTCCGCAGTTTTCAGGTAAGAAAATGGAAGCAGGTTAGAAAGGTCAAGTTACATGCCCACGTGGATACATCTAGTACATGGCAGAGGCAGGAGGACAGGCCTCCAGAGCCCATTTTCTTAATCACGACTCAACTGTGCCCAGGCACACTGTGGATCATTGTCACAGTTCACACAGTTTCTCACAGCTGTTCGGGGTCGGGGCCAAAACCCCAACACTCCTTCCCAAGGGGGTTTTATCAGTAATTCACCACCCAGCCCGGGTTGCTGTTGACTTGCCTGACAATAGTGTTGTGGTGGGCGGGGAAAGCAGCAGAGAACCTTACACCTCCTCACAGAGAAACAGATTCTGAATTGTCCTGCGAAACAAGACCTTGGGGTCAACTGGACCTGGAAAATAGAGCGCCTATTGGCCGTGAATTAATAAGAGAAACCCCACCCTTTACTGAGTGCTCACTCCGAGCTAGAGCACGTTCATGATCAAATTACAGGTCAGCTCTGAGAGCCATTAGAGAAGGGAGCCCTAATGCCCTGATTTCCCAGACAGGGAAACTGAGGCCCGGGAAGGGAGCTGCTGACAAGGGACAGACATGGACCCGGGCATCCACATTCCAAGCCAAAAGCCTTCACCAAGAGGAAGTCTAGGTCTAAGGAACAGGAACAAGTTAGCAGCATTGAGAGGTCGGACAGAGGGTCAGTAATGCCCTCCTGAGGAAGCATCTATCGCTGGGCCGGGTACCTCTCTCTGGCCCGGAGGCCGGGGGTGGGACCTCAAAGGTCTCTTGGGGGCATGCGCCCGGAGGGAAGGCTTCCTCAGCTTCTCTCCCCACAAGGCCTGAAGGCCCCGGATCGGCGTGCGGCCGGGAGGGGCTGCCAGGGGACCTCCCCCCGGGGGGGGGGGGGCGGCCGGCGGACTCCTCCGGGAAAAGGTCAAGTCCTCCTGCAGCCTCTCGGCCACGGGCTCTCAGAGTTGCCGGCACTGTCCGCCGCCTGCGCCTCCTCGCTGAGCCCGGTTGCTAGGGGAACCAAGCGCCGCGCTCCTTCGCTAGGGGGAAGTCAGGGAGTAGACATCCTGGGTTAAAGTTGACGACTACGTGATCACATTTCTGGGCGGGGAAAGCCTCCCAGAACCAACTAGCCGTAGGGAAAACAAATGCTTGTCCAATCAGCACTTTCTATGGGAGAGGAACTTACTGGCTCCGCTCTGCCCCCGCCCCCCTTCTTGAGTGACTGACTCGACTCTTGTCCAATAATATTAAGGACTCCCTGGATTGACCAATACATAAATGAATCAAAATACACAGACTCGCGTTGGGAGGCGGGCCAGGGGAGGTGACGGAGATTCCTGTGACCTAGGTCACCGCCCCGCCCAATCGGACGCCGCGGGA
>NW_006773553.1:1127316-1132470 GCF_000442215.2 Lipotes vexillifer | reverse complement strand
AGAGGGCAGGGCAGCCATCGCCCAATAGACGCCGGAGGGGCGGGGCCAGGGGCAGGCACCGGCGTTCCCGAGGGTGGGGCCGGGGCAAGTGTCAGTCAGGCAGGGAGCGCCGCTGGGGACGCGGAGACCCGGCGGCTGACGCGCGCGGGCTGCTACCGAGCCGTCCGCCCAAGATGGAGTTCCTCCTGGGGAACCCGTTCAGCACGCCGGTGGGGCAGTGCCTCGGTAAGGCCCCCACGGCGGCGCCCCGAGGCCTGGGCGGTGCTCGCGCGTCCCTGCGCGGCTGGGCCCAGTCCTCCGCCCCGGCCCAGCCGCCGCCTTCCCAGCGGGCTCCCTGCGCTGGGCCCGCCCGGCGGAGCCGCCCTCGGCGGGGAGCGGGAGGCCGGGCGCGCTCCTGGGGAGGCTGTCGGGGGCGGGGGCGGCCGTGCCGGCTAACGACCGGAGCCCCGGCCGGGGAGCCTTACCGCCGACTCTCCCCGTGACCTTGTGCGAGTCGCTGTCCTGTCGGGTCTGGAGTTCCGTCTGTCAGAGGCGGGCGTCCTGACGTCCGTGGTGCTGCTGTCTGCACGGTGACTGTCGCTTCCCTGCGCTCTTGAGTCTGCCAGCGGTGAACCCTTCGGTGGCAGATAGAGGGTTACTCGGCAGTCCTAATTCTGTGGGGGGCTCGGAAAGCCCGAGGTGCAGGTGAAGGACCACCAGAGGGCCCCCCCTATGGAATTTCCTTACTGAAAAAGCAACGTGCCTTTTCACCCAAGGTGGGCGCTCATGCCAAGTGTGATCAGTCTAGAATGTTGATTGGTTTCTTTTAAAACTGGGTTCCTCCTGCTTGGTGGAAGGACTGGTGAAATGTCTTTCATGAGCACGGACCTTTGGAGTCCTTATGGGCCTGGCTGGATTAGGCTGTAGTGATTTGTTTATTTCCTGCTTTACTTATAAATTTCCAGCTTACTTTTCAGCCTTTAGTGGGGCCTGTGAAATTATTGAGGCCTCTCCCGTTGGCTAACTGGCATTTGGGAGCCTTTCTTTTCTCTGTGGTGTAGCGTCTCTGATAAGGGGTGACGGGCCCTGGAGAGTGTTTCCCTACCTTTCTCGAGGTTCCCACCCCCATTCGTCTTCCTCAGCTGCTCTTCCACTGCATCCATGTTCCAGAAACTCATTTCTCAGTTGGGTATTGAATTCCAGTCAGCTATGAGAGGGAGCCAGTAAACTTGGGGAATTTTTTTTTCTTTTTCTTTTCTGTCTGCTTTACCGTAGGAGACCCTGTCACTACCTTTGAAATGCCAAGGTAGTTGATGAGGGGTATAAGTTCAAGGGGACTTGAAAACATACAAACGTAAGGGATGTACAGGTATATAGCAAGGGGAAAGAGCGTGATGCTTCTCTCAGGAAGACCTGAGTTGAATTTTGCTTCTCCCGGTTCAACTGTGGGACCCGAGAAAATTGTGCAGCCCTTCTGAGCCTTAGTTTGCTTGGTGGGGGGCAGAGACTGATTCATCCCCACACTGGAGTGGCTGTGTGGGACAGTGGGCCCATCTGCGAACAGGCCCGGCGTCCACTGTCCCGTGGACAAAACACTTGGCCATGAAGAGGATGGAGCCTCCTCGTTGCCAGTTAGCCAGCAGGCAAGACCTCGGTAACTTCACAGCTCAGTTCAGATAAATGATTAGAGGCCAGAGTGAGTTTCTAATGTGTCTTCTGTGCTGTTGTGACAGTGTAAAAGTGACTCTCACGGCATGTAGTGCTGTTAGTGTTCTTTTAAAAGTATGTGCTAGGGGCTTGGTGGGAGGGAGGGGGTGCAGAAATAAAACAACAGCAACAAAGCTAATGATTAAGAGCAGAGGCATACCTCTCGCAAAGCAGTTCTGCAGCCATCACTTGCTCCTTCCGGCTGTGCTGCGAAGTAAGCTTCATTGTCCCTCCCACTTTAGAGATGAGGAAACTGAGGCTCAGCGAGGTGGAGGGATGGCTCAGCCGGTCAGAGGGAGCTGGGATTTCATAGCCGTCCTGGTGCTCAAGGGGTTGAGGGGGTCAGGAGAGGGAACAGAGATGCATGGGACAATGTCGACCGACAGAAGGCCACGCAGTGCTGGTGCTCAGTTGCCTCGTGGGCACCGTGAGTGCTGTCAGGACGCCACTGCGCCCAGAGGAGCTGCGGCCTGCACCTGGTGTCTTGGAGTCTGAGGGCTGTTGGTGAGGATGGGTGGGAACTGCACCGGCAGAGAAGAGGCCCCCTGTGCCTGGGGACAGGTGGAGGAGGCGGGCAGGGGGCGTGAGCACCTCAGTGGTCCCCGGTCCGCGTGGAGCAGAGGTGGCTGTGGGGAACAGGGGCAAGTTGGGTTTGGGCCCAGGATGGAGCCCTGTCCTGGGTGGGTGGCATCAAAGGCCACATTCTGTAGCTGACCACAACTGTTAGTCTCTCTGGACCTCATTTTCCTCACTCAGCAGCTGCTGCGGCTTCTACCTAAACCATTCCCTCAGTCCATTTCAGCAGGCGTTTTGAGTGCGTATTGGGTGCCAGGCCCCAGGATACAGATATTAAAAAGCTGCTCGGAGGGGCCCTTCTGTAGCGGTAACGCACCCACCAAGGTATCCTGAGCTGCAGAGCCTCAGGCTTACCATCCGGGGGTTCATAGAGCCGCGATTACCCCGCCTCGTGCCTGGCCTCACTCGAGCTCCCTGGCCTTGTTCGGTCAAACGTGTGGTCTGCCCGTTGCAAGGCGGCGGCTAAGCTCCATCTGATGTGGTTACATGCCTTCCCTGCATCCACGCTGCCCGTGGTCCTGGAAGGTGGCTCCCGAGTGGAGGCCACGGCTCAGAGCTAGGACGGGCTGCAGTGTGAGGGCCGAGAAGCGTGGAGGAAGGCGGAGTGCTTCCTCGTGCCGTCCGACTCTCTCCTCTGAAACAAGTTTCAAATGGTCCTGTCCTAATGGCTGTCGCATATGCGGAGTCCCCGAGCCAGGTCCGTGGTGCTCTGCAGACGTGAATGGCTCTCCTTGTGTTGGCCGGAAAACGTTTTCAGATCGTCCTTTTCCAGGAGTAAAGTTTGGATTCATTTAGATGAAAAGATTGGTGAGTAGTGCGTTAATTGCATCCAGAGTATTGGGGGCAGGCTTGTAGCAGGAGGACCAGCGCTTCTCTGCTGCAGGGCTTGTGCCCGTGGATTGGGTGGTGCGGGGTCTGAACTGCCTCCTGGAGCTTCATGCATTCAGGGGTTCTGTATCGCCTCTGTTGTATACCAAGCGAAACGCTTACCAGGGCGTTCAGTCTAGTAAAGGAGCTAAGACAGGGACCTAAATCAGGTAAGACAGAAAGTGTTGGCACAAGATTGGACAGATAAACAAAGTAAGGTAATGGAGGACAGCGGGGTCACCTCCAGCAGCAGTAATAACAGTTAAAGGTTTTTTGTTTTTTTAAATTTAATTTTATTTATTATTTTTGGCTGCGTTGGGTCTTCATTGCTGCACGTGGGCTTTCTCTAGTTGCAGCGAGCGGGGGCTACTCTTTGTTGCAGTGCGCGGGCTTCTCATTGCAGTGGCTTCTCTTGTTGCGGAGCACGGGCTCTAGGCGCATGGGCTTCACTAGTTGTTGCGCGCGGGCTTCAGTAGTTGTGGCTCGCGGGCTCTAGAGCGTAGATTCGATAGTTGTGGTGCGTGGGCTTAGTTGCTCCGCGGCATGTGGGTTCTTCCCGGACCAGCGACCGAACCTGTGTCCCCTGCATTGGCAGACGGATTCTTAACCACTGCGCCACCAGGGAAGTCCCTAGTTAAAGGTTTTGCTTTTTTAAAATTGCGTACTGTGTTACCGTGTGCCGGAGACTGCAGTAGGTGCTTTGTGTATCTTGCAGTCCTTTAATTCTTAGAACAACACTGTGAGTGAGGTACTGTTATTATTTCCACTTTGCGGACAGGGACCCGGAGGCAGTGAGAGGGTCACACAGCTAGCAGCGAGGGAGCTGGAGTTGCAACCCAGCGTCGCAGCGTTCCGGCTCTGGAGCTGCTGCCCTGGGGGGCAGGTGAGGAGGGGCACCTCGGGGGCAGGAGGAACCCAGCCCTCAGGGGGTGGGATTCGGCTCACGTAGGAGTGGAGAGGAGGCTCGGAGGGCGCTCTGAGCGAAGGCTGGGTGTGGAGGGGTGGTGGTAACGCCAGCCTGGGGAGCGGTGGGGGGCCAGGTGGACAGACGTCAGGCCTGACTGACGAGGCTTCGAATGTAGGCTGCGTGGTTTGGCCTCTTTCATTGGTGGCACTGGGGAGCCATGGGTGATTTGTAGGGAGGGGAGTGGCACAGCTGTCATTGCAGAGCCGGGGACATTTCCCCTTGGCAGCCCCCAAAAGGCCATTCCTCTCTGACCATCAGAGCCCCTGTGTGTGCAGAGCAGGGGTCTGACGGGGGAGTCAGCACACGCCGTGCCAGTTCCCCGAGGTCCGGGGTTGGGCCCTTCCTGGAAGCCCCCGGTAGAGATGAGGGGTGCTGAGACGGGTGGACGGAGCATGGGAAGAAGTGTGGGGTTCTGAGAGCATCTGCGCTTAACTGCCTGAATGGTTATAGAGCGCCGGCCCACTCCCTGCCCTGCTGCTTCCTGCTCACGAGGACAGGAGCTGAGACGATGGCTCGTAGGGCTTGGCAGGAGGGCTGCCCTGCTTAGGGGGCGCTATGGGGCTATTAACAGGTCCCATAGAACTGTGCTGTTAAGAAACAGTGCAGACCTGTGTAGAAAGCTTGAAACATACACGCAGATGCAAAGGGGGAAAAATCACCATAATGTGCTTTCTTACAAACTCTTTGAGACTCTTCTCATTTCACAGAATAAGTAAAATAAGTAGAGTGCTTGTGTATTTGACCCTCTATTTTCTCAAGCCTTGGAGATGCAGTGTTGTGTAAGTGCTCTTAGCATATTTCTGGGTGGTACGCCTGCTTTTTTGGGGGGTGGATGTCAGCTGGTGAAGGGGGTATAAACACAGTGCCCAGAAGGGCATTGGTTAAGCACTGTTGCTCTTGACCTAGCAGATTAAGTCACTCAGAATTTTTAGGCTAACCTACTAGTCTGAAAAGAAAGAAATAGCGTTCAGACTTTTTTTTGGTGACTCAGCTTGTTATGGCCAGGAGAAGGGCCTGTTAAAAACCAGTCTCAGAAAAAAAAAAAAAAAAAAAAAAAA
>NW_006773553.1:1125621-1127306 GCF_000442215.2 Lipotes vexillifer | reverse complement strand
AAAAAAAAGGGCTTCCCTGGTGGCACGGTGGTTGAGAGTCCGCCTGCCAATGCAGGGGACACGGGTTCGTGTCCCGGTCCGGGAAGATTCCACATACTGTGGAGCGGCTGGGCCCCTGAGCCATGGTCGCTGAGCCTGCGCGTCCGGAGCCTGTGCTCCGCAACAGGAGAGGCCACAACAGTGAGAGGCCCGGGCCGCGTACCGCAAAAAAAAAAAAAAGAAAAAAAAAAAAACCAGCCTCAGACTTGGTGCGTATTTCAGTGCTCCCTCCAACCCTCCTGACCTAGAAGAATTTCCGATCTTCTCCATCCAGTCCTGAAGCCTGCTGGCCGTCAGCACTTGCCTCCTCCTCCAGGCAGCCTTCCTAGACCAGCCTGTTTGTGGTGCTGTCTCTTCTCTGAACTCACCGTGTGTGTTATCCGAGGCATTCACTTGGCTCTGCCCTCACCCTCCAGGGTTTGTGAAGACTAGTGCAGAGAACGTGAGTGGGTCCCCAGCACAGGTAACATACTGTCGCCTCCTCCTGCCGTGCTGTTTCCTGTTGTTTGTCTTGCGTCCTGTCCTGTTTATTGCCTTATCTTCCTCAGGGCAGGATGTGTACCTTCTGTTTCCCCGTGACCTTCACAGCACGTGGTACAGCTTGCTCTGCACAGTTACTCACTCCAAAGGTTCCTTTCTATCAATGTTATTATTATTTTTTTTTTTAGCATCTTTCAAAGCTAAAAATAATCGCCATCATTTACTGGCCATTCACCACGTGCCAGGCACCCTGCGAAATGCTGTACAAACGTTATCTCATTCAACATTTTTTTCTCAGGAAACTCCATGAAGTCAGGGGTGTCATGTCCATTTTACAGGTGAGGACTGGAGGCTTAGAGGAGTCAAGCAACTTGCCCAGGGCTGAGCCGTGCTCCACACCCGGGGCCTGAGCTCCAGGGCTTCGTCCTGTTGCCCCGTAGACGGCAAGCCTGGCCTGAGCCTGTAGATAAGAGGTGGCCTTCGCTGATCCACTGTGAGTTCTGGAGCCTTCTAGGTGCCCTTTGCCTGCTTGTTCTCTTCCACCACGGGCACTGTGTTTTGGCTGGAGACAGCCCTGTCTCTGCCTCTGTGAGCAGCTACCTGCGTGTGGGTCCACTGACTGGACACGGGGAAGGGTGTGTGTGACAAAAATGCTGCTCCGTCGCTTCTCACAGGGTCCTTAAGGCGATCACTGAGACACTGTATGTAAAAGCAAAATGTGTTACTATGTTATAGTATTTCCCACACACTTTCTAGACTTGTCTTCCATGAGGGCATTTGTTTTTATTTGTACCTGTTTATTTACTTTTTAAAAGTTGTAGAAAAACACACATAGCAGAAAATTTACCATTCTGACTGTTTCAGAATGTTCAGTGACATTCAGTACATTCACTTTGTTGTGCAACCATCACCAGCATCCATTTCCAGAACTTTTCTCATCTTGCCCAACTGAAAGTCTGTCCCCATTAAACACTAACTCCCCTCCTCTCCCCCCAGGCCCTGACCCCCTGACCCTTCTACTTTCTATGAATCTCACAACTCCAGGGGCCTCATGTGAATGGAGTCATGCAGTGCTTGTCCTTCTATGCCTGGCTTGTTTCACTCAGCAAGATTCACCCATGTTGGAGCAGGTGTCAGAGTTTCCTTTCTTTTTTTTTTTTTTTTTT
>NW_006773553.1:1119923-1125583 GCF_000442215.2 Lipotes vexillifer | reverse complement strand
TTTTGCTTACGGCCCGCGCGCCTCTCACTGCTGTGGCCTCTCCCCTTGCGGAGCACAGGCTCTGGACGCGCAGGCTCAGCGGCCATGGTTCACGGGCCCAGCCGCTCCACGGCATGTGGGATCTTCCCGGACCGGGGCATGAACCCGCGTCCCCTGCATCGGCAGGCGGACTCTCAACCACTGTGCCACCAGGGAAACCCTCCTTTCTTTTTAAGGCTGAGTAATACTCCATTGTGTGTATAGAACACATTTTGTGTATCTATTCATCCACCTTTGAGTTGCTTCTGCCTTTGGGCGGTCGTGAATACTGCTGCTGTGAACATGGGTGTGCAAATATCCCATGTTTGTGTTCGTGTCCCTGCATTCAATTCTTTTGGATATAAACCCAGAGGTGGAATTGCTGGGTCACGTAGTTGTTCTCTTTTCAATATTTGAAGGGAGAACTGCCATGCTCTTTTCCACAGCAGCTGTACCATTTTACATCCCCACTAGCTGTGCATAGGGTTCCAGTTTCTTCACATTCTCCCCAAAACTTGTCATTTATTTATTTTTTTATAGTAGCCATCCTAATGGCTGTGAAGTGTTTTCTCATTGTAGCTTTGAGTTGATACCGAGCATCTTTTCACGCTGATTGGCCATTTGTGTATCTTTGGAGAAATGTCTACTCAAATCCTTTGCACATTTTTTAATCAGGTTGGTTTTGTTGTTGAGTTTTAGGAATTCTCTCTATATGTTGGATATTGACCTCTTATCAGATATTAGATTTTCTCCCCAAGGGGAGAAAATATTGCCTTTTTACTCTGTTGCTTGGGTCCTTTGATGAAGCCCAGTGTATCTGTTTTTTCTCTTGTTGCCTGTGCCTCTGGTGTCCTGTCCTGATTCTCAGAAGAGTCTGACACGTGCCATGAGGACAGACAGGGTGACGCTGGCTGTGCTGGTGGCCTCACTGCTCACCAGGTGCCGGCTGAGGGCCCCACAGGCAGCAGCCCCGCGAGGCAGGCGCAGTCACTCACGTCTGGTAGAGAAGGAGACTGAGGCTCAGCAGGCGGGTCCCTCCCAGAGGCCTGGGGTAATAGGTGGCAGCGCAGGGACCTGCACCAGGCCTGTGGGCTCCAGAGCCAGGGCCCTTACCCACTCAACCGGAGTTATCTGTGGAGTTGAGTAGATGCACTTGTGGCTGAAAATCTGGAAATAGTCGTCTCAAGTTCAGATCGGCCTTAGCATTACTCGCTGTTCACCCGGTTCCAGTGCGAGTCGGTGCAGAGTGTCCTTGTCACCCCTGTTTCCGGAGAGTTCGGTGAGAAGCAGGGCGCCAAGACTCGCACTGTGGATTTTCCTTTCGCTTTGGAGCCCCGGCGGCAGGAGGCGGGAGAGGGATGAGTGGGCGCCAGGTTCTCCGAGTGGCCAGCTTGTGTTTCAGGCATCAGGACCGAAGCGCAGGCCTTGTTGTCTGGGGGGGCGCGTCCAAAATTCTGTTTGAGGTTTTGGTTTGAAGTGGAGGTTGATGGAGAGAGCCTGGTCCCTCCGCTCAGGGAACCGGGCCTCTGAGAGCTGGGAACAGGGCCAGGGCCCGGAAGCGATGCTGTTACGTTCTCTGCCGCTACACATGGGCTCCCGGCGTGGCGTTGTCACTGTGGGAAACACAGCCTGGGGAGGGTGCTGCCTGGTGTTGGAAGGCGGAGTTAACTCCGGAAACTTCAACCAGCGATTCCAGGAACCACTGAATTCTGGCTGGAGGGGCCTTCGTGGCATTTGGTCCAAACCCCTCACCACTACCGTTGAGGAAACTGAGGCCCACATAGGCTAGGTCTGTGCTGTTTCTACCCCAACAATTCTTTTTGTTTTGTTTTGTTTTGTTTTGGGGGTTTTTTTTGGCCACACAGTGCAGCATGCGGGATCTTAGTTCCCCGACCAGGGATGGAACCCGTGCCCACTGCAGTGGAAGCATGGAGCCCTAACCACTGGACTGCCAGGGCAGTCCCTACCCCGACAGAACTTCTGACGCCAAATGTGTGGGTTTGTTCTGGACGCTAGCCAATTCTGACACCAACTGGCATCCCCGATCCAATCCGATTCGATTCACTTCGACCTGCCTGCCTGCCTGGGGTTGTTGCAGGACCGCAGGGAAACGGCTCAGCCCCAGGAGACCGCCGCACTTCAGACACCAGCACCTCTGACCAGCTGGCTGTAAATTGGGGGTGTTCCTGTGACCCCCTCTTCAGGTTTGCGAATTTGCTAGCTTAGCTCACAAGACACGGGAAAACACCTTACTCGCTTTTCGGGGGAAGAGTCCGTCACATCACGAATGACTCCAGCTCATGAAGATGAAAACTTTTGTTTTGTTTCAAAGTTAACCACGTTTAGTCTAATCACATGGGACTATTTATTTCCTGGTTTGGTGGTTGATAAAGTTAGCCCATAAACTCCCTTTGCTCTTCTGTTTTTCCTGCTCTTTCTGGCTTCCGCCCAGAACAGAGGAGCTGCTCCCAGACAGGACTCAGGAGGGCCGGGGCTGGCCGGCGCCCCGCTGCTGGTTTGCTGTGTGACTCTGGAAAGGTCACGTCCGCCCGTTAGCTCCTGTGATGAGGGCGAGTTGAACACGTTCATTTCCACGCCTGAAGCTTAAGGCCTGAATCAAAGTAGCTTTTTCAGTTTTTCTTCACACCTTTAGCCTCCGTAACTCAGCCTCAAGGGCACAGAACAACTCTCTGCATACTTAAAAAAAATGCGGTAAAATATACACAACACAAAATTCACCATCTTCACCATTTTTCAGTGAACAGTTGAGTGGCATTAAGTCCATTCACCTGGTTGTTCAGCCATCACCACCATCATCTCTAGAACTCTTTACATCTTGGAAATCCGACACTGTCCCCATTAAACAGTAACTCCTATTCTCCCTCCCCCAGCCCCTGGCACCCCCCTTCTACTTTCTGTCTCTGAATTTGACGATTCCAGGAACCTCATATAGGTGGAATCAGACAGTATTTGTCTTTTTGTGACTTGCTAATTTTACTCAGCAGAATGTCTTTAAGATTCATCCATGTTGGAGCAGGTGAAAAGAATCTTTCTTTTTTTTGGGGGGGGTGGGGCACGCGGGCCTCTCCCTGCTGTGGCCTCTCCCGTTGCGGAGCACAGGCTCTGGACGCACAGGCTCAGCAGCCATGGCTCACGGGCCCAGCCGCTCCGCGGCGTGTGGGATCCTCCCGGAGCAGGGCACGAATCCGTGTCCCCTGCATCGGCAGGCGGACTCTCAACTACTGCGCCACCAGGGAAGCCCTCTCCTTTCTTTTTAAGGCTGAATAATACTCCATTGTACGTATAGGCCATGTTTTGTGTATCCACACATCTATCCTTGGACACTTGCGTTGCTTCCACGTTTTGGCTGTCGTGATTAATGCTGCTGTGAGCATGATGTACAGATTTCTCTTTAAGAGCCTGCTTTCAGTTCTTTCGAGTATATACCCAGCAGTAGAATTGCTCATGTGGCCATGTGGTGGTTGTGTTTTTAATTTTTTTAGGCACCTCCGTACTGTTTCCATAGTAGCTGCGCCGTTTCCCATCCCCGCTCACGGTGCACGAGGGTTCCAGTTTCTCCACGTCCTCGCTGATATTTTATGCTCTGGTTTTTTGATAGCAGTCATCCTGAAGGGTGTGAAGAGGTTGCATACTTTTTGGGGTGTACTATTAAGCTCCCGGGAGAGTTGGGGAGCCAGCGCCACGAGGTACCCTTCCCTCAGCTCAGAGGCTCCCTCCACAGTCGGATCTGTGCCAGGATGGACACGTGAAGAAGGTCCGGGAGTGATTGGGGCGCCTGCGCCGAGAGCCACGGTGGCCCTGGGGTCGGGGTGCGTCTGGGTAAGGTGGCATCGAGCCTGCCTCTCGGGAGGAGCAGGAGAGGCAGAGCAGAGAGCCGTACATGGGGGCCAGGGCGGAGGAAAGGCCCAGAGGTGGGTGGTGTGCCCGGCAGCTGGGGGCGCTCCCCAGGGAGTGAGCCGCCGACCACCAGGGACCGGCGGGCAGTCACACGGAGTCAGTGCTCTGAGGGTCTCGTGCCCCAGCTTGCCTGCTCCCTGTTCTAACTCGGTGGGGGGTGGCCTCGGCTGGGGCCTTAGGGAGGCAACAGGATCCAGCTAGAATAACCTGGCTTTGATTTCACTGTCCTTGTTTATTTTTGTTATTTTGATGTTACTTCGGATTAATGCCAGATGAATTTGTGTGAGAGGAGGGTGCCTCGTGGCGCTGGTTCCCCAAGTCCCCCGGGAGCCCCCGAGGGCCGGGCCGTTCCCCCCACCGGCACCCAGCCCTCCCTCCTGGTCCTGCCGGGCCGGGTGCTGGGAAGCGTGGACAGTGCGCTGGGCCCTGCTGGCGGGCAGGCCGCGCCGCACCGCCCCTCCCGGCGCTGGAAGAGGCAGGTGGGGCCCCGAGGGGCGGGCTGGAGTGTGAGAACCGCGGGTCCTGAAAGCATCTGAGCAAGGACCTCTGCACGTGCCCCTCGGCTTCTGCCTGCTTAGGCTTCACCTGCTCTTTGGGACAGTCCACCCTCACGGCCGCCCCGCCCCCACCCCGCCTGGCATTTCCACCCCTGTGTGGCACTGCCACAGGGGGTGGGAGGACAGGCCTGGCTCTGTCCTCCCACCCGCTCCCCAGGATCAGCGTGACCGCATCTCATGGCCTGGCTGGTGTGGGCGGGAGGTTGTGCGGGGAGACGTAGCTGCTGGGGGGGACCAGGCCCTCCACCCAGCCCACTCTCGGCAGGGGCACGTGGACCAAGCGGAGAGTCCGGGGCTGTGCCCTGGGGCTGCTCCTGCTCTGCAAAAGGGGCACTTTTTTGTAATTTGCTCAGCACTCCCCATGGGCTGGCTGGAGAGCCGTGGCCCACACCCATCCCCTAGGTAAGGGCTGGGGGCATCCATGCTGGTGTTCATCCTGCTGGCATGATAATGTGTGTGGCTTTCCTTCTCTTCTCTGTCCTCCAAGTTCTCTGTACTTTTTATAAGTGGAAAAACCCAGAGTCCTCCATTTCGTGAAGATTACTTGGGATCTAGTTTTGTGCGGTGCCGAATCAGAGCCAGACAAAGAAAATCTCCGTGGAATATTAAGGGGTCACTTTTGCTCCTAAAATATCAACACTGACTAAGGTTTACAGGCTAAAAAAAGAGGGAGGGACTTCCCTGGTGGTCCAGTGGTTGAGAATCCGCCTTCCGGCGCAGGAGATGCGGGTTCGAGCCCTGGACAGGGAACTGAGATCCCGCGTGCTGGGAGGCAGCTGAGCCTGTGTGCCGCAGCTAAGACCTGACACAGCCAAAAATAAAAATTATTTAATTGATTAAAAAAAATTTTTTTAAAAATAGAGGGAAAATGGGTGAATGTGTGCTGAAGCTTGATAATGAGTTTGCTCTGCTGTGATGTGGGCCTCCCCTGCCCGCAGCGCACATCCGTGGTTTGCGGCAGAATTAGCTCTTTATTGCCCCGCGGGGTCCAGCTGGTGCTGGGCTTCGAAGTCCATGTTGATTTCCGTTCGTGTGTGTGTGTGTGTGTGTGTGTGTGTGTCCTTTCAGAGAGCTGTTCATTCCCAGCTTGACACTGTTTTCTATCCTTGCCCAGAGAATTTCTGAGCCATATATATATATATATATATATATATATATATATTTTTT
>NW_006773553.1:1112592-1119103 GCF_000442215.2 Lipotes vexillifer | reverse complement strand
CAAACCCGTGTCCCCTGCATGAGCAGGCGGACTCTCAACCACTGCGCCACCAGGGAAGCCCCCCTGTATTTTTAATATATGTTAAATCATTCATCAAGGAATGTGTGTATGCTGAAACATTGGTGGCCACCTCCCTTACAATTTGACTCTTTCTACCCAGTTTTTAACTGTGTTCATCCTACAGGCACTGTTTCTTGGCTAATGAGATAAAATCATCTTCGAAAGGAAAGCTAAAGACTCTTGCATTACCTTTTTCTCCTTTAAATCCACCCTTTGGTATTTGCAAAGGTCAGATGAGCGATTCTGGCGTCCGTGGCCCTGATGAATGGGAAACCGTACGTTCCCATTGGCCTCTGAGGATGAGGGATTATTGCGGTGGCCGAGGCATCTGCTGTAATGTCAGGAGCGCGGCAATGGGAATGGCAGGAGCAGCAGGCCCATGAAAAATGCAGGAAGAGGGAAGCTCCTCTCCGCTTGCAACCACGCGGACACCTCTGAGCATTTGTTCACCTCCGTTAAACCTTGTGGCTGAGAATCAAGTACGGGGGGCGCGGGTGCCCCCGTCCTGAGAGGCCGCCCGCGCATCAGCCTGTTTGCGTTCAGCGTTTGCCCCCGTGGGGGATGTCGGCTTTATTCTAAGTTAAATAAAAATCGTCACGTTGGCGCCTAGATTTTCGCGGGAGAAGCAGGTGCTGTGCGTTGGGAGAGTAATGAATACGGTGTCTCTACCCTCTCCCAGGAGCAGATGGTCTGCGTCAGTTCATTTTGTGACCTTTCTTTGCTTCTAAGACACCAAATCTCTGATCCCACGGATCATAAATATCCTTTAGGTTTGCAGGCACAGAGGTAAGGGGAGCAGCAAGCTGTCGCTATCGTTTTCCATTTGTCTGGCACCTTTGGAAGGAACTCATTACAGCATTTTTAGGCCCTGCGTAAGCCTGCTGCAGCCATGGGCTTTACGGACACGTGAAGGGCGCCGCAGCCAGGCTGCCTCAGCCAAGGTCGGGGAGGAGCCCTCTGCTCAGCGTCCTGCCATCCTCACCTCTCCACTCGCTGGGCAGCCCTCCCAGCAGCCGGCACAGCGCCTGCCCGTCTACCCAGGGCCGCGTTTTTTTTTTTGCAGTACGCGGGCCTCTCACCGTTGTGGCCTCTCCCGTTGCGGAGCACAGGCTCTGGACGCGCAGGCTCAGTGGCCATGGCTCACAGGCCTAGCTGCTCCACGGCATGTGAGATCTTCCCAGACCGGGACACGAACCCGTGTCCCCTGCATGGGCAGGCAGACTCAACCACTGCACCACCAGGGAAGCCCAGAGCCGCGTTTTTAAACTCGCTAATCGTGATAACGGCCACCTCATCTTGATCGCCCGTTGGCGATCATCTTGATCGGCCATCAGGGGTGGCCTCACCCTGCCTCAGAGCCCGCATTCTCGCAGGAGGCAGACCGGAAATAAGAGCAGTCTGGGGGGTCCTGATAAGAGGAGTGTGCGCTGTGCTGGGCTCAACGGGAGGTGCCCCGGAGCTGGTCCCCCGCAGGGGTGTATGGGTTGACGGGGGCGCTGGGGGAGAACACAGTTCTGGGTGTCCGCGGGGGCTTGGTTCAGGGGAGGACAGTCACCCTGGGTGTCAGGCTGGAGGGCGTGGACCTCGTCTGGAGTCAAGGGGGAAGCCTGGCAAATGAACTTACTACAAAACAGAAGTAGAGTCACAGAGGTAGAAAACAAACTTACGGAGGGGGAGGGGTGGGGGGATAAGCTGGGAGATTGGGATTGACATGTGCACACTACTGTATATAAAATAGGTAACTAATAAGGACCTGCTGTGGAGCACAGGGAACTCTGTTCAATACTCTGTAATGACCTAGATAGGAAAAGAATCTAAACAAGAGTGGATACATGCACGTGTGTAACTGATCCACTCTGCTGTACCCCTGAAACTAACACGACATTGTAAATTAACTGTACTCCAATAAAAAATTTTTTAAAAAGTGGTGGGGGGGGCTTGGGGTGGTTTTGAATGCGTGGGGGGACCACGTGGCCAGGCTTCTGTTTGGGGAAGAGCATCCTGAGCGATGTGGAGGGCGGGCTGTGGGAAGAGGGCTGCAGGGGTGACGCCAGCGAGGGCCGAGAGCCCCTGTCTCGGTCCGGCTCTCACTGCCTTCCCCTCCTTCTGTCTCTCATGACTCCATCCTCCTTCCCGTCACCCAGAGCCTCTCCACGCCCCAGTCGTCCTGCTTCCCTTCTGACACCTCCCGGGACCCCTGGGGCAGGGGCTCACCCTTCCCCGCCCCCCCTACAGCAGCCTGGGCTTCCACCACGGGACCCTCAGTGGAGACCACCTTGCCCTCGACTCCCCGGTTCGGGCATGGGCAGTCCCCTGGGGCTGGGCCCTGTGGGTAGAAGAGGGGGCGGGGCTACAGAGCCATTATCACAGCGGATCTGAGGGGACTCAGAACTGGGGGACAGCACACCTCAGTTTGAGAGCCTCCTCCGCCTTACACATTCTCCAGGAGATGAGGCGATCTTTTCGGTGTAACATAAAAATAGGGCAAACAGCGTAATGAGCTTCTACGTCCCCACGACTCAGCTCCCCAGTCCTGGCATCTGGCCGAGCCAACCCAGTCTCACGGACTCCGCCCGCCTCGTCATGTGGAATCAGATTCCGTGTCTCCTGTCATTGTGACTGTGCGCGTCTCTGAAAGGTCAGGGCTTTTGGCTGAAGCCCGGGAGCCTGGACTCCCTGAGCCCGGCCTTCTTGCCTGCCCGGTGGGTGAGGACACCTCGCCCAGGGCTGCTGGGCGCGGGGTCGCTCGGGAGGCCTTTGCCAGAACCCGTACAGCTCCTTTTCTCCACGACCTGCTGCGCACCCGGCACCATCGCAGCCTGGGGGCAGGTGAGACCTGGGCCTGTTCTTGGCCCCAGCGCTCACCACCGTGCTTGGGGCAGTGGCTTAGGCTGGGCCTCTGTGTCCTCATCTTTAAAAATGGGGCAGTCGGAGCTCCCTCATAGGCTGGGTTTAAGGTTTAAAGGAGACAATGTGTTATGTGTCCGTACCTGATAAGCTCAGTACACGGTAGCTTGTATTGTAAACATTCTTTCTGTAATACACCCTGCAGCATATTAGCCGCTATCCCCGTTTTACAAATGAAGTAACGGAGCCTTAACTCCAAGATTAAGTCACGTGCCTGCGCTCCTGGGGCGAGTGAATTATAGAGCCCGGGGTTTGAGCCCAGGTCTGACTCCCCCACGGCCCCCCTTTGTTATGGCTAATTCTTTATTGAACCGTGCTCGGCGGCCTCGAGGATAAGAACGTGCTGGTCTTGGATCAGCAGACCAAGGTCACGCAGTCCTGCCTCTGTCTGATGTTCCAGCCAGCGTAGTCTCCTAGCACCTGACAGCACGTGCAGGTTCTCCCCAGACCCCTCGCCCGTATCCTCCGCCTTCTTCCCGCAGTGCAGAGAAACGGGGCGGGCCAGGGAAGACAGTTCAGGTCAAACACGGGCACGTCAGCCCTTTTGTGCTGAGTTTTAGTGGAAAGAGGCAAGCTCTAAAGGGCAGTGAGGGTCGTTGGTCACCTGCGGATGTTTTGTTTTCCAGTCCGCCGAGATAGTGAGGGGCGGACGGGACGGATTTATCCATTTCAACTGTAAAATTGATGGGAACGGAAAATGTGAAGTAAACGTGGCAGAGCTGGACATCAAGCTCAGGCCCGGCCAGTCTCTCCCGTCCACGGTGCCTCGGGCCACGCGGGCGGAGACCCCGGGGGCAGGTGAGGAATGCTGCCGGCAGGCGACCCACTGGCTCGGAACCCTCCTCTGGAAGATCTGGTCCAGTTCTGGCTTAATGGGAATCAGCATCACTGGGCCAGGACTCAGCTTCCTGTCTGTCTCTCCACACCTGTTCAGTGAGGTTCTCTGTTACCCAAACGCGGAAGCCAGGCAGATGAGCGAGTTGTCTGTAGCTGTTGGAGGGCAGAGCGCGGACTTGGGCATGTTTAGGCCGTGGCCGGGCCTCTTCCTGCGCGTCCACCGTGGCCGCTGGGCCTCCGTCAGTGAGCAGCAGAATCGCCGGGGACCCGTGGCTCCTCCCAGGTGCTCGGCCTGCCCGGGGAGAAGAGGCAGTTAGCAGAGGTGTGGGCCGGCCGCTCCCTGGAGAAGCGACCTTCTCTGGGTGTGAGTGTGTTCTGCGGTGTCACATCTGGAGCACCAGCCTTCAGTGCTGTAGTTGCCCCACATCAAACCCTAGAACAGATTTTAGGGGAAGGTGGAGAGTCCCAGTGGTACAGCTCTTACAGGTATGACTTGCAAGCCCCGTGGAGGAGCCTCCCCTTTGGGTAGGAAAGCAAAACCGGTTACTTCACTGCTGGAATGACAGCCTGGCTTTCTTGGGGTCCAGCCAAGAAAATAATTTATGAGACTGACCCCTATGCTTAACCAGCTAAAGCTTTGGGCTGAAATCCAGAATCCGTATTATGGGAACTGGAGTTTAAATTGTTCCCTCTGAAACCCAGTGGCTGTTGATTTGATTAGCGAGGTCACTCCAATGACAGCTGTGGAGCCCAGTCTTTAATTAGGGGAAGAATTTGCCCCGAACTTCATCAGAATGGCATGTCTCAGGGCCTCCACTGTTTTCCTTCCTGGCTTCTTCCAGCCTCGCCTTAGGCCCAGTCTTCATCCAGGGTCAGAGCTTGTTTCTTCCCCGACGCTCCATTCCCCACACTGTCAGCAGCCCCGGCCCCTCTGCCTGCACAAGCTGGGGGGCTGCTTCTGGAGCCCAGGGTCCGCGTGAGGCCTGCGTGCGTTTGTTGCATGAAGTTGGGTGAAGCTGCCGAGTATGGAGCGCCTTTGTTGCAACCACGCGCTACTGCAAGTGCTCTACACGTGTAAGTGCATCTCGTCTTAGTGACAAGCAGGTGAAGCAGAATCAGAAACATCCGGTTTCACAGGTGAGGATGCTGAGGGGCAGAGATGACGCAGCTGGTTAGTGATGTGCCCCCTGCGGAGCCTAGCACACCGCAGCACTCAGTGGAAGTTTATCCAGCCTGGGCATCTTCCGCACGTAAACGTCCCTTACGTTTATCATCTCTGCCCTCTAGTTGTTTTGTTTGTTTGTTGTTTTTGTTTTGGCTGCACTGTGCAGCTTGTGCAACCTTAGTTCCCAGACCAGGGATCGAACCCAGGCCCCGGCGGTGAGAGTACAGAGTCTTAACTACTGGACCGCTAGGGAATTCCCTCTGCCCTCTAGGTTTTACTTTAACTTTTCTCTGAGAATATTGAATGTATCAATCTTATCTTCAAATCTGGGTTTACTTTTTAAACTTTGTGTTATGGAGAAATTTAAGCATGTGCAAAAAAGAATAGTATAATGAAGCTCCACTTAACCCTTTATATAACTTCAGCAGTTATCGACTCATGGCATATTTTGTCAATATTCCCATCTACTCGCTCTCCTGGCCTGTATTATTTTGAAGTAAATCCCCCAAATCATAGTATTTCAGCCATATATTTTCAGTGTGTATCTCTATAAGAAAATTAACTCTTTTAAAATCAACCATAATACCATTATTGTGCTTCAAGAATGCACAATAATTCCCTAATATTGCATATTCAGTTGGCATTCAAGTTTCTAGTTGTCTCTCTCTCTCTTTTTTTTAATTGGGGTATAGTTGCTTTACAATGTTGTGTTGGTTTCTACTGTACAGCAAAGTGAATCAGCCATATGTATACATTATATCCCCTCTATTTTGGATTTCCTTCCCATTTAGTCACCACAGAGCACTGAGTAGAGTTCCCTGTGCTATACAGCAGGTTCTCATTAGTTATCTATTTTATACATATTAGTGTACATATGTCAATCCCAATCTCCCAATTTATCCCACCCCACCCCCATTCCCCCCTTGGCGTCCATGCGTTTGTTCTCTACGTCTGTGTCTCTGTTTCTGCCTTGCAAACAGGTTTATCTGTACCATTTTTCTAGATTCCATGTATATACGTTAATATGCGTATTTGTTTTCTGATGTCTCTTTACAGTCTGTCTGAATAGGCTCTGATAAGGTCTGCATTGCGGCTGGTTGATGTGTCTCTTCTGTCTCTTTTAATCTGTAGGCTCCTCCTCCATATTTCCTTTACTGCAGGGTATTTGTTGAAGAAACCAGGTCACTTGTCCTATTGAGTTTCCCATGGTTTGGATTGTGCTGATTGTATCTCCGTGGTGTCATCTGACATGCTCACGTGTTCCTCTGTTTCCCGTAAACTACAGTCTGACCAAGTTCAGGTTTAATTTCCTGACAGGACTCCCTCTCAGGAGGCAAGGACCTCTGCTGTCTCTCTGCGATGTTCACAACCACTGATGACCAGGGCCTAGATCCACTGATTCTTTAGGGATTGTAAATGGTTTCCAAACTGGGATTTATTCCCTCGAGGACCTGTTCCTCAAGGTGCCTGTCCCATGGCCAGGCACAAAGAAGGCTTCGTAAGACTCGCTACCAGTTCTGACCTCTGGCTTCTCTTCAGCAT
>NW_006773553.1:1110095-1112526 GCF_000442215.2 Lipotes vexillifer | reverse complement strand
TCCTGCTCACTGACCGATCGCTAGGAAATGGGCCTCCCCGGGAGAGGAATGAAATTGTCCCTTTGACTCGACGCTCCCCTCACCCACCCCCGCTCATGTCCTTGTGCTTTTTCCCTTCCACCCTCAGCATTGGAGGGCGCTTGGCAGCCCGCGGGGAAGAGCGCTGGGGCAGCAGGGGCGGCCTTGCGTGGGGCCCCCCCGGGTACCAGTGAGAGCTCAGTTCTCGGCTCTGAAAGCCGCTGCCCGCTTGGCCTGGCGTTAGTCTCAACGCCAAAAGATGGGCAGTGTCTGCGAGGAGAGGGCTGGCCTCCCTCTGCAGGCCCGGGGAGAGGTTTAGTTCAGCTGGGAGACCCTTGTGTACTGGGAGTAAAGGACTGTAAACAAGTCCTTTAGAGGATGTCCACGGGTCGGGGTCCTTAACTGCATCCCTGTCACCCCATTCCCAGGGAGCTGCGTTGTACTGCCTGGCAAGGCTCTTGGGATCAGAAGCCAGAGCCGATCCCTGGTGAGCCCGCTGCCCTGCGGGTCTGGGCGAGTCGCGTCTGGGTGTGTGGACAGGGGCGCAGGGGCAGCTCCCTTAGGGTCCCGGCCGGGGTTCCACTCAGGGACCAGGCAGGGGCCTCGGTGCGCAGGTTGGTGGCTCTCCCGATGGCCTGTCCCCGCGACGAGGCCCTGCCCTGGGCGGGGGTGGATCTGGAGAGGTTCGTGGCCACCTGGCGTCTTGGGTCCCTCCTGGCCACCGTTTATCGTGTGGACCACATGAGTCACAGTGAGTCTATGGCCCCTGTGGTGGGCCTTGAGCTGAGCCTAGAGAAGGTGGCTCCAGGGCCCGGGAAGCTGCCGCGAGCCCAGGGGTCGGAGCCCGGGAGACGAGCCTCGTTTCACCTGCTCGGTGGTCCCAGCCCCCACCTTCTGGAGGCCTCGGCCTTTGAGCCACGCCCGCGAGCCCCCCGATTCCGAACCCCGTGGGGCCTTGAACACTCTGGTTCTGCCTCAGGAACACGGTCATTTCCTTGTCGCTCGACCCCCGTAAAAGATGGACGTGAAAGGTCTAGTGTTCCTCGGGTGGGATTAGAGCAGGATGCCTGTTCCAAACCCAGGGGAGTAGTCATTTGGGCTTTTACGGCATTTCGGGGACATGGGGTCAGACCAAGGGGTTCCCTGGAGGTACCCAGAGAGCTCTGGGGACACGAACCGCAGTAGGGACGGCCTGCCCAGCTTTGCCTGCCTTTATGTTTGGGTGCAGGGACAGATGGGCCCGGCCCCCTCTTCTGCTCCCCCGACACTTGTCACTACGTGCCGTGGGTCTGGAGACACTGAGGGGAAGGGTCACGGGAGGTGTGCTCACCCCGTCTGATCCCGCAGACGCGGCCGCTGGTGAGCAGGGCGGGATGATGGGAGGGGGCGGTTTTGGCCCTGGAGCCTTTCTCCTCCGCAGAATTTGAAAGCGTGAAGAAACGGAGAGAAGTAGAGAGAAACAGTCATTATCCCACTACCCAGAGGTCCCTGCCCTGGAGGTTTTGGCCTGTTTCCTTCCTGTACTGTTAATGTACTTTTCTTTACAGAGATTATACTGTAAATACAATTTTGTGTCCCTCTTACCGTAATAAGCGTTTTAAATTAAAAACAGCTTATAAATATCATGTTTAAATGACCACATCATGTTCCATCATGTGGGTATATCGTGGTTTACTGTGCCATTCCCTACATGTTAGGCACTCAGATTGTTTCTCTTATTTTTTCCTTGCCGTTATAATTAATGCAGCAATAAGCCCTGGTAGGGCTTAAGTCTTTGTCTGTGTCTTAGGTTATGATAATGAATTCCTGTCACTGGAATCGCCCTGTCAGAGGGGATGCTCCTTTTCGAGGTCATCACTCTCTAAAAACTTTACTGCCTTTTATTTTCTCAGCCTGTTTTGGGACCCAGCGTGGGTTCAGGTGGCGGGTTAGTGTGTGGAATGGGGCTGGGGAAGGCTTCGTGGAAGAGGGCTTTTAGGCCACGTTCCGAAGGGGTTGGTCGTTCCTGAGGGTAGACACAGGTGGGGAGGGTGGGGAGACTGTCCTAGGCACCCAGGCAGAGCAGGAGACGCAGATGCCCAGGGCTGCTAGTGAGTGTGCACCTGGGAGAGCCGAGGCCAGAGGAGGGGGGACGGGAGAGGGTGGGGCGGGCGTGGGGGGCGCGAGCAAGGCCTGGGGACAGAGCGTGGACTTGGCCATGTGGAATGGGGAAACCAGGGAGGGGCTTTGAGCAGGCAGGTGACGTGAGGAGGCATGCGTGCTGGGTCACCTGGCTGCCGGGCGGAGGGTGGACAGGACAGGGCGGGAAGGGATGCCGCCAGTTAGGACCGTTGGGTGAGAGGGGTTCCTCGCAGACTTGGCTACATGGATAGGAGACAGTGCATTTCGTTTAAATTTACATTTCTTTAATTCC
>NW_006773553.1:1104853-1110081 GCF_000442215.2 Lipotes vexillifer | reverse complement strand
CTGCTGAGGTTGGACATTTTTATGTTGATTCGCCAACTGTATTTCATCACTGGTGACTTGACTCCATGTGTCCTGATGGGTCCCAGAGGCACCGTCGCTGCAGATGTTAGGTGTGGCCAGACGCATGGTCCAGCTTTGCACCGGAGCCCTTGGAGACCCAGCGAGGGGAGGTGGTGCCCGGGCCCCGGGACGTCCTCTGCTCTGTCCCGTTCTCCTCAAGCTGGCACCGTGACCAGGGCCTTGAAAAGCATGGCACGGCAAGCTCAGGGTCTGCTGACCAAGACAGTAGTAAAAGTGGCCGTGGAGGGACTTCCCTGGCGGGCCAGTGGTTAAGACTTCTCCTTCCAATGCGGGGGGTGCAGGTTCGATCCTCGGTCGGGGAGCTAAGATCCCACATGCCTCGTGGCCAAAAAAACCAAAACATAAAACAGAAGCAATATTGTGACAGATTCCATAAAGACTTTGGAAATGGTCCACATCAAAAAAAAAAAAAAAAAAAAGTGGCCCTGGAGGTCGCTTCTCTGCCCTCAGATTTGAGGAAGAGGCTCAGGCTGCAGCCAAGTCAGCCTAAGTCAGGGGGTCCCTAGCGAGCGGGGTCAGCTGTGCTGGAGGAGGAGCCCAGTCCAGGCTGGGTCCTGCCAGCAGGCCGTGCGCACTCGCTGGAGCGGAGCAGGTGAGTGAGAACAGGGCCTTGGGGACGAGGTTACCTCCCAGCCCCGACCCAGAGCTAACGGCAGCCAGCTTGGAGACCTTGCCTACTAACGTATTTGTTGCTGGCTTTTCTGATAGCCCCAGAAGCTTCCTGAGGAAATCACAGGCAGGGGCTGGCCAAGAGCAAACCCTGATTGGAAAACGTTGCTTCCTAGCTGGCTGCTTGCCAGACGGCAGGGTCTCTTGCATTTGGTCCCCCCTGAGGGGTGGCTGGCTCTGTGTGCAGTATGTTCACCCCAGCTCCACCCTGGTCGCTGTCGCGGGGTCGCTGAGTCGCGGTGCGAGTGGCGGCGGGGTGGCTGAGTAATGATCCGCGTTCTCTTTGCAGCTTCTGGATTAGGAAACCCAGGGACCTTGAGCCGTTTCTCATCCTGGAGCGTTTCCCCGTTAAATCTGAACGGTGTCAGATTGTTAAAAGGCCACTGTTACGGCCGGGCCTTGTCGCGGTCATGCCCTCACTGTGGCTGGAGTCCCCCCACTTTGACGTTTAATTTTACACCAAGACCAGGGACTTCCCTGGTGGCGCAGTGGTTGAGAATCCGCCTGCCGATGCAGGGGACACGGGTCCAAGCCCTGGTCCGGGAAGACCCCACATGCTGCGGAGCAACTAAGCCCCTGAGCCACAGCTACTGAGCCTGCGCTCTAGAGCTCATGCTCTGCAACAAGAGAAGCCACTGCAGTGAGAAGCCCGCGCACCGCAACAAAAAGTAGCCCCCGCTCGCCGCAACTAGAGAAAGCCCGCGCCCAGCAACGAAGACCCAACACAGCCAAAAATAAATAAATTAGTTAATTAAAAAAAAATTTACACCAAGGCCAGATCAGATAAGGCATGGCAGAGAGTTGGATGAGCTGACCGACCGGAGGCCTCCCCGAAACTATTCCAGAGTCCTGATGAGTCCTGGTTGAAAAGAAATAGTTTTTATAGAAACATTTGGAAAGTTAACCTCCTCCCCCACAAAGCGGAAGCAGACACAGACGTGGCTGCTCTCACACCGCAGTGTTGCCCAGTTACAACCTGGTCTGGGTCTGCAGGCCTTCCTCCGTCCATAGGTGCGCGCTGTTTAACGTAAACCTGCGTGTACAATCTTTGCCTTGACGTTCTCCCACTTGACGTGTGGGCACTGCTTGCCCAGCGTCCCATTTCCTCCCCACCAGCAGCCGCGTGTGCCCGGGGGCTCAGGCGAGCCTCCCCAGGCCGTGAGTCACCTCGAGGGACATGCTGTCATCTCGGTCAGGGCCTTGTGGCTTCAGCCAGGTTTGGGTCCCGTCGCATTCTTCAAATGCCGTCAGATCATCATCCTTTCAGGATGGCTTCGATTTTTAAGGCAAATTAGTCATTTTCCACGGCCCAGCGTCCTGTGCTGGGCAAGGCTGAATCTGAGACTTGGCTGCTGCCAAGGAGAGCACACTTCCTGGGTGACCTGCAGGGGAGCGGAGAGGATGAGAGGGTGCAGCCCTCAGGCACCTGGGGCGCCCCGCCGGGCCGGGGCCTTGGAAGCCAGATCTGAGCCGGGCATGAGCGTTGTGCTCAGACCCGGGGAGCTTGGCAGTGTGCCCACGAGGACGGGATGGACGGCCCGGGGGAGAGGGCCAGAGGGACGTGAACCTTGCCTGTGGCTGCGGTGGACACTCCTCGTTTCCCCCAGTCTTGGGGTGGCTCTGGGCCCAGCTGGACCATTCTTTTACGCAGTTTCCCTTGCAGCTACGCGTGGCCATAGGGCATGGTTTTGGCCTCCGAGAGGGACAGTACCCCTTCAGCAGTAAAATGGCAAAGCCCTCTGGTCCTCGCGCCTTCTTCCTTCCTGCTTCACGGACTCTGCCTCCTGGGGCAGTGGCTGTCTCGCAGGTACAGGGACGGAAGCACAGGCTAGGGCCGGAGGAGCAAGAAGACAAACAGATCCCGGTCCTGCGTGAGGGCCTGGAGGGGCTGCTCCCGCCCCGAGCCTCCTGCTTCCAGAATTCTGGTTCCATGAGGAAAGTAACCCACCATCTGTTTAAGCGACTTGTTAGTTTTTTTTTAATTGCTTGCAGCTGAATGCAATCATACCTGATAAGGTAATGTTTTACTATTTTACAAGGGAGAAATGTATTTACATATTGTGTAATTAAAAATGAAAAATAATTTAATTCCCCATAGATTTCTGGGCCCACAAAAGACACACTGAAACAGAATCTTTGGGGACGGGACTCACATATCTGTATTTTTAACAAACTCTCCAATGATCTGTTGTAAAATAAATCATTTCCGTATTCATTAATACTGTTCCCATTTTACACATGAAAACATTGAGGCCCAAGGAGCTTAAACGACTTATCCCAGTTTTGTTTTGTTTTTTTAAATATCGGAGTATAGTTGATTAACAATGCTGTGTTAGTTTCAGGTGTACAGCAAAGTGATTCAGTTATACATATACATGCATCTATTCTTTTTCAAATTCTTTTCCCAGTTAGGTTATTCTCCCAGTATTTTTCAGTGAGACTTGTGTCCAGCACTGTCTGGTTCCAGAGTGCGCCCCCAAGCCCTGCTCACCCCAGGGAGGCCTGGCTTCCCCTCCACCTCACTGTCACACTCCTTCTGGAGGGAACTTCCAAACTGGAAGATTCAAAACTGTTTTGGACACGGTTTTGCACTGCTGTCCGGGGCAGTATCCCTGCAATGCACGTGTCCCCAGGAGAGGAAGCCAAGTATGGTTTCCGGTGTGTTGGTTAAAAAGTGGACTCATCAATTCTTGGTCGTGTCTTCTGCTTTTGAAACAAAACTTCTTTGAAATTAGTTTTTTCCACAGACTTTCTCTGGTTAAGTCACTTAAGAATTAGCAGACCATCTCACCCATGAAAGGTAATTATGGTGGTTTTATGAGTGTGGAAGACGTATAGCTTGTAAGTGCTTGAGGAGTCTCCCGTGGGTTATTAGAACTTGCAGGATTCATGTTCTACCAAATTAGCCATCACGAGCTGATAGATTTTATCTGTAGCTCAGCAAGGCTTGGTCAGCGCTGTACATTCATAACAGTTAAATACACACCAGCTCCCTCAGAGAGGTTAACTCTGGGTAAGGTGGCCACCTCAGGTTGTAATAGTGCGATTTGCCTGGGCTTTGGAGACTTGTATGACGAGAATGCTCTTCTGATGGTGAAGAGGGTCTTTGCTGCGAGAAGCAGGGGGTCAGTGCCCTGGAGCCCCAAGCGTCCTGTGGACCAAGTGTGGCCTGCGGGCAGGAGCTCCTTGTTCTAGACCCGGGTCTGGCATGAGCCCACCGTGTGTCGGATCTCTGACTAATTCCACACGGTCAGACTCTCAGACAGCACTGTTCCTGAGGTCCCTTGGGCGCGGGGCATGCTGGAGATGCTTTCCTACGTCACCTTCAGGGACCTCCTTTGCTGGGGGGGTTTCTATGGTAGCAGCTGTGGCCACCCATACTTCTCCTGAGGGCTGCTCTGTGCCAGGCCTTTACAGATGTTCATTCAGTTCTCACAAAAGCTTTGCAAGGTGTAGGTATTACTCTTCCCGATCCCTAGGTAAGGAAACTGAGGCTCAGAGAGGTCTAGTTACTTGCTCAGGATCACACAGCCGATAAGCAGCAGAATCAGACTTGGGCTCAGGTCAGCCCGACTGTAGGCTGTGTGACCCTGGCTCCGTGGTGCTGGTGCTTGTGTTGGGCGGCGGCAGGGGCATGGGAAGCATGCTGGACGAGGCCTCTTTTGACTGGGAATCTGGGAGGCCTTTGGAGCAGAGGCAGGATCTAGAGTGCAGGGTAATTCCAGGTAAGCTTGGAGTGTGGGAAGGTCGCAGTGTGTTCTGGGAATCAGGAAGAGCCCGGCTGGACGAACTGTGCCATCCCCCGGGGACCTGGGGAGGCCAGAGGAAGACGTGAGGCTGGGAAGGTGACGGGTAAAGTCAGCGAGGGTGCGAGGCACCGGGAAGTTGGGGGAAGAACGTTTTGTGTTTCATGTGAAGCTGTTTTCAAGATGTTTTATATTATGCTGCCCGTCATTCCTTAACACGAGAATGACTGCAGTAAGTTCATCTTGAAATCACTCACTTAGCGCCAGGAGAAAACAGTCCCCCCGGCCCAGTGGAGCACCGTTTACTCTGCCTTTAATCACGAAGTGAGACTGTGGGCTTGTTGTCTTTGCCTTTCTGCCCAGGCAGCCAGGAAGGCCAGGCCTGATTTGGTATCTGACTGTAATAACTCTCTTATCTCTCTGGTTCTTGGTAAAAAGGTTCATCTTTTATTCCATGCGTTTTCTAGTCTTCATCTCATTTTATTTTACTTGCCTTGAGTATAAATTATTATTAAAGACAACCATAAGTTCCTTTTGGAAGTAGGCAGGGTGTATCCTTTAAATATATTCTAACTCTTGGTAAGAAGAAACCGGGACTGACTTCCTCGCATGGTCATAGGAGCAGCCGTGAAGGGCCAGGCCGGGGCAGTGGTGGATGAAAGCGTTCTCTCGGGTTAATGGACTGCCAGCCAGAGGCTTCCGGGAAGGGCGCTGTACGTCCTGGACAAGGGA
>NW_006773553.1:1098856-1104843 GCF_000442215.2 Lipotes vexillifer | reverse complement strand
GGAAAGAGCCCGCCTCTGGGAACCAAGGAGGCGCCGAGTCCAGGGAGCCGGCTGCAGGCATGTGCCCCCCGGGCTCTGCAGCCCTTCTCGCCTCTCTTTCCTTCTGTCTTCACACTTGGCTCTGATCCGCTCATTCCCTAGAACCCCCTGGACCATTTTTTGGCTCTTACTGGGAGAATGGACTAGGTCTTGTGTTGGCAATTCTCCGTAACCGCTTCCCGGAGCCTTTAGGGAAATCCTCTGGGAGATGACTCTGCACAGTTAACATCAGCGTCCCAGGCCCACAGAGAGAGGCTGCAGACCCTGAGTGCAGAGTCTGCTCGCTGCCCGGAGGGGCCTCCGCAGAGAGTGCTGCGGCCGCCCGGGTGCCATGGAAATTCATGTTCTGTTTAGCTTCTCAGGTGTTCCTATGAACAGCGCAGCTAAAGCACCTGGGATGCTCGGCACAGGAAGCTCTCCCACTGGGGTCGGGCTCTCGGACCAGCCTGTCCAGAGTGTGTGCCGAGTTGGGTTCGGATGCACTTTTCTGGAAAGGTCTTCCCAGATGCTCACAAGGAATGTATGCTTCCTTTAACATTCCATCCAGAAAGAGTTAAGAACCACTGCTCTGGGGCTTCCCTGGTGGCACAGTGGTTGAGAGTCCGCCTGCCGATGCAGGGGACACAGGTTCGTGCCCTGGTCCTGGAGGATCCCACATGCCGCGGAACGGCTGGGCCTGTGAGCCATGGCCGCTGGGCCCGCGCGTCCGGAGCCTGTGCTCCGCAACCACTGCTCTGAAAAAATGGCCTCTGGTTTTCTTCCTGAACTTATTGAATATCCATATCAAACCACTTCCCCCAAAGCGTGCTGCTCAGAGCAGCTGTAGGCAGAGGGGTGGGGGGCCATCCGGGCCACGGAGGCACAAAGTCAGCACCGGGGACGTGGCACGGAGGGCAGTCCTCCTCCCCCAGCCCCTGCCGCCGAATTGTGCTGGGCCGTGTGTGTCGGGAACCCGGGCAGGGGAGACCCAGGGCAGGCTCGCAGAAACCCGGCACGGCTTTCCCTGCGTCCAGTGTGGTTTGGTTTTGCCTGCGCTCTTCCCAAGCCCAGGGCTGCAGGGCGCTTTGTGCACAGAAAGGAAGCATTGTCCTTACTAAAGATGCCTTTTCCGAAGGGTTCCTGCGGGCGGAACAGCTCTGCAGAACAAACCAGGCCAAACCTCAGACTGGACCGCAGCCGTTTAGATTCTGTTTTGCTTGGGGAGCATCTGCCGCGTCCCTACCGTGTGCTGTGGAATCCCTGGTCTCCTGGGGCAGGGAGGTTCGGGAGTAGCCACCACACGGCCCCGGCCCCGGGGCTGTGGGGAACCAGGGAGGGAAGCTGCGGGGCCCCGAGCGCTATCAAGTCAGCGGCGGCCAGGCCTCTGTGAGAGGATGCGGCTCTGTGTTCTCTCCCAGCCCTCCTCTGTGTGAGCGCGCATGTTTACCTTGTGGTGATGAGCATGCATCTGATACTTCGGCTCTCCGATTTCCACTTAGCAGCGAGGTCGAGGTATTTATCATTTTTAAAAGCCATGTACATCTTTTGCCTTGTTGTTGGAGCCTCGTGGAGCAGCCATCCTCTCATTTGCTGAGAACAACAGGGACTTTCTCAATTAGGCATCCTTGCAGAATCAGCCCCCCCCCCGCCCCCTAACTTATTTCCTGAGGGGTGTCTTGCTGAGCCAAAGTTATGAATAGTTTTATGCCTTTCCTACTGAATTTTTTCTTATTATTATGGAAAATTTCAAACATATGAAAAGAAGAGAGACTATCAGGATGCCCTCCCGTGTATTTACTGGTGCGTTTCAACAGTGATCAAGTCAGGGCGCTTGGGGTCACCTACAGCCCCACAGACTTTTCCTGCCCCGATTGCTGTGCAACAAATCCAAATCCCAGACATCACATAATTTCATCTATAAATACCTAGGTGTGTATTTCTTTTTTTTTTAAATAAATTTATTTATTTTTGGCTGCGTTGGGTCTTCGTTGCGGTGCGCAGGCTTTCTATAGTTGCGGTGAGCGGGGGCTTCTCTTGTGTAGCACGGGCTCTAGGCGCACAGGCTTCAGTAGTTGTGGCTCGCGGGCTCTAGAGCGCAGGCTCAGTAGTTGTAGCGCACGGGCTTAGTTGCTCCGCGGCATGTGGTATATTCCTGGACCAGGGCTCGAACCCGTGTCCCCTGCCTTGGCAGGCAATTCTTAACCACTGCGCCACCAGGGAAGCCCGAGATTCCTATCCTTCAGAAATACACACCTAGGGCTTGTGTATTATACTGAAGCCTGCGCGCCTAGAGCCCGTGCTCCGCAACAAGAGAAGCCACCATAATGAGAAGCCCGCGCACCACAACGAAGAGATGGGTAGTAGATTATAATACTATCATTGTGTATCTTTGGTTTACATATGTGACAGCCAAAAAAAAAAAAAAAAGAATTATGGCTACGTTTCCATGTAATCTCCCTGTTTATTTTCAGTGTTGGTATTCCTGATTTTTTTATGTCGATAGATAGGCACGACTTCCCAGGTGATTCAGAGCCCTGTTGGGTTGGCCTTGGAATGCAAACCCCACGTGTGCCGTGTCTGTATCTCCCGTGCTGCCCAGACTGGCTCTCCCTTTGGTCCTCCCTGACTGTCTGGGTGCCCCACCAGGTGGCAGAAAAACCAAGTCATGGGTCACCTGCTGTGGGACAGGAGCTGTTACTAGGGAGACCTGGTCAGGATGAAAATGCCTTTATAGTCCATGGAGAGGTTTTCTCATGCTCGGGACAGACTTGCATCCTGGGCCCAGCTATTTTTGATGGAAGAATTAAATAAGTTGGGCTTCCATGGTGGCGCAGTGGTTAAGAATCTGCCTGCCAATGCAGGGGACATGGGTTCGAGCCCTGATCCAGGAAGATCCCACATGCCACAGAGCAGCTAAGCCTGTGTGCCATAACTACTGAACCTGCGCTCTAGAGCCCGTGAGCCACAACTACTGAGCCCACGTGCCATAACTACTGAAGCCCGTGCACCTAGAGCCCGTGTTCTGCAACAAGAGAAGCCACTGCAATGAGAAGCCTGCGCACCACAACGAAGAGTAGCCCCCGCTTGCCGCAGCTAGAGAAAGCCCACGCGCAGCAATGAAGACCCATTATAGCCAAAAAATAAATGAATAAATTAATTTTTTTAAAAAAAGAATTAAATGACTGGATTTTAGTTCTGGTCACACAAGTTTGCCATTTTATTCTTAGTCTTTTGCAGTACAATAGCCCCTTCTTTGTAAAACAGTATAATAACAGAAAAAAATTTTAAAGATTTGCCTCTAAGCCACACTGATTATTTTCCCTTCTTTCTGTTTCTCTTCCCGGCACAATCCATATGCATCCCTTTAAAAAAGAAAATTGTGTCTTGTGTTCTTTACATCATTACAAAATGTTTCTGTATGGTTTTAATAGCGATTACTTATAATGGCTATATGGTATTTAGTTGTTGATATAGATACCATCATTTACTTAGCCACCACTTTTTTACTTCATATTTGAGAAGTTTTAAGAATTTTAAATAGGGACTTCCCTGGCCGTCCAGTGGTTAAGACTCCATGCTTCCACTGCTGGAGGCGCAGGTTTGATCCGTGGTTAGGGAAGTTCGGCATGCCTTGCAGTGTGGGCAAAAACAAAAAAAAGAATTTTAAATAATACTATATTGAATGCAACCCCGTGTGTAGCTTTTTCCCTTTTTTTACAGCTTTATCAAGATCTAATTCCCATACCATACGACTCACCCTTTAAAGTGTACAGTCCAGTGGTTGTTGGTATATTCGCAGCATTATGAAGCCGTCACCACAATCAGTTTTAGATCATTTCCATCCTCCCATGTCCATCAGCAGTCACCCCTCATTTCCCCCAACCCTAGGCAACCACCAATCTACTTTCCATCTGTATAGATTTGCCTATTCTGGACGTTTCATGTAAATGGACTTATCCAACCTGGGGTCTGTTTTCCCATTTGAAAAATTGTGAAAAAATATAAATAACATAAAATTTGCCATTTTTAAGTGGCGTTAAGTACATTCATATTGTGTGCAACCATCACCACCATCATCTCCAGAACTTTTTCATTTTCCCAAACCGAAATGCTACCCCATTAAACCCTCACTCCCCACCCCTCCCCTAGGCCTCGGCCCCCACCCTTCCACTTCCTGTCTCTATGGATTTGTCCCCTTGAGATCTCTCCTGTAAGTGGTATCATGCATTACGTGTCCTTCTGTGTGTGACTTATTTCTTTTTTTTTTTTTAATAAATTTATTTATTTACTTATTTTTGGCTACGTTGGGTCTCTGTTGCTGTGCGCGGGCTTTCTCTAGTTGCGGTGAGTGGGGGCTGTTCGTTGCGGTGCGCGGGCTTCTCATTGCGGTGGCCTCTCCTGTTGCGGAGCATGGGCTCTAGGCACGCATGCTTCAGTAGTTGTGGCACGCAGGCTCAGTAGTTGCGGCTCACGGGCTCTAGAGCACAGGCTCAGTAGTTGTGGCGCACGGGCTTAGTTGCTCCGCGGCATGTGGGATCTTACCGGCGCAGGGCTGGAGCCTGTGTCCCCTGCGCTGGCGGGCAGGTTCCTGACCCCTGCGCCCCCAGGGAGCCCCGTCTGACTTCTTTCAGTTGGCACAGTGCCTCAGGGTCCATCCATGTTGGAACACACATCTACATTTCTTTCCTTTTTATTGCCAAGTATTATTCCATTGTATGGATCTTCATCTGTTCTTCAGTTGATGGACATGGGTTATTTCAGCGTTTTGGCTGTTATGAATAGTGCTGCCATGACGTTCAGGTGCAGGTGTTCGTGTGGAAAGATGTCTTCATGTCTCTTGGGTGACCCAGGGGTGCGATTGCCGGGCTGGGTAGCTTTTTTATTTGAAATATCCCTTTAAGCTAAGAGTCCTAAAAAGATGGTTAGGTCAAAGGACAAGAATCTTTTACAGCATGCCCCTGATGTCTGTTGTTTTTCCAGAAGGTTCTTAAAGGTGTGTGGCCGCCAGTGAGGTGATGCTCTGGTCCCCGATAGCCGTCCCAGCAGTGGGCATCGTTCTTTTAAAAGTGTGTGTTGATTCAGGAGTAGGAATTTAGCTTCGTTGCTCCGACACGGGTATTTCTTCTTATCAGCTGCTCTTCCTCCTCGGGCTAGACCTCCAGATGGGAAACATCTGCTAACATGTGAGCCCCGTTCGAGTGGTTGTTTTCGCCTGGTCCCCACAGAAGCTGTGAGGGGGTGGCCAGGAGCCTTTTCCTCTGGATCTGGTTCCGGGGGCCGGCTCTTTGCAGGAATGGGGCCACGCACTCAGGCTTCACCGAGCACAGCCGGGGTGAGCCCTGGGGAACTTGGAGGAGGCTTCCTCCAGGCTGGGAGTTTTGTAATTGGTCTTTGAGGCTGGAAGGAGACCTTCCTTTTTGGTGTCGTTCATGGTGACGGCTGTGGTCCTTGGCTAGTCTCGTTGGCTGATGGGTGCCTGACCGGCGGGGTGCAGCCTGTCCTGGTCGTGGTCCTGTCCATCCACACACTAGGAGCACCCTAAAAGCCGTGGAGGTGGCTCCTCTGCCTTCCTGAGCTCCCGTCCACAGAAGGCTTGAGGTAGGTCCTGTCTGTTGCACACTCACTAACTCACTTAATACTCAGCCCCTGTGAGGGGGAGGGACTGTTGTGCCCGTTTTTATGGATGACTAAACTGAAGGTTGAGAGAGCTGGAGGAACGTGGCCACGGTCAGATGCCCAGGGCCGGCCTGGGCCCGTGCTCGCCCCCTCTTCCCCGAGCACTCAGCTGGCTGCGTGCTCCGGCTTGGGCCCTCGGGCTCACCGTGGTCTGTCTCCGCGGCTTGGGCCCTCGGGCTCACCGTGGTCTGTCTCCGCGGCTTGGGCCCTCGGGCTCACCGTGGTCTGCCGTCTCCCCCACGCGCTGTCGCTGCTCTTGCAGGAAGCCTGCCTCTCAGAGGACGGGGGGGGGG
>NW_006773553.1:1082952-1098778 GCF_000442215.2 Lipotes vexillifer | reverse complement strand
CCAGCCGCGGCCCCTCCTCCTGCAGGCTCGGGGGGGCCTCTGCGGGCCTCCCTCCGCACGGCACTCCCCTGCACTCGCCGGGTCACGGTGTGCGTGCCTCCTGCCTGCTTGCTGTTCTGTGCCCGCCAGTGCCCTGGGGCGGAGGCCCCTCAATCAGTTTGGGCTTGAACTGGGAAGCCTTCAGTGGCTCCATGGCTCGGCCTCTTGCCCTCGCCTCTGCCGTGGGGGTGCGCATGGGTGAGGCCAGCAGCCCCAGAGCTGCAGGTCAGCTCGATTTCCTGCAGCTCTGACCTGAGCACCAGCCCCCCACCGGACCTTTCTCTTCCTGTCAACCGGCCCAGCGGCCTGGCTGTCGGATAACAGCTGGAGACCCCGGCGGCCCCGCGCTCGCGGCCTGGCCCAGCTCCTGCAGAGCCCTGCGCCCCCAGCTGCCCACCCAGCCCTAAGTTGGTGCCCCCAGCCCCCCGTCCCGCACCCGCCTGTACCCACTTGGGAAATGCTCCATCGGGTGCCCCGTGTCTCTGCCTCTAGAGGACACACCCACGTGCACCTAAGCTGGGGACCCCCAAGGGGGGTCCCAGTTAAAAAGAACTTGGGTCAGCAGCCTGGGGCCTGTGAGGCTGACAGGCATCTCTTCTCTCTGCTGTGGGCTGGCCTGAAGGGCCCCTTTGATGGGGGAGGGGAGCGTGTGGTGTCCTAATTAGGCCAGCGTGGAGTTCGGGCTCGGACAGAGCTGCCCCTTGGAACCGAGCTCTCCAGGTGGGAGAGTAAGTTAGTGATTTTGTGAATTTGTCAGTCTTTAAAGAAAACAGGAGATTGAAAAGAGGAGAAGACTAAATGCAGTGCGGTGTTCTGGACTGGATCCTGGACAAAAAGGGCATTTTAGTGGAAAAACGGAGAAATCCGAATAAAGCCTGGAGTTTAGTTAGTAGTTTTCTGCCGGTGTTAATTTTTCAGTTTTGACACGTGAACAGCGGTTCTGTAAGATGTTAACATTAGCAGAAACTGGGAGAAGGGCACATAGGGACCCTTACACAATCTTTGCGACTTCTCAGTAAATCTGAAATTATTCCAATATTAAAAGTTTATTAACGAAAAAAGGAAGAACAAGGAGAGAGTTGACCTGGCAGCTGATTGCACTTGATTCCTCACCCCTGCTGCCTGTACACTTCTCGGCCCAGGCCTTCTCAGCTCCACCTGGGAAATCAGGAGGGCGGGCTGCGGCTGGGGACTGGGGCCCTGGCTGCTCTCGAGGCCCCAGCCTTGTCTGTGGGTGTCGGGGTCCCAGGCTGCGTGCGCCAGGGTGACCTTGGTCGCTGCTCCTTGCGGGCGGTGCGCTGTCGCTGTTGGGCTGATCACCCCTCGGCCTCACTTTCTTCCCCTCCGAGAGGGGCTGCCCTCCGTGGGGCGGGTCTGGGGTACATAAGACAAGTCTGTGAAGAGCCTGGCCCAACAGAAGGTGTGCTCGCTGGACACCGGATTCCCTCCCCTTGCGCTCCTTCTGTGCGAGAGGAGTGCGCACCGTTGCCTTGACGACGCGAGGTCAGAGGTGGCAGCTCTGAGGGCGAGACGTGGCCAGCGGGGCACGGGCAGCCTGCCCAGGGCCCCTGTCCAGAGTCGGGAGATGTGACATGTGTCGTGAGTGCCTCGTAGGCCATCTTACCGGCTGGGCTCTGAGACCTGGGAGCTTCAGCGTTTGGATCCCTGAGGAAACGGTGCCTCTGCCTCGCAGGTGGGCCAGGCCGTTGGGCGCTTCCTTCTGGAAGGGGAGCCCCTGTGGCACAGAAACCCAGAAATCAGGAAGCTGGGTATCTGCAGGCTCCTGGGCATTAAGCGGCCGGGGTGGCTGGTGGGCGGCTGTTTACCTGTAGGTGGCAGTGGTGACATGGGAATGCGAGGGAAGGGTGTTGGGGGCCATGGCATGGGGGGGCGGGGCGGGGGGAGGCCACTGAGCCATGGGCTCTGCAGTGCTTCCTGTTTCGTGCTTAGTTCATTTCACAGCTGCCATATGAGAAAACCGCTGTGATTATCGCATCTTAGAGATGACGGAAAGCCTTAAAGAGGTTGCGTTCCGGGGCTCACACAGTAATTGGCTGAAGTTTGAAGCCACCAAAGCGTGGGTTCCAACTCCCTGCTCAGACTCCACAGTCACGCCTGTTTCTCCTGCTTCTGAGCCCAGAGGGAGACCCTGGGGACAGCCGGCGCCCAGCACTGATCTCCCCAGGCCACCCAGGGCCTGGTGCCCAGGGCCGCAGAGGGTGTGCAGTCATTGCTGCTTGGCACCACAGGCCAGGCCCTGCCGCGCATGTGGAGATGTGCTGCCTTCGTGCAGCTGCAGGTGGAGACGGGAAGCCAGGTACCCCCACGGTTTGTTACAGCCGTCACATCGGAGAACCTCCCAGAACAGAGTTGGAACGGCCTTGAGAACTTGGCCCTTGCATGGACTGTACCGTCAGGTGCTGGCGCCTGTCAGAAGCATCCCTAGGGATGGTATCTAAGGAGGCTCGGGGGAGGACGTGGCGGCAACACTAGACATGGGCAAGCTGGCAGGAGCGAAGGCTTTCCAGGCCGGAGAAGTCCAAGTGACCTCCTGAGGGCGGGACGCAGATACAAGGCCCCTTGGCTGGCAGAGTCCTCTGGACCCGGATGTGGTTCCCGCTTTCACACTCGGGCAGGTAACCTACCTTTTCCTGAAATGAGGGCTCAGCTCCGATGGGTCTCCTCTTCCCTTCATTTGCTCTCACAGTGATGATCAGGTTTGGTGAAGTTCTATGTAAGCCCAGGGATGCTAACTTTCACCACTTCTATTCAACATGGTCCTGGGAGTCCTTGCTGGAGCAATTACAGCAGAAAAGAAATAAAGGACATCCAAATGGGAAAGAAAGAAGTAAAATTCTCTCTGTTCACAGATGACATAACCTTGTATGGAGAAAATCTAAAGATTTCATGAAAAAAAAAAAAAACCTGTTAGAATTAATAGATTCAGCAAAGCTTCAGGATAAAAAAATCAACACTCAAAAATCAGCTGTATTTCTATACACTAACACTGAACAATCTGAAAAGGAAATTGGGAAAACAATTCATTTATAACAGCATGAAAAAGAATAGAACCCCAGGAATTAACCAAGGAGGTAAGAGGCTTATACACTGACAACTACAAAACATCGCTGAAAGAAAGGAAAGAAAATAAATACGTGGAAAGACAACCCATATTCATGGCTTGAAGACTTAATACTTTTAAGATGACAATACTACCCAGCGTGATCTGCAGATTCAATGAAATCCGCATCGAAAGCCCACCAACGTTTTTTTGCAGAAATAAAAAACTCCATCCGAAAATTCATATGGAACCTCGGGGGACTCCAAATAGCCAAAGCAACCTTGAAAAAGAAGCACAAAGTTAGAGGACTCAACTTTCCTGATTTCAGAATTTACAGTAATCAAAACAGTGTGGCACTGGCATAAGGACAGATGTACACCAATGGGATAGAATAGAGAGCCTGGAAATAAATCTTCCCATATATGCTCAGCTGATTTTTGACATGGGTGCCAAGACCATTTAGTGGGAAAAAGACAGTCGGCCCTCTTTCCAACAGATGGTGCTGGGCAAACTGGATATCCCCATGTAAAAGAATGAAGTGAGACCCATACCTTATACCATATAGAAAACTTAACTCAAAATAGGGTAAAGACCTAAACATAAGAGCTAAAACTGTAAATGTTTTAGGAGAAAACAGGGGGATAGCTTCATGATACTGGATTTAGCAATGATTTCTTGGATATGACACGAAAAGAAAAAAAATAGATAAATCAGACTTAATCAAAATTGGAAACTTTTGTGCATGAAAGGGCATTATCAAAAGAGGAAAACACAGCCCGCAAAATGGGAGAAACTATTTGGAAAGCATGTATCTGATAAAGGATTAATTTCCAGAATATATAAATAACTTCTAGGGACTTCCCTGGTGGCGCAGTGGTTAAGAATCTGCCTGCCAGTGCAGGGGACGTGGACGGGTTCGAGCCCTGGTCCGGGAAGGGCCCACATGCCACGGAGCAACTAAGCCCGTGCGCCACAACTACTGAGCCTGTGCTCTAGAGCCCGTGAGTCGCAACTACTGAGCGTGTGTGCCACAACTACTGGAGCCCGCGTGCCTAGGGCCCGTGCTGCACAACAAACAGCAGGCCCCGCTCGCCACAACTAGAGAAAGCCCGCACACAGCAACAAAGACCCAACGCAGCCAAAAATAAATAAATAAATAAATAAATAAAAATTAAATAACTTCTACAACTCAACAACAAAAAACCAAAGTACCCAATTTAAAAATGGACTTGAATAGGCATTTACCCAAAGAAGATATACAGTTTGTCAATAAGCACGTGAAAAGGTGCTCAACATCACTAAGTCATTAGGAAATGGAAACCAAAACTGTGATGAGATACAAAATGACAAGGAGGTGAGGGCGTGGAGAAATTGGAAGCCTTGTGCACTGCTGCTGGGAGCGTAAAATGGTGCAGCCGCTGTGGGAAACAGTCTGGCGGTTCCTCAAAAAGTTAAACATAGAATCACCTATGACCACCATCCCACTTCTAGGTATACACCCAAAAGAATGGAAGGCAGGGACTCAAACAGGTATTTGCACACCCACGTTCATAGCAGCATCGTTCACAGTAGCCAAAAGGTGGGAACAGCCCATACAGATGAATAAACAAAGTGTGGTCTCTACGTGCAATGGAGTATTATTCAGCCTTAGAAAAGAAGAAAATTCTGACACTTGCTCCAACATGGATGAATCTTGAGGAAATTATGCTTCGTGAAATAAGCCAGTCACAAAAAGGACAAATATTGTATGAATCCACTTATGTGAGGTACTTAGAGGGGTCACCTTCATAAAGACAGAAAGTAGAAGGGTGGGTGCCAGCAGCTGGGGGAGGGGGATGGGAGTGAGGGTTTAATGGAGACAGAGTTTCAGTTTGGGAAGATGAATAATTTCTGGAGATGGTGGTGATGACGGTTGCACAACAATGTGCATGTACGTAATGCCACTGAGCTGTGCATTTAAAAATGGTTAAGGTGGTAAATTTTATGTTATGTATATTTTACCACACACACACAAAAAAAAGTCATGGGGGACTTCCCTGGTGGTCCAGTAGTTAAGACACCGAGCTCCCAATGCAGGGGGCCCGGGTTCAATCCCTGGTCGGGGAACTAGATTCCACATGCCGCAACTAAGAGTCCGCGTGCCGCAACTAAAGATCCCATGTGCCACAACTAAGATCGCACGTGCCGCAACTAAGACCCGGCATAGCCAAATAAATAAATAAATATTATTTTTAAAATCACCAAAAAAAGAAGAAAAGAAATCATAGGCCAATGTACTGTCAGAGTGGGGTAGGGGACTGGGGGGGGATCAGAGATCACTGAGACCTGTTACCTCATTTGGCGGGAAACAACACCTACAGAAGGAACCAGGGAAGAAAAGGGAAGCAGAGTCCAGGAGCTCAGGGTTAACGTGGCAGAGCCAGGATTGGAGCTAGGGTCCTCGAGCTGCAGGGCAGGGACTCGGTCTGTCTTGCCTCCTGCTGTGTCCCCATGCCCAGCCCTCGGTGGCTGTTAGCTGGAGGGCTGTGTCCCGTTCCTTCCCTGGGGCGGGACCCCCAGCCCCCTGGCGCTGTTGGAACACGTCTGTCCCTGCCTCGTGCCCACAGGTTCTGATGGGAAGGCACAGGGCGGGACCCAGGCAGGGGTGTCTCACCTGCAGTCAAGGTTGGAAGCAAGTTCTCCATCACCACCCACCCCTCTGCCCTCTCCAGCTGCGGGGTGGGGGAGAGGGGCTTACCCAGTCCCTGAGGACTTCACACCAGCTCTGGCTGGTTCTTCCTGGCTTGTCTTGTCCTATGTGCCCTGCTTACAGGGGCTTGCCGTGGTCTGTCACAGTTGGTGGGCAGGGGCGGGGTTGCCACTCACTTCCCCGTGGCCCCGTGGCACTAGGGCCCAGGGATTGGGGCCCCAGTGCTGTGGCTGGACTGGGTCATGACTGGCCGTCTCCCTCTCCCTGCCTGCAGGTCAAGGACGGTGCAGGGCACTTCTCAGGCTGCCAATCTCAAGTACATGGCATGGGGACCACGGGGTTTTATTTTGCCTTAAAGTTACAGAGGAAGCTGCCTCTGTAGTCTGCAGGCTGTTCAGATGTACTTTATCTGCCTTTTAAGAGGGGTGAAGGAGGAGTGGGGCCTGCTGGCGTAGAAAAGGACATCCCATAAAGCAGGGGCGAGGCTCTCCAGTGGAAGAGGACCAGCTGCAATTAACATTCACAGAGCAGGTTAGGAATCTGGAGGAAGCGGCCACCATGGCTCTGAGTACAGTGTTGGGGTTGATTTTTCTTTCCCCCTGGCTGGTCTGTGCCCACCTGCCCCACTAGCATGTAGCAGTGTGGAATCCAGATGGCTGCTTCCGTCATTGGTGCGTATCATCAGATGAGCTTCCTGCCCATCCGGACCCCCTTCCCTCCGTTCTCCACACCAGGCACGAAGCAACCCGGAACGCTGTTTCTTTGCGCCGGCACCTCCGGGCTCCTTCTCACACTCTTGATTGCTGGGGAGGTAGAAAATTTGGCTGTTTTTTCCTCCATTCTCACCAGAAGGATGTTGCTGAATGCAAAACTGCCAATCCAGCCCTCTTCCGCCTTCTGGGGCTGGCTGCTTCTGAAGTTGCTCCAATTCACATCAGAGTGTGGACATCCGCAGCCAAGAAACCAAGCCACTGGGTCTCGAGGCTCCTCCCAGCAGGACTGCCTGGGATTTCCCACTGCGTGGGAGGGGTGAGGGGTGGGCTGCTGGAGGAAAGCCCTGCTGGGAGAGGGCACTGTCATGGCTGGCAGGGTCGAGCGGCCCCTGACCAGGTATCAAACCCGTGCCCCCTGCAGTGGAAGCGCGGAGCCTTAACCACTGGACCGCTAGGGAAGTCCCAGGGTCGACCTTCAAGGTGCCCTGGCCCCCAGCCCGCACCAGGCAGGAGGCAGCCTTTTCTGAATGGAGAAAATGCCATGGCAACAGCATCAGGATGACATACTCTTTTACGCTGAAGGTTTAATGGGAGCTGTGTCTGCCCCTTCACAGCCCTGTCCAGCCCTGCCCTGCCCAGGCCTGCTCAGCCCCTGGTCATTAGCATATCACCGGGGACCTCTAAAAGGTCAGCCCTTTGCAGCCCGGGTCACTGGTGCTTTGATCTTTCTCCATCCCAAGGGCTAGCTGGCGGGCCCTTGTCCCCTGGAGCATTGTGTTTCTGCTGTCGCACCAGGATTTATCTTCTGTTTTGACAATTTACGCGATAAAAGAAATGAGCCTGAACTTTGCGTCCTCTGGCCTGGGGACAGGACGGAGGGAGGGAGCCCATGGGAGTGGCCACAGTTGCAGGGCAATCAGATCCAACTCAGTTCTGTTGCTGGGGGAATTCTTTTATGAGGAGAGGAAAACGAGAACTGATTTGAGCTCCTTTGTCAGCCGTACCTCCTTCATCTGTCTCAGCCGAGCCAAATACCCACAGCTGTATTTCTGTGGCATATCCAGCAAAATGAAAAGAAAGAAGCATTCTTTGGGGGTTGGTTCTTTACAATCAAAAGGAGTATCTATCTTTTAGCTTGAAAACTCAGAACGCCGGTAATCGAATAGAAAGTGCTGACCCCGAGGATGGGTTCTCATGCCTTTGACCTCCTTCCCGGTGCCGGGGGAGGGGGAGGTTCATGGACTCTGCTGCTACCCCTAACTTGGATGTGAGGTTCATTGATTGAACGTTTCCTCTGTTAAGCCTGCCGCGGTGCCACTGCCGCTCTCTCTTCCCGAGTCTGTGCCGTGGCCCGTGCTGTGACTGGCCAGACCACCGGCGGAGGGCGGCCCTTTGGCCAGCTGGCCTGTCCCTTCGCTGGCTCCGTAGGGTCGCAGGCAGGACGGCTTTATTAGGAGGCCACTGGGTTTGTGGCCGCAGACACCCCTGCTGTGTGACCCCGGGGGGAGTCCCCTCCTCTGGGCGGGGACACCTTGAAGGGGAGGGCCCTTCAGAGAGCCGAGTGGCCGGGCAAGCGGGGGGGGGGGGGGGGGCAAGGGTCATCCTGACGCTGCCTCGTGCTGCCCTCACCTCGAGCGGCCTCTGCCCTCGGTCTTCCCTTCTCTAGACTGGATGGCTGTCTTCCAGTTAGCTGATCTGCTGCTCTGTATCATCTAATCTACTGTTGATTCCTTTTAGTATATTTTTCATTTTAGTTACTGTATTCTTCAGCTGTGCTTAATATGGCTTTTTATTTTTTCACTCTTTGTTTAAAACTTCTAACTTCTCACTCTGTTCATCCATTCTTCTCCCAAGTTTTTTGAACATCTTTACAAGTATTATTGGGTAGTTTGCCTATTTCCACTTTACTTGGTTTTTCTGGAGTTTTATCGTGTTGCTTCACTTGGAACATAATTGCCTATAGCCTAATTTTGCCTAATTTGCCGTTTTATTTCTGTGTGTTTGGTAGGTTGGTTTTGTTTCTCGACCTTGGAGAAGTGGCCTTTTGTAGGAGACGTCCTGTGTGTCCCAGCAGCGCACTCCCTTCTGGTCACCAGGGCTATATGCTCTAAGGGGGTCCCCTATGTGGGCTGCGTGGGTCCTTCTGTTGTGGCAGGCTGACTACTGTGGGTGGTCTGATAGGCATGGCCAGCCCCCAGTCCTGTTGGTTGCCAGGACCTGCCGTGTGTGGAGGCTAACCGCCCCTTGGGGGGGGGGGGGGGGGGGCAAGGTTCGTCCTGACGCTGCCTCGTGCTGCCCTCACCTCGAGCGGCCTCTGCCCTCGGTCTTCCCTTCTCTAGACTGGATGGTGCTTTGGCCATTCCTCCTGCGTGTCTGCCCCCGCTCTCCCCGGATCAAATGCTCCTGCCAAGCGGCACCATGGGCTCTGGTGGTTGAGACCCCCGCCCCCTGCCCAGCCCACCGCATGCACGCACAGGCTCATCAGGGGTGACTCTCACTGCTTGGGGGCGGGTTTGCTCATTCGCGGGTAGGGAGTCTTTGGGTGCCCAGGGTGACGAATAAAGGGGGTGAAAAGGTTGCGGATATAGCCTTTTCGGTAAAAATTAAAGCAGTGAGGCTTTTTCCATGCAGACTGAAGGCTGTTGCACAGATGTTTGAAGCAGTAGCAGTAGCTGTTTGGAGTGTGTGCTCACCGCTTGTAAGGACAGCCTTCGTTTGGGTGTGTGAGTTCCAGGGTGTTGTGTACAAAACGAGCGTCCCTTCTCCGCAGCTGCCTCCAGTAAAACAAGGCCACTTCCAACACGTACAGAGGTCACGGGGTTTTTATGGAGCGTCAGTAGAAGTGCGGGTTGTTTGAAGCTTTTGTTGAAAGGGTGGTGATGGTCTCCCTCTCGAGAATTGTGCAGTTAGGGTGGGGCAGGCTTGGAATTCAGCTAAGATCCCAACGTTGGGTCCAAACTCACCTGTGCCAACTGCTGAGGCCATATCAGCAAATGCCTAGGCGTTAGAGACAGACACACCTGAGACCGGATGTCAGTGCCACCAACTCAGCTATGTGATCCCGGCCGAGGACCCAACCTCTGAGCCTCACTTCCTTCTTTCTAAATGTGGGAGAGAATCATGCCTACCTTAGGGGGATTTTTTTTTTTAATTTTTAATTGTGTTAAAATACACATAACAAAACTCCAGCCACCATTTTTAAGTGTTAAATACATTCACATTGTTGTGCAACCGCTCTCTAGACCTTTTTCGTCTTGCAAAACTGAAGCTCTGTCCGCATTCAGCAGCAACTCACCACCTCCTTCCCCAGCCTCTGGCACCCACCATTCTTTCTATGAATTTGACTACTTTAGGAAGCTCAAATAAGTGGAATCACACAGTATTTATCTTTTTGTATCTGGCTTGTTTCACTCAGCATAATATCCTTGAGGTTCTATTCATGTTGGAGCAGGTGTCAGAATTTCCTTTCTTTTTAAGGCTGAATAATATTCCATTGTGTGAACCTACCACATTTTGTTTATCCATCATCTGTGTGTAGACACCTGGGTTGCTTCCTGGCTATTTTGAATAATGCTGCTGTGAACATGAGTGTGAAAATACCTCTTTGAGATCCTACTTTCAACTCTTTTGAAACTCTTTTTGGGTGTGTACCCAAAAGTGGAATTTCTGGATCATATGGTAGTTCTCTTTTTGATAATTTGAGGACCTGCCATATTTTTTTTTCTTTTTTTTCTTTTTGCAGTACGCGGGCCTCTCACTGTTGTGGCCTCTCCCACTGCGGAGCACAGGCTCCAGACGCGCAGGCTTAGCGGCCATGGCTCACGGGCCCAGCCGCTCTGCGGCATGTGGGATCTTCCTGAACCGGGGCATGAACCTGCGTCCCCTGCATCGGCAGGCAGACTCTCAACCACTGTGCCACCAGGGAAGCCCCCGCCATATTTTTTATAAGGGCTATATCATTTTCCATTCCCACCAACAGTGCACAAGCAGTTTCTCCACATCCTCTCCAGCACTTGTTATTTTCTGTTTTTTTAATATATATTTTATTTATAGCTGTTTGATTTAACTGGATCTTCGTTGTGGCACGAGGGGTCCTTTAGTTGTGGCATGCGGGCTTCTTAGTTGCGTCACGCATGTGGGATCTAGTTCCCCCACCAGGGATCGAACCTGGGCCCCCTGCATTGGGAGCGCAGAGTCTTAGCCACTGGACCACCAGGGGAGTCCCTATTTTCTGTTTTTTTTGATAGCAGCCGTCCTAGTGGGCGTGAGGTGGTATCTCATTGTTGTTTTGATTTGCATTTCCCTAATGACTAGTGATTTTTAACACTTTTTTTTTCATGGACTTGTTGGCCATTTGTATATCTTTTTTGGAGAAATGTCTGTTCAGGTCTTCTTTATTTATTCTAAAGGATACTAACTCCTTCTCAGATTTGCAAATATTTTCTAACATTCCGTAGGTTAGTCCATTTTTACTCTGTTGATTGTGTCCTTTAATGCACAGAAAGTTTTAAATTTTTGTGTAGTCCGGTTTATCTATTTTTTCTTCCGTTGCCTGTGCTTTTGGTGTCACATCCATGAGTGAAATCGTTGCCACACCCGATGTCATGAAGCCTTTCCCCTGCGTTTCCTTCTGAGAGTTCTAGCTCATGGGAGTTTGGTGAATGAAGGGCAGGCTTAGGAGTCAGCCCCCGGCCCCCGGCCCAGGTATTCTCGTGGGAGCAGCACCCAGGGCTGCTGTCGGCTCAGCCCATCTGCCTGGTGGGAGAGTGGGGTGGGTCCGGGTCCCTCCTCTTTCCCGCCGGCGTCCTTATTCCAGGAGAAGTGTAAGCCAGTTTTCTTTCTGAATTTGCAGAAAAGGCTACAGACGGCTCCCTGCAGAGCGAGGACTGGACGCTGAACATGGAGATCTGCGACATCATCAACGAGACGGAGGAAGGGTGCGTGTCCCCCACCCGGGGCAAGCGGGCGGTGGGCCGCTCGAGTCGGTCTGTGTGCAGCCCGCTGCCCTGACGTCTGACGAGTGGTTTTCCTCACTCTCCGCCGCCCGCCCGCCCGCAGTCAGAGCAGTGACCGCCTCTTAATCACAAGGAGAATGACGTTGCTCGGCTTCGGGGGTCCCCTGCAACACGATCCCCACCTCCTCCCTCCCTCCGCAGCCCTGGGGACTGGCTGGAGCCCCAGGAGGGAGAGGCCCCCGGGGTGTGTGGGGTAGTGGAAGGCGGGGCGCGGGGAAGACTTGTGAGGCCCAGGGCCCCCCCCACCCCTGCGCTGCCGGGTCTGTTCTTGCTGCTGTATTTACGTCCTCTTCTGCATCACAGGTACATTCCATGTGTACTGCTTCCAAATTAGTCGGTATGTGGCCCTCTGTCCACACCGTAAAAATGGAATTTACGGTAGCCACACCCTCTTCAACCATCTCCAGACCTGGGCAGCCCTGGCCTTGGCGCTGTCCTTACTGGGCTTGCCACGTGGAGGCTGGGGACCGGCCTCTGACGGTTGGCCCTGCCTTCATTCAACAAACGTGTCCTGAGTGACCACCTCATGCCGGGTCCCAGAGCGAGTACTGAGGGCACAGCAGGGACGGGACAGATGGAGTCCCTCCCCTGCGCCACGAGCAGGACAGTTACCACGCACCCTGGTCAGCTGGTGACATGGCTGGGGAGGAAGAGCTGGGGGTGAGTGCTTGTGAACAAGTCACCCAGGAGGCCCTGGCCCAGGTGGCTCGAGGGGCGGAGGTGTGAGCACCAGGCCAGGGAAGGGCTTCCCGGCGCACGGTCCCAGGACAGAGGGGCTCTGTTGTGTCTGAGGGACAGCACCGGGGCCGGGGGGCCGGGATCCAGGCAGGGACCCTGGTTTCCACTTGGTCTGACGTTCATCTTATTTATTTATTTTTAAAGATTTATTTATGATTTATTTATTTAATTTATTTTTGGCTGCGTCAAGTCTCAATTGAGGCATGCGGGATCTTTCCTTGCGGCGCGCGGGCTTCTCTCTAGTTGTGGTGCGTGGGTTTTCTCTCCTGTAGTTGTGATGTGGGCTCTGTAGTTTGTGGCACACGGGCTGTAGTTGAGGCGGCGGGCTTAGTTGCTCCGCGGCATGTGGGATCTTAGCTCCCTGACCAGGGATCGAACCCATGTCCCCTGCATTGTAAGGCGGATTCTTTACCCCTGGACCACTGGGGAATTCCCCATTTTATTTTTTTTTTATAGTTTTTATTTTTATTTTTTAATTTATCTGGCTCCCCAGGTCTTAACTGCAGCACTTGGGATCTTTAGCTGCAGCACGTGGACTCTTAGTTGCGGCATGCAGGATCTAGTTCCCTGACCAGGGATTGAACCCGGGTCCCCTGCATTGGGAGCGTGGAGTCTTAGCCACCGGACCACCAGGGAAGTCCCTGAGGTTCATTTTAAGGACCACGCTGGCTGCTGTGCCCAGGATGGCTGGGCTGGGGCTGTCACAGTCACCGTGGTGTGAAGCGATGGCAGCTTTGACTGGGGTGGCAGTAGAGGGGGTGAGAAGCCATGGGAGTCTGAGCATTTCTGAAGGCGGAGCCGGTGGAATTTGTGCTGTGGGCCTGAGAGGAGAGACAGGATAGATAATCCGAGGTTCGGGGCGGCTGCATCCCGAGGCCCAGCAGGCCGGGTTGGAGGTTCAGCTAAGGTTCAAGCCCTTCTGAGGCGACGACGCTGGCGGGAGGGGTGGAGGGCTTGGCCGCCCTAGGGGCAGCAGGTTGGGAGTCCTCTGGGAGGGGAGCTGCAGGCGACCAGCTCTGTCCTGGCAGGAGACGGGATGTGTTGGGGAGAAGGCATTTTATCCCCGCAGCCCCTGGCCTCCTTCCTGCCCACCCCGCCCCCGGCCTGTCCATGTTTATTGAGCCCATGGGTGGGGCGCGGCCTCTGGAGGCCGAGGTCGGTGCTGGACGGGCGGCCGAGGCCGTGGGTGCAGAGGGGAGGAAGTGGGAAGTGTGGGGGTGGGGGGGGTGGGCATCTGGACCAGAGGCTGGAAGGGGGCTCAGGCCGCCGGCGCTCCAGCTCCCTTTGCCCATGTCGCCCGCCCCTCCGTCTGCCACACCGAGCTCCTCCCTCACCCAGGGGCCTTCCTGACGTCTCTTTGGCCCCGCTGGTCTTTTGGTTCCGTGAACCTCCCACTCTCATGCCCAGCTTGCGGGTCCCCAGGAAGCGCGGACCGTGCACACGTGTCGGAACGGAGCGTCCTCGTCCCATGGGGGCTGGAGCCCAGCCCCTCCCCCTGCCTTGTCGAGGGAGGGTCCTGGCCCCTGCTGTCGGCCTCTTCCTGAATGAGGGGAAGTCTGCCCTCTCCCTGTCCCGACGCCCCGCGGATAAGCCCCCGTTGTGTGATCCCCTCACAGCCTGTATTGTACTTGGGCTCACTACAGCTCAAACTCGCGTGTTCTGATGTGTGTGGGAGGGAGTGTCTGTCTCGCCCCCAAAGCCCCGGGCCCCGAGCTCCGAGCTCCCTGAGGCAGGCATCTGTCTTCCTTACGGCCACATCTCCACCACCTGGACACATTCTTGAGGTAAGAGAGTAAGTGGGTAAAGTCCCTGGGGACTCAGGGCCTGAGGACGAAGTGGGTTGTGACCCAGGGCGACATGGGCTCCACGAGGGAGGCCAGTGCCAGGCGCCTCTGGAGGGGCATCCAGGTGGGGTCTAGCAGCCGCCCAGGGGTCAGCGGGCAAGGTGGGTGGATGGCAGGGCAGGAGAGAGGGACCAGGGGCCTGGGTGACCCTGGGTGGGTTCCCCTCCCGTCTCGGTCCGCTCGGGTATAAAGTGGACCCCAGCAGTGGCTCACTTGTGGCTTCACTGCCCCGCCCTGTGCCCGGCCCATGCGAAGCCCCGGCCCACAATAGCTCAGGCAGCACCCTCCAGCCCGACAGGGCAGGGCCAGACCATTTTAATGATGAGGGGCTAAGGCTCCAGCACGGGAGCTCTGTCTGTGCTTCCTTTATTTATTCGGAGCTCACCTCTGGGAGACGGTCCTGCTGGGCACCGATATGGTGAGCTGTCCTGCAGGCCCCTCCCCGGGCTTGCCCTAATGCCCAGACTGGGGTCACCTCCAGCCTGGGGCCTTGTGTGGCTGCCCCTCGTGCCCTGGACCCTTGGTCACTAGGCAGGAGTGCCTTGGCTAGATAACCTCCCCGGGATGTTTTAGACCCTGTTTACCAGGCCTCACCCAGACCTGCCTAGTTAGGTGCAGCAGGCATGTGGATTTGGTAAATGCCCTTCAGGCAATTCTGACGTGCGGCTCTGGTGAGGATCCCCTGACCTGGTCATTTTCATGACCATCTCGGACCTTCCCCAGCTCATGGACTGTTTGTGCCCCAGCCTCTAAACTGGAGTAGCCCCGGATAAATGCAATGGAGCAAGGGAACAGCTGGGAGGGGGCAGCAGGGGGGAGAGGAGGTGTCCAGGGGGGGTGGGGCGTGGCGTCGCCCCCCTGGGGGGTAAGTGGGCAGCAGGTCCGAGGTGGCAGTTCTGGAGCCGAAGGACAAGGTGGGCTCAGGATGACCAGAGAGAAGGTCTCTTCTGGGTCTGGGGTCCAGCTCCCGCAGCCCCGACCTCTCCCCCTGCTTGGGGCCCTTTCCTGCTCTGCTGGGCTCCAGCACCCCACTCCCCTCTCCCAGTTTCCTGCTCTGGCTCTGATCGGCTGCTGTGCGGTTCCTCTGACAGGACTTTGATTCTGTCTCCGAGGCTGCTTCCCCGGGGAGAGAGAAATACTCGCTTTGGTGCTCCCCAGTGCCTCTCAAGCACCACTTCCCCCATGGATTTTCGGTGGATTTTCACTTTCTCTCTAACCCGGGAGCCTGCCGCCTCTCTGATTTCCCGCCACCACGTGCCCCCTCGACCCAGGAGCTCCATGAGTCACGAGTGAGCAGATCCCTGGGAGGCTCTTCCCATGTAGTGCCCCGTGGAGGTTCAAGAGGAGGGATGAGAGGGTGCCCGGCGGGGCCTTTGAGACAGAGGAAATCAGTCCCCGCCCCTGGCCGGCGGCTGCTGACCGTCACCAGCCCCAGGCCACAAAGTCCTCAAAGCCAAGAGCCTGTCGAGTCCCACGTTTGCAGAAATCAGCACCCCCGTTTGGGAACTGCAGCCACACTGCAAACACACCTGGCAGGGACCCCTCCCCAGGGAGCCGAGAAGTTCCGCGGGGAAGCCATGCTTCAGGTGACTCGGGTCTGTTTATTCCTTCTAGAAGCTTCGCCTTGCTTCTGTGTGTTTCTGTTGAAATTGGGCTGATTGGCAGAGCTGCTCCCCTCTCCTTCCGCAGCTCCCTCACGCACTTCTTGAGAGTTTTTTTTTTTTTTT
>NW_006773553.1:1076234-1082942 GCF_000442215.2 Lipotes vexillifer | reverse complement strand
GGTTTTTTTTTTTTTTTTTTGTCTTTGTTTCTGGGCGCGGGCTTTCTCTAGTCACGGCGGGCGGGGGCTACTCTTCTTTGCGGTGCACGGGCTTCTCATTGCGGTGGCTTCTCTTGTTGTGAAGCACGGGCTCTAGGCGCGCAGGCTCAGTAGTTGTGGCTCGCCGACTCTAGAGCGCAGGCTCAGTAGCTGTGGCGCATGGGCTTTGCTGCTCTGCGGCATGTGGGATCTTCCCAGACCAGGGCTCGAACCCGTGTCCCCTGCATTGGCAGGCGGATTCTTAACCACTGCGGCACCAGGGAAGTCCTGGTAAATAGATTGTATTTCCAAACTGTTGGAATAGGAGGCCCCGATTTATGAACCTTCACTTTAGGAAAGACCCAGGTTATGCTGGCCTTGCTGATGGGTGGGCGGCAGGAGCCCACTGTGATAGCAGAGGGCGGGGTTCCCCAGAGCGGGCCATGGGCACCGGGGGACCCTGAGACACGGGCACTGCGCCTAGTAGATGCCCTCAGGGGCTGGCTGGAGACCCACCTCCCAGCCTGGCTGTGGTTTCAGGAGGAGTGTGTACTGGGAGCAGACCGTCGGCGTATGACAGAGCTGTTGTCAGCTGGAGGACCCTGCAGCTCTGCCTACAGGGCCCCCGGGAAGCCGGGTCAGATCTGGCACCTAAAACACACAACTCCCAGGGTTTTGAGCAGACTTACTTCAGTTTTCTCAGGGAAAAAGGAGTTCCACAGAGCCTGGAACCCGGACATCCAGATCTGCACAGGGACCTGGCCGTTCTCACCTGTGTTTCTCTGGCGGGGTCCCTTCAGTGAACCCACCAGAGGCAGGCTGGTTATTGTTCTGGGTAAATCATACTTGCACGTGATGTGGAATTCAAGAGGGCTGCAGCCTGCGACCTGGGGAACAGCCCCTCCTCCTCGGCCCTGGCGCCCTCCCCAGGGGCGGCTCCCTCCAGGGTCCCCTCCTGGCAAAGATGTGTGCACTGGGCATTCCTTGTCCTTTTGTAACTCACATGGCTGCGTCCCCTCTGCCCTGCTCTGCAGATGATGCTAGTCTGTATCTTTGGTGCGTTGAGAGTGTTTATTCTTCTGTGCAGCTGCACAGTACTCCGCTGTGTGGATAAGCACAATTTAATTCAACCTGATTCACAATGATAGACATTTTGTTTGTTTCCAGTCTTCACATTTACAAACAGGCGGTAGCGAGTAACCCCGTGTACATGCTAGTTGGCCCGAGTGGCCCTGACTCTGTCGGCTGGGGCTCCGGTGGGATTGGCAGGGTCTGCATATGTCTATTCTCCAGGCCAAAGGATGCCATTCGAGCCCTGAAGAAGCGGCTCAACGGGAACCGGAACTACCGAGAGGTGATGCTGGCGCTGACGGTGAGTGCCCCCCTGCCCTCCCCCGGGGCAGGAGAGCGTCCGGGGCCCGCAGCTGGGGTACAGCCTGGAGTGAGCGCTGCTAGGGGTGGCTGTGCCTCCTGCTGCCGCCCCAGTGTGTCCACCCTTTGAGACGGGTGAGCCAGCAGGGACGCAGCACGGGCAGTGTTGTCCAGTGCAGAAGCCCAGAGCAGAGAAGCCACAGGCCTGGGCGTGGGTCCCCGGTGGCCAGCAGCCTGCTGTGAGGCACTGAGGCCAGCTGCTTCTCTAGGGGTCAGCTTCCTCCTTGCAAAAGTGCCGACTTCCACCGAGCACCTGCCCGAGACTAGGCTAGCTCTTCAGATGTTAACTCAAATGCTTCCAGAAACCTTCCTAAATAGGTTTCATCATCCGCTTTTACGGATGCAGAAGCTGAGGCTCGGAGAGGCCCAGAGGTTTGCCCAGACTTCACAGCTAGTGAGGTGCCAACTGGATCATGGGATAAAAACTGAACATTGCCTCAGAGGTTCTAGGGAAAGTCAGCAAGTGACTCCTTTCAGGAAGGAACAGACCAGGTTTTTGCCCGTCTTTCAGATGTCAGAAAATTAAAAGGGACAACTTCAGGTATTATTTCTGTCTTGAAAGCTAACATTTTTTCAAATGTGGCAAAAACCAGGCCACAACATGTTCCTCTAATAGAAACTGTAACAGGTCAGCATGTGGACCTCCCTGTAGGGTTGAGTAGTGGGTTGTTTATCCAAAACAGCCATAACATGTTCCTTTTAAAGCAGAGAAACTGTTTGGATTTCTTGCCCAAGTGAAAACCCAAGACTTATTAGAGTTCTCTGCCAGCGAATTGGCGTTTGAATAATGAGAAAAAGACCAGTTGAGAAACAGGGAGTTGAAAGCTTTTGTTTTTTCCTCAGAATTTCAACCGCAGCTCTCACTAAACCCACAGTGATGCCCAAAATGAACTGTTTTCAGAAACAAAAATCACCAGGGACAGGCAAAACTCACGAACTCTTAGCACGCAGGCCATTTTCCTGGCATCTAAACACCTCCCACTCCGTGCCCAGCATCATGGTAGCTGCCTGGGGTGGAGATCTCTCCACCGTGGGCCCTGCCATTCCTTCCTTCCTGTAGTAGAGCATGAGGGCCACCATTTAGTGTTTCCTTAAGTCTTACATTTAAGTCTTTAGACCGTTTCAAATTAATTTTTGTGACTGGTGTAAGATAGAGGTCCAGTTTCATTCTTCTGCATGTGAATATGTAGTTTTCCCAACATCATTTATTGAAGAGACTGTCCTTTCCCCGTTGAGTATTCTTGGCTCCCTTGTCAAAGGTTAGTTGACGGTATATGTGAGGGTTTATTTCTGGGCTCTCAGGTCTGTTCCATTGGTCTGTGTGTCTATTTTTATGCTAATACCACACTGTTCTGCTTACTATAGCTTTATAATGTAGTTTGAAATCAGGAAGTGTGATGTCTCCCACTGTGGTCTTCTTTCTCAGGATTGTTTTGGCTGTCCAGGGTCGTTTATGGTTCCATATGAATTTTAGGATTGTTTTTTCTGTTTCTGTGAAATCTGTAGATGGCTTTGGGTACTGTGGACATTTTAACAGTATTAATTCTTCTGATCCAAGAACATGGGATACCTTTCCATTGTGTCTTTACGTTCTCTTACCAGTGTCTTGTAATTTTCAGGGCACAGCTCTTTCACCTCCTTGGTTAGATTTATTCCTAAGTATTTATTTATTTTGATGTGGTCAGGCCTTTGCTGCAAATCCCGTAATGCCTTTGGGAGATTTGTGAAAGGTGCAGACCCATTTTTCGTCCGCTGGAGGCCCAGCCTGGCACACACTGCCTGGGCCCACGTCTGCTCTCGTGGCTTCTCTGTCCTGTCCTTGAACTAACCCTGTTCATCCATCACAGTCCTCCTGCTTCCTGAGGGCCTTTTAACTTCATATCTGCCCCCACCAAGGCTGTCAAGATGTATCCCAAATAGGAGTTGGTCAGAGGTCTGGGGCTTCCTGCTCAGTCATTCGCGTGGCTCTGATTGCTTGGAGGCGCCGTTTGCCTACTCCGCGGGCCTTAGCTGCATTCAGGAAAATTCCCACCGTGTTTCAGGACCAACAACCCACAGCGACAGATTTGCCTTTTTGGTAGGGCAGCCTGCAGTGGGCTTGCCAGCCGGGAGCACTTCCGCAGCTCCTGCTCTGCCGGGCGGCCCCACCGCCTCTGTCCAGGGCATTTTAAGGACCGAATGAGGGAATGAGAGCGTGGCAGAGGTTGCCTGTCGTCTGAGGCACTCACTGATCTTGGAGGAGGGTGGCCCTGTGCCTCAGGGCGGGCGGAGGCTCAGAGGAGGCTGCGGGAGATCCTGTCCTGCTTCTGGCCTGACCAGCAATTTGTACCTACACCACTTTCTTCACCTTCTAAGCCTTTTAACTCTGAAAAAAAAAAGGGGATAACAGCCTCCACTTAAAAAGGGTGAATGAGTTGTGAGGATGGAGTGAAATGACATACAACGTGAAACTGTCTCCCCTGGGTCAGCCATGCAGTCACGTTCCTAACATCAGTGTTGGGAACTTTCTCCGTGACCAAGCTTTGTCCAGGGAAAGCCCCCTTGTCCGACCCTAGCCCCAGGGAGTGGCTGCCTGGGGTCACCAGTGGTCAGTTAGTTTAGGCGAATGAGGACAAGCAAGGCGGCCAGCAGTGTCCCCTGATGCTCGTGACGTCCTTCCTTGGAGGCAGTCCCCACCAGCCAGCTGTGGCCTGGGTGCCGGCTCATCGTCCGGGTCAGGGGGTTTCCAGAGAGTGAAGGGGTCCGGAGAGCTGCCTGCGAGGCTGGAGGGACCCTCCAGTGGGTGCTGTGAGCTCAAGGCCCCTTGCTCGTGCGGTGGGGGCCCAGGACAGTAACCCTGTGACACGTCCTCCTGCACTGGCCTGCCAGGCAGGTCTGCGCTTCAGACACGTTCACCCTAACTGCAGTCCTGCAGTGGGGCACTCGCGCCCACTTTGCAGGCGGGGAAGCCAAGCTCAGACAGACTGGCCCTGAAAGTGGACCTGAGATTCAAGCCCGTGCTGGCCATTGGTCAGAACCCACAAGTGCTGTGCTTTTCTAGTGGCCGAGGCCTATGTAACTTATTTTTCCGGACGAGGAAGGAGGGGCAGAGTTGATTTGAATGTGGCCGAGGCCACAAACCGCATATGGGGCTGGGAGACCCGGGTCACTGCCGGTCTCAGTTGTGGAGGCAGGGCTGTGCGGCCGTGTGGGGCACTCGCCTCTTCACGACCAGGTCCAGTAACTCACCAGCACCGCAGGCTGCTCCAGCGGCCTCCGCCCGGGAGGGCCCGCATCCACCTGCTGTCGCCACCAACCCAGAGGCTCGTTTCCAGGGCTGCTTGGTCGTTTTGACCCCGCTGAGACCCCAGTACCCTTCTTGTGCGGATCCGGTGCCACCCGACTGCTGTGCAGGCCCAGAGACCCCAGCCAGCAAGGGGCCACCTGTGTCCTGCGGAAGGGTTTGCCTCTGGAGGAGCCCGTCGGCAGTATGGTCGGCAGTGGGGAGAGGGGGCAGCGTCCTCTTGGCCCCTGGGGGTGACGTCTGTTTCCATCCCGCCCGCATCAGGTGCTGGAGACGTGCGTGAAGAACTGTGGCCACCGCTTCCACGTCCTCGTGGCCAACCGGGATTTCATCGATGGCGTCCTGGTCAAAATCATCTCTCCCAAGAGCAACCCCCCAACCATCGTGCAGGACAAGGTGCTGGCTCTCATCCAGGTGGGTCGGTGGATCCCCTCGGCTGGTCCGTGGGGAGAGAGGAAGGCGGGGCCTCCCATCAGCAAGTCCTCACGCTTCCCCATCATTTGGAGGAAAGGATGGGTGCTTCTGGGTTTAAATATTTGTTGAGAAAGACTTGCTTTTTACTCTCATTCCGCTGAGATGACACCCTCAGTGGTGGCTCTCCTGGCCGTCGCTGGCTGTGTCCGGGTGCCTGGCCCTTGGCTGCCCAGTGGGGGACAGGCCTGGAGCCTAACGGAGCCACGTGCCGGGTCCACGCGCCACAGGGCGGGGCCAACTCTGGGGTCGTGGGGGTGGTGTTCAGGATTCACTGAGGACGTGACAATTCTGTTGAACCCTGAGGGGTGACAAGCTGGGTGGAAAGGTCAGAGTGCAAGGGGCATGGCACGTAGAGAGCAGTGTGTGCAAAGGCCTGGAGCATCGAGAGCACAGGTGACACTTTGGGACGTGTTCATTATTCATTGTCCTGTAACAAATTCGCCCAAACTTAGCAGCTTAGGGCAACAGACGTTTATTACCTCCTAATTTCTGTGGACCAGGGGTTCAGGAACAGCTTAGCTGGGCGGTTCTCGGGAGGGTGCCGTCAGGGTGTCGGCCAGGGCCACCTCCTCCGAAGGCTCGGCTGGGACTGGAGGAGCCGCCTCCAGGCTGCTCCCACGTGGCGCCCCCACCAGCGGCACCCCCCACCTCGCCAGCAGCAGGTGTCCTAGTGTCCCACGTCCTCGCCATCGTCTTCCTCGTAGGCCGTCTGACAGTGCACAGAGGTTTTGCGTCCCGTCGGCCTTTTTAAACCCGTCTTGGAAAGAAGGTGATGTTATTTCCATGTTGAATATGCTTTTAAAATGAGAAGTTAAGGTCTGATGATCCCGTGGGAGGGCGAGGGCTGCAGCTTTTCTGAAGTCTCCAGCACCTGTGTCCCCATGGGACACATGGGAGACTTCGGAAAGTCTCTCTTTGCATGGCCCCCTCGCTCCCCACCCACCCACCGTCCCTCTGACGCCTTCCTAGAAGGCTGATCCCAGGCATCATGGTCCCAGGGTGGCCCACAGAGCTGGCGTTTCCAGTGCACGTTTGCCGCCGTCTGGGCCGCTGTGAAGTCAGGATGCCCGTCCCTCCCCGCTCCCCTCCACGCCTAATCCCTCCATTCAGCCAGGCAGCCGTGTCCTCTGGCTGCCCTCCTGCCGCCCCACCTCCCTGGGCCACGCGGAAAGACACCCTCCTCGGGCTTGTGTGCTCGAGGAACCCTGCCCTTCAGGAGGACAGCGTGCCAGATGCAGCAGGCCCTTCTGGAAGGGACAGGGCTCCCGGTGGCCCGGGAGGAGGGGCCCTGTCCAGAGGGCGGGCCTCCCGTGATGTCCCCTTTGTGGGACATTCTCCCGCTCTACGCCACCCTCAGCCTCTTCCTGGGGTTGTTCCAGGACAGAAAGGACATGGTTCCGGTGGAGGAACCTCATCCCTGCCTCCCGCACTCCCCCCAGAGTAGTTTCTAAAAATTCTCTTTCTTTCCACTGAAGAGGGGAGCTGATGGTGGGGGGTGGGAG
>NW_006773553.1:1075246-1076092 GCF_000442215.2 Lipotes vexillifer | reverse complement strand
GGGGGGGGGGGGGGGGGGGGGGGGGGGGGGGGGGGGGGGGGGGGGGGGGGGGGGGGTGCGCTGTGTTCTCAGGAGGTGGCAGGGAGCCGGTGGCCGGGCTTGCAGCAGATTTTGTGGATGGGCAGCTCCCGAAACCCTGTCCTTGTGAGTGAGAAGCCCAGGAGCACGAGCAGGACGGGACAGCAGCTTCCTTTTGTCCAGGGAACGGAACCCATTGTTTAAATCAGCAATTGTTTTTTGATCTGAAATTAGATGATTTAAAACTTTGTCGAGGGCTTCCCTGGTGGCGCAGTGGTTGAGAGTCCGCCTGCCGATGCAGGGGACGCGGGCTCGTGCCCTGGTCCGGGAGGATCCCACATGCCACGGAGCGGCTGGGCCCGTGAGCCATGGCCGCTGAGCCTGCGTGTCCGGAGCCTGTGTGTCCGCAGCCTGTGCTCCGCAACGGGAGAGGCCACAACAGTGAGAGGCTTGAGGGGTCTGGAGCAAATGGCTCATGTTTGCATAAGGTTTTAGTCCTTTCTTTGGTGTGCGATCCAGGGGGAAGGAGATCGGAACTCCCTCTGGGCCTTCCAACCCCGGACACGTGGGCACGGGTGGGCGGGGCAGGGCGTAGGGCAGTGAGGCGGGCGCTGTGATGCTGACCCACAGCTCCCAGGACAGGCCTTCTGCTCTGACAGCAACTGCCCTGCAGCTCCCTGGCTTCTTGTGGGGAAGCAGACCTCCTGAGGCCACGGCCCCTGAGGCAGGGTTGTGATCCTCAGCAGGGCCAGCTGTCTAGAGGGGCTCCTGCGCTGTCACCATCACCTCAGTCCACTGGCCACCTGCGTGGCCATGCTCCCCTGTCCC
>NW_006773553.1:1065073-1075162 GCF_000442215.2 Lipotes vexillifer | reverse complement strand
CAGGAATCTTCACATTGGTGAGGCCATGTTCTCTCTGACTTGACAAATGCTGTCTGACTGCCTTCTCTGTGCCCCCGGGAGACTCGGTGGCTGGGGGGCACAGGTGTGGGCACCGGCCCGGAAGGTGCCCGAGGCACACGGCATCTCCCGCCCTGTGCTTCCCCCCAAGGTGCCAGCGTCAGGGGCGTGGTCAGTAGAGAGGACTGCCGTGGACACAGACTCTGCTGGCAGCCCCGCACCCAGACTGTACAGGGGTCCCGCGCAAGACGGGGGCAATTAGCCAGGACTGCTTGGTTGCTTAAATAGCAGATGCCAACCCCAGCTGCCTAGGCAAAGAGCAGTGCTGGTCATGACAAGGCAGGCTCCCCAGAACCCCGGGGTGACGGCCAGGGAGGGGACAGACCTTCTCCTGAGTGTCCGCGCCGTCCCAGCAGGCAGGCTCTCCCTGCTCCCTGGTCCGGGCTGGCATGTGGGTGCGACCCAGGGCCCACATCTACCCACAGAGCAGCCCAGCCCTCCGAGGGCCCAGAGCCAGGCTCCTGAAGCAGGAGGGCGTAGCTGCTCAGCTGGGCACGTGTACCTGCTGCGGGGCCGTCCATGGGGCCTGCTGATCGCTGCTGGACAGGTGCCCCAAGAAGCGTCCGCCGACTGGAGAGAACAGTCGTGGTCTTCTTATGTCAGACCTGCTGGGGGTGGAAGGCAGCATAAGTTAAAAGGGCTCCCCTGGAGCTCTTGTCTTCCTGCAGCAACGAAGGCCGGAGGCGGCTCCAGGAGGAGCTGACTGCCGCCTGCTTCTCCCTGCCTCCCCGTGGGCAGTGAAACGCGCCCCCCACCAGCGTCCAGGAGGAAGTGTGACCACGAGGGGCTGTCCTGACGTGGGCGTTACGTCCCTGCGTGTGCAGGTTGGATGAGCAGGCCCCAGGAGGCCGGGCTCACGGCAGGGTTTGTGGTCAGTGAGATGCAGCAGCCGAACTGAACGAGGCTTTTTGGAAACTGCCCTCTTGGTCAGGGATGGGGGGAAGCAGCTGGGCCCTGTGACAGCGACAGAGCTGCCGACAGGACGGTTTTCCTCCTCCTCTGGGCCCCTTTTGGGGGCTGCCCTTTGGAGGCACTTCCTTTTTTGATACCTTCTATAACTTCCAAAGAACAGAATTTAAAGATAAATTTTGACAGTTCATTGAATCAGAGACGAGTGGCAGCCTATTGAAATATGTGTTTCTTCCCCCCTGTGTTGTGTCTTACATAACGGAAGCTAGTGGCCGAGCTTCCCAGCGGACTGTCCCACACGGGTGCCTGGTGCTGGCGCTGTGAGTAGCGCGGGTGCACCTGCCCCGGCCGCAGTCACCTCGTCCGTCAGATGGGCGGCCAGGCAGTGTGGACTCCGGCTCCCTGACCTACTAGGGTCAGCCTGGACTTCCATGCGCAGAGCGTGGAGGCCACGCCGCTGTCCCCGCGCATCCTGCGGGCGCGGCCTCTCAGGCCGCACGTTGCCAGGCACATCTCCTGGGCTCAGCCCCATGCTTCGGTGCGGTCGCTCCGTCTCCGCTCTAGGATGTGCCCCACGCTGGACTGAGTTCTGTGCTTTGCTTTCATTCGTGCTCAGCCTGGTGGCACTGGCAGGAAGGAGCAGCGTGGCTGGGCCGCAGCCCCGAGCGCCCCATCGCCCCTAACAGGCCCCCTCCTCCCCTCCAGGCGTGGGCCGACGCCTTCCGGAGCAGCCCTGACCTCACGGGCGTCGTGCACGCGTACGAAGAGCTGAAGAGGAAGGGCGTGGAGTTCCCCATGGCCGACCTGGACGCGCTGTCCCCCATACACACACCCCAGCGGGTGAGCCTCAGCGGCCGCGTCCCCAAGGGCCTGTTGCAGAGACAGCCTCTGAATTATTCAGCTTGTCATCAGCCTCCTTAGGGCTCCAGGGCGTTTCTTGTTGATAACGAGCGGGTGCGGGAGAGAGACAGCTGGTGGCTGGTGGCTCAGGGACCGCCCCCCGCCCCGGTTTTCACCCCAACTGTGGGAGAAGGTGACAAAGGAGCAGTGTGGACGCTGTCATGGAGATGGCCGCTAGAGTGGAGCCGTCCTGGGAGGGTCACGGCATCTGCTCTCCCGAGCCCAGGCGTCTGGTGTGGGGACCACATCTCCCAGGGTGGCCGGAGGAGCCCCACCTCCACATCGGCAATGCCGAGGGGCTGGCGAGGTCTCTGTTCATGGGTTTTTGAACTGGACAAGTCAAATGGATCTAAAATTTACTTTGGGCTATGAGTGGTCACCCTTGACTCCCGTCAGCCTTGGGATGTAAAGCCCCGGGAGGGCCCGCTGAGGGCAGCTCCCACATGCTGGCAGCTTCAGGAGGGAAGGTACGCAGGCAACGCCATCCTTTTCGGGGGCAGCCAGGCCCTCTTCAGCCCTGGGAGAGCCGGAGGCTCAGGATCTGGGAGAGGCACCCACCCCAGCTCCCTCTGCCACGGCCCCGTTTGTCCATCTCTGAGGGACAGTGCCGTGCAGGCCTCCCGCGTGGGCACAGCTCACATTCAAGGGGTCATGAGGGGCCCAGAGGGAAGCACGAGGACTTGGGCTTTCCTAGCGTTTCTCTCACGTGATCCCTCCAAGCCACTTGCTGCACTTTGTGGAGTAAACAAACCTGTTTTATTCTTCGAATCGTGACGCAGAGCAGCGTGGCGGTTCCTGTAGTTACAGAGAACGTTCAGTAAATTGCATAATTACTGTTTCTATTAGTCCACTTGTAAAGGCCAAAAAGTAACCTTCTGGTGCCAAATGGGGGTTCCTGATTAGAAAACTTACCAGCAGGCCCTCCCCTCCGATCCCGAGGTGGTCCTGACGGTGGGACGGTGGCCAGAGCCCTCACGGGCTGCGCTAGGGGCTGCCTCTGTGGCCCGCCTCGGTGTCTGTGAGGTTCGTGGAGGGAGAGGTGAGGGGGCGGGGGCAGTGCCAGGCCACTGCCCAGGTGGCCCAGGCGGACAGAAGGCTTTGTCGTTGCCGTGCAGAGTGTCCCGGAGGTGGACCCAGCCACCAGCATGCCCAAGTCCCAGTCGCAGCCAAGGACGAGCAGCGGCTCCTCCTTGGTGCTGCAGGTCCCGGCTCTGAGCGCTGCGGACCCCATCACGGCCAATTCAGAGCAGGTACGTGCACGTTTAGGGGCCACAGGCGAGCCTGCCGCTGCCCTCAGTCTCCCAGGAGACAGAGGAGGCGTCCCCAGACGGGCCCTGTGAAGGGTGTTGGCGACACGGGTGCAAGTGCCCGGCCCTCCTGAGGGCACGCTGTCCAGGGCGGTGGTCACTCAAGGTGGGAGGTGGGGGGCCCAGGGCACAGCAGGTGGGCGGTTTGGAGGACCGGGCGGGGCGGGGGCGGGGCTGGCAAGAATCACAGCAGGAGGTGAGGCCAAAAGCCCCGAGCGAGCGGAGTTGTGAAGGGCCTCGGGTATCCATAGAGAGGTTTTAAACTTTTTTTTTTTTTTTTTGTGGTACGCGGGCCTCTCACTGCTGTGGCCTCTCCCGTTGCGGAGCACAGGCTCCGGACGCGCAGGCTCAGCGGCCATGGCTCATGGGCCCAGCCGCCCCGCGGCATGTGGGATCTTCCCGGACCGGGGCACGAACCCGTGTCCCCTGCATCGGCAGGCGGACTCTCAACCACTGCGCCACCAGGGAAGCCCCCACAGAGAGGTTTAGACTTATCCTGAGAGAAGGCAGCCCGGGCCAGGGCAGAGCCTGCAGGAAGGACCAAGTCCTGATGTGTCCCGAGCAACGCCCAGTCTCCCCGAGTTACTCTCTGCGGAGCTAATGCTGCCTCAGTGCCAACCTGGATTCTTTCGGAGGAGTCTGGAGACGAGTGTTTAGACGAATCTATAGAACTTCCATTAGTTAAAAAGTGAGGATTGGTCAGACTTGAAAGAAAATCTATCCACTGTTTCTGTTTTTTAAATTCTCATTTACTATTTGTGACAGTTTCATTATCATGGAACCTCATTTAAACAGAGGGCTCAAGCGATTGTGTCCAGTTAGCAGAGTGTGTGCACGTTTCCGCTCTGTGGGCCCCGAGGAGGGGGTGGTCGGGCAGGTGGTGGGCTGGGATCGGACAGGCCTGGGCTCAGCCCGCTGCTCCTGGTGAGGCCTCAGCCGGGTCGCTTAACCTCGGTCTCCTGTCAGTAGACCGGGCGGCGGTCCTTCTCTCCTGCCCGCCGGGCGTCATGGGCCGGGTGGGCAGTGGCAGGAAGGCCCCTGGGATCCCCGGGGCAGGGAGGAGGTGGAGGCCACCGCTGAAACTACCGCTGCCCATCCTGGGCCCCCGCCACAGCCGGCACCAGGCTTCCCAGGTGGCCCTGGGAGGAGGGAAGGCGGACGCGTTTGCAGTTGGATGGCCACCGAGACCCTCCCCTGGTTGGCCGTCTGCGCCCGGGGGGAGCTCGGGAGCGGTCGGAAGGAGGGTCTGGGATGGGCGAGGGGGCGTGGGCAGGACGAGAGGGGGCTGAATGCGGCGAAGAGGGAGAGCAGACCCGACTGGGCAGTGCGGGGTGCACCCTGGATGGGGAGCCGGTGGGGAAGGCACGGCTCAGAGGCCGCTGCGCTCGGAGCCTCAATTCCGGGCCAGAGCCTGCAACTGTGAGGTTCCTAGTCGAGGACCCCAGACCTGCAGGGACCTTGGGGGCCACGCTCTCCACCACGTGAAGGAGCAGAAACGGGGCCTGAGAGGCTCACTTCCCCTGCAGGCCCCGCTCGGCCCCCTCCCCCCGCGCTCCGACCCAGCGCTGCCCGCGCTTCCCGGGGCTCCCAGCTGCCAGTTGCCGGCGCCCCCCGTGCGCAGACGCAGACGGAGCTGGCCCGCGTCCACCTGGTGCAGGCTCACTGACCCCGTCCCCACGCCTCCCCCGGCCCCCACAGATCGCCAGGCTGCGGAGCGAACTGGACGTCGTTCGGGGAAACACAAAGGTCATGTCCGAGATGCTAACGGAGATGGTTCCCGGGCAGGAGGACTCGTCTGATCTGGAGCTGCTGCAGGTGAGGGCCTCCGGGCCGGGGGGTGGGCGGGATGGGGTTCGGCGCCCGTCCTCTAGAGGGACCGAGTCCGAGGAGGCCCGCGTCCAGCCCACGCATCCCGGAGGCGGTCAGAGGCCAGTCCCAGGTGCTCTCTTCTTTATCCTCCTTAAAAACGTTTTTTTCTCATTGTAAAATGCCAGTTGCAAAATACGTGCCCGTCGAAAGAAAAGGGAAGTACAAAGACGAAAATCGTTTTCTTTAACCCCAGTGTCCGCAGATAAGCACTGTCGGTGTTCTGATGTATTTCCTTTCAGACATTTTTTCCATGTTTATTTCAGGTGGGGTTGAGATGATATCAGGTATATGATTTTATGTGTCGCTTTGTTCACCCAACATGACATCACAAACGTGCAGGGACCGCTAGCTGTTCCTGCTCGCGGGAGCCACTTCTGAGACTTCTGGGGTGAAGCTGAGGGTCCCCGGCCAGGGTGGCCCACGTCCTGGCTCCGGAGGCTCTGTGGCTCACTGGCCACCTGCAGGTCTGGGAGCCAGGCGGAAAGGGGTCCAGGAGCAGAGCTGGGCTGCAGGGTTCCTACCCCAGGTCCGCCAGGCCCAGAGCTGGCGCCCAGCTCTCCTGACACCGTCTCGGAGACTCTGGCATCGGTGGGAAGTGGCAGCGGCCCCGCCCGCAGAAGCAGCACCTCCCAGAGGGTGGAGAGGACGCTGTGAAATGTGAGGGCCGTCGGGGAGCACCTCCCACGCCTGCCCCTCGGGGCAGCCGGTCTTGGTCCCCTGAGGGCCACACTGGCTGCTGTCCTCCACGAGGGCATGCTTCCCGGGTGGCCTGGTCCCAAGCAGCTTCTTGCCGTGCCCCCTTCCAGCCCCTAAGGGGGTGAGGGTGTGGGTGGGGGAGACCTGCCCAGGGTGTGGGCTGTGGTCCCCGCTCTGGAGGATCTCACAGCGGGCAGCCTACCTACCTGGGCCCTGGGCCCTCCGGCTGCTCTGGACGCCGAGCGACCAGTGTCCGCAGCAGCCCAGCTTCAGGCGTGCCATCAGTGCCGCGTCAGCCTCCATCTGCGGTCTGCGGGGTTCTTCCAGGCGTTACCCAAGGCTCAGGAAACTGAGATCAGTCCAGGAACAGTGCAGGAACTGAGGGGCCTCTTGAGGCAGCTCTGTGCTGTGTCAGCACCAGAATTCTTGCTGACAGGGGTTTGCAGTGGACAGAGCTGAGTTCCTGGTAGCAGGCGCAACAGAACAAAGCCAGCCCTGGACAGCCAGGGCCAACCAGACAGCACACACTTCTGCCCGTGCGTGTGTGTTTAAACAAGCCCATTAGCCAAGACAAACAGAACCTGATCTCCTGCCGTCAGCTCACAGTTTTCAAAAATAGGTTGCTTCCCATGACGTTTCCCTTCCCTCTGTCTTGTTCCAACTCCAAGCCTCCCGACGTCGCTGCTATCTTATAAGTCAGAGAGAATGGTTCTGGGTGTCAGTGGGAGGCTGTCCTCTCAGCACAAAAGACTCAAAAGACTCGGGAGCCGGCAGCTCTGTAAGCAGACACGGCTGTCCTGGCCGCTGGCCTCGCTCCTCGAGCCAGCCGAGCAGGATCTCCCAGGGGTTGGGGCTGCATGTGGGAAAGTACCACGGTCTGCTTGGAAAGGGATGGGATCAGGCTGTGCCCCGGGACCCCTCACTCGAGCTGGAGGGTGGCCAGATTGCTCAGGGCAGAAGCTACCCAGAGCTCAAAGTGGAAATCAATGCATTTGTCACCAGCCCAAGTGTTCGTGCCCACAGAAGCTGCTGCGGATTTGAGTGTAAACTGCTGGGAGGAAATGAGAAGAGGGAAACGGGAGGTGTCGGTGAGGGCGCGCCGCTGCGGCCGACCAGCATCCTGGCCGGCTGCGTCCGGATGGCTTCCTGTGCTTCGCACAGGACTTGCAGGTGTGGCCTCACCCGTGGCTCGCAGAGTGGCAGGAACTCAGGCAGCGTGGGCGAGGGGAGGCGGGACCCCGGAGGGAGCACAGCAGCTTCCCTCTCTGGGCTGGGAGAGGCCTGGGAGGCGGCTTGTCCAGCCCCACCCTGTGCTGATTCCCCATGCTGGCAGCATGCCTGGTGCTGCCTTGTTTCTGAACATCCTCAGTGACGGGCTGGGGAGGCACTTCCGCCTCCAAACACGTGACCTGGATAGACTTTGGGAGGCAGCACGACAGGGCAGGAAGAGCCACGGCTTAGGGATCCCTGGCTTCACTCGGCCTGGCCGCTGATGAGCCAGGTGACTTGGAGCCTGGAGTAATCTCTCCCCATTGGCCGGTTGGGAAGCGGCTGATTGAAGCCCGTCCACACCGTGCCTGCAGCCCCGGTCTGTCTGCTCCACCCGCTGGAGCAGACACGAGTTCCTCCCTCACGTGGCAGGTCCTTCCACGCTCGCAGGCTGTCGGCCGCCCTCCCTCGGGTGGCCCGGCGGTTCTGAGCAGGGGGCAGCGTTGGGGAGCCTGTAGCCTCCGTCTCCCTCCCTCACGGGCTGTCCAGCCACGTATTCCCCGTCCTGAGACTCTGCATCTCTGTCTGCTGGAGCTTATGCCATTGGCTGCGCCTGGGAGTCCGGCCTTGGGAATCTCTAAAGATCCGGATGCCGGCGGCTGTGCCCCCGCCGCCCCCAGATCAGCCTCTCCAGCTCCGTCTGCAGTTAGTGATGACGCGTGATTAATCCAGTGACACCCAGGATGGGCATCCCCCACGGCCATCCCTCAGCTGACGAAGGAGGCCCATCGACATTGTGTCTTCAAGCAGCAGATGGTTTAGCCCCTCTGGCTTCCTGCCTCTCATTTCAACAAAAACCAGGACCAGGGGGGCCAGGACCATTTTCTTTAGAGAAATCTAGTTTATTCTATGTTTTCAGCTTCATTATTCCCCCCTTTCTCTTCAACAAAGACTGTGCCTCCCTCCTGTCTCCTTTGCAGCTGTAGAAAGCAGATGTTCAGAGCCTTATTCCCTGCAGGTTCAGAGGAGACCCGGGAGATGATGGAAAGGTTGTTTTGCAAGGTGGGGGGGAGAATGTCCCTTGAAGAAAAGATACAGGCATTGGGATGAATTAGACAGAAAAGGGACATTTTACAAAGTCTTCTGGTGGATGGAGGGCCTTTGCACCAAGAGCAGTGACCAGCTGCCCTCCCCTCCGTCGAGAACCAGACCCCAGAGGCCAGACTGAGACCGTCCGCGTCTAGGAAGTTCCTGTCCCAGCTGTTGCCAGGCGGAAGGGCAAGCCGGGCAGGCTCTGGCTGGCTGTGGCTCAGGACCAGAAGGTGCCTGTCCGGGTGGTTTGGAGGCAGGTAGGGTCTGCCTGCTGGTGACGGCGTGGAGGGCCCGTAGGCAGCCAGCAGGTGTCTGTGGTGGCACAGATCTTCACGCTCTGGTCCTCCTCTCCCGTGCAATCTCTTCTTGTCTCTTCCTGTTTAATTTTTTTAAGACAGTAACTTAAAAGGTTGAAGCAAGGAGAAGGTGAGACTTTCTCTCTGCAGAGACCCCTGGAGACCCCTGATCCGGGCCGTGTTTAGGCAAAGCTCCGGGGGGGGGGGGGGTCCCTGGGTGCCAACCCAGGCGTAGAGCACGCGAGGCCCTGCCAGTGGGTGGGGGGTGTCCTGCCCCCCTCTGCCCCAGCTGAAGGCTACGGGAGCCAGACCCCAGTGCACGGCCTCGGGTCTCATCCTTCCTCCAGGCGAGGCCCCAGAAACCACCTAGCGCTTCCCAAACGTTCTGCAAAGTGATGGAACGCCTCCTCCATGAGTGAAACTCTACAGGGACCTATCAGTGTCCGAACAGATGAGAGCATAGCCACCCTGGCTGCCGTGGTGGTGCCCAGCGCCATCGGCAGAGCTTCACCTCTTCCCAGCGCCCCCATCCCACCCTAGGAGAGCCGAGCCCAGGGCGCCGGACCCCCAGACAGCTGATGGTCAGGGCTGCTTGCTACTGCCTTGGCCGCCACACCCAGCAGGGACTGGGCTCTGGGGGGAGATTGAACCCAGCCCTGGCCTCTCCCTGCGGGTGCTACTGGCGCTTCGGGCGTGTGTGCCAGGTGCTTGAGACGCTCCCTGCAGCCTGCCGAGGGGCTGGTTCTCCTCGGGCTGGCGGCGCCTCCGTGAAGCCTCCTCTGGGGGTGCTTCGCCCTCTGGGGTGGTTGGGAGCCAGTCCTCACCTACTGGAGGTGAAGGGGAGCCCAGAGCGCTCTAGGGAGTCTGGGGCGGCGGTGCGGGCTCAGGGCGTGTTCATAGTGCACAGGGAGTCTTGGCGGGTGAGATGCATGATGATACACAGAGGCTGGGGCATCCTGTCCCAAGTGATAGGGTGGCGTCTGGCACGGTCTGTTGAAGAGAACAAGCAACTGCAGAGAATCACGTTTTTAGATTTTCCAGACGGTTTGTGCAAACCCGTACTCTGCACACAGCAGAGTGTGCGCTAGGACGCTTGTCCATCAAGAGGCGCCGCCTGGCGGGCAGGGCGGGGGTCCAGCTGGCCTCCCGCACACGCCCGGCTTTGTGGACAAGCCTGGGCCCGTGTGGCTTTACGAACTGGCACACGTATTTGCAAAGCAAGTAGAGTGTGAACAAGGGGCACCCGCGGTAGCCAGACCTGTGTCCCCAGGAGCTGCACAGGACCTGCCGCGCCATGCAGCAGCGCGTCGTGGAACTCATCTCCCGCGTGTGCAACGAGGAGGTCACCGAGGAGCTGCTGCACGTCAACGATGACCTCAACAACGTCTTCCTCCGATATGAGAGGTGGGAGCCGGCGCAGGGGTGGGGGGCTGGGGCGTGCAGAGTAGAGGCGGAAAATACTCCTCGGAGATGCTGACCTGTTCCCATGACGGGGAAGTGCTGCTTGTTCTCCTGGGAGCCAGCAGCAGGAACGTGCCGCAGAGTCAGGTGCTGCCCTTCACGAGCCTCGGGCTGGCCCCTGTCACCCCAGCCCAGGGGGGAGGATGGGGCTCGGGGACCCTGCGCTCCTGCACCTGCTCCTTTGAAGATCCTCTGAATCTGAAAAGGATTAAGGGGGAGAAATCTCTATCAGGGAATGATTTTCTCTTTCCCATTTTTTTTTTTTTTTTTTT
>NW_006773553.1:1049606-1063856 GCF_000442215.2 Lipotes vexillifer | reverse complement strand
TTTTGCGGTACGCGGGCCTCTCACTGTTGTGGCCTCTCCCGTTGCGGAGCACAGGCTCCGGATGCACAGGCTCAGCGGCCATGGCTCACGGGCCCAGCCGCTCCGCGGCATGTGGGATCTTCCCGGACCGGGGCACGAACCCGTGTCCCCTGCATCGGCGGGCGGACTCTCAACTACTGTGCCACCAGGGAAGCCTCTCTTTCCCATTTTTTAAAAAAAGAGAAAGAGATATCCCTTCCTTTGCCGCCACCGCCAGCATGTGTGGAGTGCGGAAGCAGGCAGGTGTGAGTGCTGGGAGAGACACGCATTTCCGTTTTTCCAAATCATGTTCGGGTTTGAGGTAACAAACGTGCATATTCTTTTGCCTTCCCAGAGCCGTCCCTCAGGGAGAAAGGTGAGTGATCCAGGCAGTGCTCAGCAGGCAGGGAAGTGGCGAGCGGGCTCCCATCCGTGGCACTGATGGGGCTGCCCCAGAAAGCACCTTGGCCTGGCCAGCCTTCTGCTCCTAAGGATGAGCACTGGGTCCCGGGCCGCTGACTCGTGGTCTGATGACCTGGCATCACGTAGGGTCCGGGTGACGGATGCTCGCATCTGGGCCTTAGAGGGTGATTTTGCTGTGGTTGCCACAGCTCTGGGCTGTGTCTCAGCCTCGACCATGGTGGCAGCGGTGGGTGGCCCTGTGTCCACCCGACAGATGACGAGCCCTCCACAGGAGGAATGGGGGCCCGTCTGGGGCCCCCTGTGCCATGGGAGCGCAGGAACAGAGCCGGGGGCCTCAACTCCCAGCCGCAGAGCCCCGGGTTCCTGCCCTGCGGTGCCAGGGTCTCCGCTGTAAACAGGCTGAGCTTTTCACCTGTTAAACCCGTCTCAGCCCTTTCTGGCACAGGGTGACAGCAATTCAGAGGCAAAGCCCTGGGCCGGCAGTCCTGAGGTGCCCTTCCGGCCAGAGAGCCTTTGCTAAGACTGATGGTCAGCAAGGGCGTGGGAAGGTGCTCCCGCATGAGAACCTCAGGGGGCGGTCATATTTCTGTCCTTGTCGACCACTGAGGATAAACCGCGTCCCACGGGTGGCCTGACCAGGTTGTCCCCCCAGGGATCCCTGCTCACCTAGGTGCTGACCCCAGCACATGGGGAGACCGACGTGGAGCAGGGAATCTCAGCAGGTCCCCAGCTGGAGAGGTCTCTTGGCGGCCTCTTAGCCTGTGGCGTCTGGGGCTGCCATGCTGGTCCCCACCTGATAGAGAACGGCCTGGGTGCTGGAGGGGAGAGTCTGCCCTCCGCCAGGCTGCAGCCAGCGGGCGGGGGCCCTGGCTCACCGACCCTCCTGCAGCTGCTGGGGCCTGTGCCTGCCCTCCTGCTCCACGCGCCCGGCCTTGGGCCCCACCCCTTCCCCTGGCAAGTTAGCCCTCCGGCTTGTCACTCCGCCACAGAGCTGTCCAACGGGGAGGGGCTGCTGTTCTCCTCTGGATCTGGGGCGCCCCCAGGGAAGGTGGCTAGCCCTGGAGGCGCTTATGATGGCCTCCTGCGTGTGCCAGCCCGCACTTGCAGTGCCCTTGGGGAGGCTGGGAGGCTGATCCCCACTCGGGGGAGCCCTATGCAGCAGCAGGAAGGGCAAAGTTGTGTGTTGGGCGTTGTCCGTTCCCCGGCCCTCAAATGGGCCTGGTGGTTCTCCTTCCCCAGAGCCTGGGTCTCTGCTGCCCTCCCGGCCCACGGACCCCGGGAGCTTCCCAGGCCAGTGGGCTTCGCGATGCCGTGTCCCGGGCACTCCCTCTCCCTACTCCGCTTTCCTTTCCCCATTAGGTTCGAACGATACAGGTCAGGCCGATCCGTTCAAAATGCCAGTAATGGAGTGAGTATTCCTTCAGAATTCTCGCCTTTCTGGAGGCCGGGAAACCTGGGGTCTCCTGGGGTTAAAATATCCGGGCGAGGGGAGAGCAAGCTCTGGTGGGTGGGCTCTGAGGAGGTGCTGGCAGGCACATCCCTGGTGGGAGGGGGCAAAGAAGCCCCCGGGACCTCGCTGTCCCTTAGATGGGGGAGGGCCGGGGGGGTAACTCACAACAGCCCACCCGGGACCCTGGGTGGTGCCTGCCAGCTTTCCCCTCGGGGCCCAGCACGGGGGCCGGGGCTCAGCCCACCTCCTGCCCGGCAGGTGCTGAGCGAAGTGACAGAGGACAACCTCATCGACCTGGGCCCGGGGTCTCCAGCCGTGGTGAGCCCGACCGTGGGGGGCACGGTGCCCCCGTCTTCCCTCTCCTCCCAGCTTGCGGGCTTGGGTGAGTGTCCCGGACCTGCCTCCCGCCCCCTCCGCCCCCGCCGGCCTTCTGGGGGACCCGTGGGACAGCGTGTGCTTGGGTCCTGCTGTGCCACTTCAGCTCAAGGCTCGTCCCCTAAACTCAGAGTTTGAACCCGTGTTGGAAAGCAGGGGTGCGGGGTGGTCCAAGGGACTGGAAGCTGTTGGCTTTTTGAAGAAAGGTGGCTGCTGTGTTGTATGTGGCATATTCTCTATGGCTGGAGTGATTTCCTTCTCAACGTCAACCAGGCCAAGGGTGGCAAATAGGTATCAGCTCCTTGGGTGCTTGGCACGTGGGCCCAGGAAGGATGCTGAGGCCATGTCGGGGCTTGGAAGAGTCCGAGTCTGATCGGTGACGTCTGCCCTGGGCTTGTCAACAGGAAGGGGTTTGCTCTCCTTGAACTAACATCAGTGAGAGTGCGCCATCCTCCGAAACCTAAAACAAAAGATGCCATTTTTTCCAGTTTGTTCAGTTTAATGTGTGTCCGTGACTCTGGATGTCCCACTCGGGCTGGATGAGCCCAGTCTGGGACAGAGGAGGTCACAGTGTTACATGACCACTCAGCACGGCCCTCTCAAAATGCTGTCTTCCACCCTGCGCTTCTGTTTCCTTAATGTTTATCTTTGTAGCTTCATCTCATTTCAGTTGAATCAAGCTTTCAATTAGTGCCCTGGCAGTTGCTGTAATTCTGGCCTCTCGACATCTCATGTATCCGTAGCCACTGTTTCTCTTTCTCTGCCTTCAGTCCACCCAGCATGTGGCCACCAGGCTTAATACCTAAAATTCAGATTGGATTCTGCTGCCCCCGCTTTAAAAAGCTCTAGTGTTTCCCCATCGACTCCTTTGCCTGCGTGTGACCTCTTCAGCAGCCTCGTCTCTCCGCCGGCACCCTTCCCGCGTCACCCCCTCTGCCCGCTGCCCAGCCCCCCCCACCCCCGCTCCTGTGGCAGTTTCCGGTCCCCCGCCCATATCTCCACCTAATTCTGTGCTGCTGTCTGTCCCCCTACTCTGTGTACCCGCTTGAGGCCAGGAACTGCGCCAGAGTCACTGTGGTCCAGTCAGGGTCGAGCTCTGGCCGTGCGCGCGCCTACGAAATACTTGTCACATAAGTGACCTTGGCCCATGGCCTCTGTGACCGGCTCCCAGGGGCGCCTTGGTGTGGGCAGGAGCCTGCACGGCCCGCCTGCTCGCCGCTCGCCCTCATTCGGGAGCGACGTGGGGGGCTGTCCTCGCTCCCTTCTGCCCCCCCAGGACTTCAGCCCGCCAGGTGACTTCTTCCCAAGGTCAGGCCCACATCTGCTGTCGCCCCCCCCTCCTCTGTTCTGTTGCACAGACCTGGGCGCGGAGAGCGTCAGCGGCACCCTGAGCTCGCTCCAGCAGTGTCATCCCCGGGACGGCTTTGACATGTTCACGCAGACCAGAGGGAGCTCCTCGGCTGAGCAGCGCAAGACGTATGTGGGGACCCTCCCGGTGGCTCTCAGAGGACGCTGGGCGGGGCTGACCCCAGCCTGGGCCCACGGCCAACACAAAGGGGCCTTGTATTCACTGGGGCCAGGCCTTTCCACTCCGGTTGCTGGGACCTGGCGGTAGACACAGCTGTTGAGTGGAGGCCAGCACCCCGAGCCAGGCGGCCGTGCGGGTTCCTCCCATCTGCTCCCCTGCTCTCCCTGCCCCTGCGCTGCTGCTGCCTCAGAAACTTCGTCTGTAGGAGGAGCTGGGGGCACGGGGTGGGGCAGGCAGGCACCGAGTTGGTTCCTCGCCCCTGGGGTGCGAGCAGCGTCTTTCCTGACTGTGGCTCTGGCCAAGATGAGCCCTGTGGAATTAGGGGAGTTGATTCCAAGACACACAGCCCCCTGCATCTCCCTGGAACCTGCTTTGAGCTTTCTGTTCAGCCTTTGACCACCTCCCCCGGGACCCAGCATCTTGACGCATCCAGCTCTTTGAGTCCCGTACTCAGGACTCAGCAGGTTGACCAGAAGCCCAGGGCCCCAGGCACCTTTTAGCTGTTTTCAAAATGGATACAGCAAAAGAAGTCGGGGAGCAGAAGAGGACAACCCCGCAATGAGTGACAGACCCTCACCCTAGACCAGGAGACCACCTGCCTCGTCGGCTGCCACTGAGGCTGCTGCTTTCTTATTATTTATTTTATTTTATTTATTTATTTATTTAGGCCGCGTTGGGTCTTCGTTGATGTGCGCGGGCTTTCTCTAGTTGCAGCGAGCGGGGGCTACTCTTCGTTGCGGTGCACGGGCTTCTCCTGTTGCGGAGCGTGGGCTCTAGGCACGCAGGCTCGGTAGCTGTGGCTCGCAGGCTCTAGAGCGCAGGCTCAGTAGTTGTGGCTCACGGGCTTAGTTGCTTCACGGCATGTGGGATCTTCCCGGACCAGGACTCGAACCCGTGTTCCCTGCATTGGCAGGAGGATTCTTAACCACTGCGCCACCAGGGAAGCCAAGGCCGCTGCCTTTAAAATGAGAATTGTGACCCCTTTGCCTCTATCCAGTCTCTCCCTCTAAGCAGTTCCGGGCCCTCTGACACCCTGTCCTTGAGCTTTACAAAAATGCCTCTAGTGTTACTTAACAGAGGGAAATGGAGGTGGTACAGAGTCCCAGACCCCAGAGGGAGCGAGTGGCTGGGCTGTGCTTGAACCCAGGCCTCGTGGCTTCAGCTGCGGCCAGACCACGACCTAAATGCCGGAGGCCTCTGAGTACTCGTGAGGAAGGTGCCGAAGATGGAGGGTGACTGCAGGTCACCACCTGTCCATCCCCCGTGACCACTCTGCTTGTGCTCCTTCGTCCCCAGGGCCACCTACGAGGACCCCCAGGTCGTCGGAGTACTTGCTTCTGCGGTAGACGGTCGGAAACAGAGCCCCGAAGTGGTAGGTCTTTCTGCCTGGGGGGAAAGCGGGTCCGTGTGGTAAAGCCAGCTGGAGAGTTAGGCAGAGCTGGCGGCGCGGAGGGCAGACTGGGGTGAGCCATGTCAGCTCCTGAGTGCCCCCCACCCGTGGGGACGCCCGTATCAGGACACCCAGGAGGAGACAGGCCCAGAGAGGCAGAGATGTGTGGAGGGCACCCCGCGAGCGGCCTTGGGCGGGGCTGCACCCCGGGGAGGTCTGATGGGGAGCCCCTGCTTTCCCCTGTGGTGGCTCTGAGCTCTCAGGGCGCAGGGCTCCTGTGGCCGGAGAGGGTCTCTCCCCAAAGGTTGCAGTGCCCTGGGGTGGGCGGCTCTCTGACAGAAGGGAAACGGGGGGGGCCTGGGCCGGTCCCTGCAGGCCTGCCATCAGAAGGTGGCTGGTGGGGCTGGCTTGGGGAGGGGGCTGGAGGCGGGGAGCAGCGCTGAGGGCAGAGGTGCTCGGAGATGAAGGAGGGGCTTCTGTGATTTCTGGGAGATCACAGGGCCCCGCAGGAAAAGGTTTGTGCCTCCATGTGCTTCTCGTGAGGTGGTTCCCTTTTCGCCTGAGAAATGTGTGTGGCCACGAGCGAATGAATGTGTGTGTGTGTGGGGGGGAACGTTGCGGGGACAGTGGCCCCAGAACAGCCGCCCCCTGGCCCGCCCCATCCCGGGCTACAAAGGGGCAGCGCTCATCTGTCCACTGGAGGGGAGCCTGGCTTCCCAAACACCAGCCCTTGGCCTCCCGCAGCCCCTGTCCAAGTGGCCCCAGGCAGGCAGCAGTGCTGAGGCCTGGCGTCCCCGAAAAAGCGCATCCCCTGGTCCCCATGTCCCTCCCGGCTCAGCCAGCTTGGTGAGGGCCGTGCGTCCCTCTGCACCAGCCACCAGGGGGCGCAGAAGAGCCACCCAGGCTGCGGCGGCGCTCGGTGCCCTGCCCCCCCCCCGCAGAACCCCTGAGGCCGGGACTGCCGTGGCCCAGTGGCCGTGTTGCTGAGGACGGCCCCCGCCCCAACTCAGGGCACCAGGGAGCCAGTAAGGCCAGCCCCTCCTCCTGACCCAGCTGGCCAGGCCGGCCCGGTCAGCTCTCCACTCTGCCTCCAGGGCCTGCCCCGCCGAGGCCAGGAGTGCCCTTCTGCCACTGCCTCTGCCAGTGCCCAGGGTCCAAGCACAGGAATGCAGCCAGCTCCCTGCCTTTCACCCGGGGTGCCTGGCCTGCCTCCTGTTTTCAACATTTCCACCTGCAGCAGGCAGGCTGCTCCTCATGTGCCCTGCTCGCTGGGGTGATGCAGGGAGCAGGGTCCATGTGGGCCCTGTGTGTGTGTGTGTGTGTGTGTGTGTGTGTGTGTGTGTGCGCGCGCGCGCACACACGCGCGCCTGTCTGTGGGTGTGTCTTTGTATCTGTGTGCACACACACTTATATGCATCTTCAGGCCTGTACTTCGGGTTATGGTGTCCCATATCCTAAACAGTGCTGCCCTGGAAATGAAACCTGGGCCAAGGGAGAAATTAAGAACACGGTAAAGGAGAAAAAACTGTGTAGCCACACCTTCACGGTACAACCACATCAGTAGTTCTAACTTTAAATGCTTTTCATCATTTAGAAAAGGCAATATCCCCAAATTCATCATTCACATTAAGCGTTTGGAAAAAGAACACACAGGTAACTGAGGAGGAAAAAGATAATAAGTGAGAAGAAAGTAGAGATGATTGTGCAAAAGCTGGTTCTGTGAAGCCGCCCCTCGGTGACCCTGAGAGCCCAGGCGGAGGGCAGCCCCGGCCGGCCTCCTGCGGCCCCAGGAGGTTTCCCAGGGGTGCGGGAACAGGGGTTCAAGTGCGTGTTACCCTCTTGGGGTCCCTGTTACTAAACGCCTCTTCTTTTATCCAGGAGGTAAGGGCGTGTTTGGGGGGTGGGCCGCTGGGTCCCAGCTCCTCAGGTGACAGGGCACCAGCTCTGACAGTGGCTTTTCTGTTTCCATGACATGTGCTATTGGCTTCTTTACCACGGGTCTTGCTGTGACTTTCCTTTCTGGGACTTTTCTGTCCTCGGCCCAGAAGAGAGGTAAAGGTGGGGACTCTGACCTGGAGCCTATAGACAGCTGGCTCATAGCCCAAGGAATGGTGAGAGGTCACCAGCCGCGCTGAGCCCCTTGTCCCCCCACCACCACCACCCCCGGCGCTTCCCTCTGTCTTCTCGCGGGTGCCCAGTCTTCCCCTCCTGTCTGTCTCCTTAAGCTGCAGACTTCCAGCCCCAGAAACTCCATCTCTGGTTTTCTGTGGGGGTCCGGGCGTTTGCAGGAGTGAGGGGAGGGCCCTTTCCCTCCTTTTACCGTTTCTGGAGCTCTGGGCAGTATTCACTTTTCCAGGATAAGCACAAGTTACTGTGGCCTCTGCTTGGGAGGGGATGTTTCTGAGAGGACAGGCTCAAAGCATCTGACTGGGCAGAGAACAACGGCCAGCCTGTGAATGTGGCAGTCTAGGCCGATGGGGTTTCGTCCTGTAATTGTTTGTGCCCACTGTGTCCCCCGGAAGGACCTGAGACCTCCTAAAGAAACACAAACGCTACTGGAACGGAATAAGATGTGGGGATCATACACACAGTCAGCCTCAGGAAGTAGGGCGTCCATGGCTCCAAGACCCGGGAGGATCCCTCCTGCCTCGTGATCAGGTGGCCCCGAGTCTGTGCACAGAGAGGTCACTTGCTGCAGGCTGCCTGCGGTGCAGGGACGATTTCACCTCTGAGACCGGGGCCTGTGCATGGTGGAGCCTGAGCGGGAGACCTAGACACACCAGGAGGAAGCCGAACTGACCCCTTGGGGCCGGGCCAGCCTGGGGCCAGGGGAGGGCTCTTCAGGCTGGGCCAGGATGCCCGAGCCTGCGGGCAGCACAGGGTCACCTGCCTAAGCAAGTGTGACTAGGACACGGGCCAAAGGGCTGTCAGAGCCGGGGGCCGGGGTGTCTGCCCGCCCAGCTGGGAGCTGGCGACCCAGCACAGCCGCACTCGGGGGGCCGTCTCCCTCCACCTGCCGGCAGCCCGTCCTGCTTGCTGCACCGGACCCCAAGGCCGTTCTTAGGGACATGGGCTAGCCCGGCCCCTTGTTTGCTCCTATGGGGACAAGCAGGGGCTCTGGCCCACACGTGCGGGTGGCCTTAGAGCAGCACTCCTGGAGACCACGTCCACTCCACTGTCCAAATTGGGAGGATCCAGCCGTGTGTCCTTGTGCCTATTAGTCCTGCAAAAAATGATACTGCCCACACAGCCGCCCCGCGTGTGGCTTGGTAGCCGGTGGTGGCACCCACCCCTGCCCGGCCCACCTAGAGCTCCAGTCTCCGACTTCAGAAACAAGCCCGACTAACAGCTAACCCTGTGTCTCACCTGCCCGACTGCAGTGTTTTGTTTTGTTTTCTTTTAAACAGCGTATATTAATTGCTTTGCCTCATTTCCCATAGCATAGAAACCCTGAGTCTTTCCAAACCTGCCAAGTACAAATTCTTTACTTGGAAACTTTTTGTACTATTAAGCGAGACCAAAGGGCCTGTAGACTGAGCCTCAGGTTGGGGAGGTGGCAGGAGGACTGTCGGGGGGCAACAGCCCCTGGAAGCATTGCACCCGAGCGCAGCACTTGGTCCGGCCGCGTTGGACATGGTGCAGGTTTCCTTGCGGGGAGGCATGTCGGGCATCCAGGTCCAGCGCCAGGCCCGTTACCGTGGAGGAGAGACCTTCTCGAGCGGCCTGGGGACGGCGGTGCTCGCCTCTCCCGGCGGCGGTCGGAGGCCTGTCACCCACACGCAGGGGGCAGCCAGGATAGGTGAAAGAGTATGAGTCGCAGCAGGAACCCAAGGAGCTTAGTGAAAAGTCTGCTGCTGCCCAAGCCCAGGCTTGGGGCGGGGCCACCTACGCAGACCGGGCGGCGCCCTTCCTTCCCCTTTGAGCCGGTGACCCTCCCGCCCACACGCAGGGCTGCCTGTCTGAGCCCAGGCTGGCCCACCCCTGCCACGTCCGCGGCTGCCCTCCGCATGCAGCACCTCAGCCAGCCAGCCCCGTCCAGCCGTCCTCGGAGCGAGGGAGTTTGGGGGGCCGGTCTGTATCCAAGGGTGTACCCACACGCGCTCCCTTTATTTTTTTCTCGTTGCATCTGTTTCCCTTTCCGTCTCCTTCCTCCAGCTCACACTCTGGCAGCCCCCTTGCCCGGGAGGTGCTCACCCCAGGGCGTGTGAGAGCCCAGGTTGCTCAGGGTGAGAACGCTGAGGCCTCTCTGGCCTGGGGATGTGCCCGCAGCTGGAGCGGTGACAGAGCAGCTCCTGTTTGCTGGGCAGCGTGAGTGTCTACTGTGTCTGAAGCGCCTGGTTTTGGGGCAGCTTTGCCATGCTCCTGGCGCCGTGCTCCCCCGTCGATTCCCAGGCAGGCAGCTCGTGAGTCCAGGCTGCGTCCAGCCTGGCAGGGCGGCCCATCCCCCCGTCACGTGAGCTCTCCTGTCACCCACACCCGACTCCACGTGACGCACGCCCTCGGCCAGCGCCTCTCAGTCAGGGCTCAGGCCCCACGGCTCCGGCATCCCTGGGTTTCTGGGTTAGAAACGGAAGCACCCGACTGGATCTGAAGGGCTCTGGGGTCGTGAGTGGCGGAAGCCATCGCCCCGTTTCACAGATGAGGCTGAGGCCCCAAACCTGGGGCTTCTTGGGGCCCCGGAGGTGGGGAGCTCCTGGGACGGAGCAAGTCCACCCCTGACTTGTGGGGGGCGGGCTTGTTTTGAGGGGTGAGGAGCTTCTCACGTGTCAGTGTTTATTTTCTGAGCGTGCTGGCTCTCAAGATCGGTCCAGAGGAGAAAACTGAGGCGCGATCCCTGGCCCCAAGGGACCAATTCTGAACAGTAACAAAAAAGTTACCAGCAAAACCTGAAGGCCTAAGGCGCATGACACCTTAGTGTCTTTTTTCAAACTTTGCCACCCGAGGAATCTCCACTGCTCCTGGGCGGGCCGAGGCTGGTGGGTGTCAGGGGTGCCCCCCACCCCCAACCCCTGCTCCGGCAGCTGGGGTTGGCGGGTTTCTCCCTGGAGACACACTGACTTCCCACGCTTGGTCCTGGGGATTTGGCGGTGTGGCACGAGACCTCCCTGAGGCTGGGTGTTCTGGCTTAGAAGCATCATGATAACGAAAATTGGCATCTCCTGTCATGGGAACGTGTCGGGCAGAAGCCCCGTCAGCAGGCGTAAGACTGGCCGGTCGCACCCTGGATGCCGCTGGTCCCTGCTCCATGGGGAGGGAAGTCGGCTCCAGGTGCTGCCAGCAGCCCCTTGGCGTCCTGCCCGGAGGGAGGACCGTGAGTCATTTCGGCATGGTTTGAACTCCTTGGTATTTTTTCATTTCAACATTCTTAAGTCCCCAGTAAGTCAAAGAAATAAAATGGCAACATAGGCAGAATCTCCCTCATCTGATCGAAGTTGGCCTGAGCCTCTCTGAGACACGTGTGGAAGCCAGAGGAGGGTCTGCCAGCCTGGCTATGTGACATTGGGGTGAACCCAGCTACAGACACAGTGCAGGCAGTTTTTCTAGAAATAGCAAGCTTGTGAGTGAGTCCCAGGAGGTACCTCCCAGACCCAGCCAAGGTGAGGATGCAGGTCACCTCAATCAAGGGCCATCCACTCGTTTCTCTAGTCTGGGAGCCAACATTTCATTAACGTGGCTTCGAAAGGGTTAAAGGTTCCTTTCACTTATCATATGATCATTTTATTATGCCTGACAGCAGCTTAACGATTTCTAGCCAGATAGATTTTCAGGCCCTTGGCATGGGTGGCCCAGGCGTGGACAGGGCCCAGGCACCAGGGGGGTGCCCTCCTTTGCTCAGGACCCTGGTCCCCCCTCCCAACCGCTCCCCTGCTCCTCCCGCCCCCCCCCCCGCCCCCCCCCCTTTCCCAGCCACACCAGCTCTTTTGCTGCATCTCATTCGCGCCAAACCTGCTCTCTCCTCCCGCTTTTGCAATGCTCTTCCTTCAGCTCTTTCCTCAGACGTTCCCAAGGCTTACCCACCTCCCCAGCCCAGTTCCTTCAGGTCTCTGCCCAGATGCCACCTTCTTAGGAAGTCTTCCGACAACCTGACTGAAATCAACAATCCCCGCCCCGTATTCCCTATGCCCGCTCCTTGCTTTATTTTTCTCCACCCCCCCCGACTCCCCTGCTTTCAGTTGCACTTCTTTTCTTTGATGCTGGGGCCACAGCCAGCCATTGAAAGCTGGGAGGAAAGGGTGGGATGAGGGGAGGCTGCTGCATTCAGGCTGCTTCCTGATTTTTCCACTAAAGAGACACAAAGACAACCAAAGCCTGCGGTCCCTTTTGTCATCAAAGCCCTTGCTTTGGCCTGTGTCTGCTGGTGGAGGAATGTGCCGGCCTGCTGTGGGCCAGGCCACACCCAGGCCTGGGTGCCCTTCCCACTCAGAAATGCCCCAGGACACCATCCTTTCAGTGAGTGAGCCTGGACCACCCGCCCCCTGCCCTGCCCTGGGCGGATGGCCACGCAGCCGCTCCGTCCTGTCGGGGACGGGACTGTCGCAGACGGAGGGGCTCCACACCGGCCTGCAGGCCGGCGCCCCAGGGCTGAGAGGCAGACACGCTAGTCAAAAAGTTATCCACTGAAGAACGCGTACCGCGCCTCCCTCCCCACTGCGTCCCGTCCTGTCCCATCGCTGGCCCCGCTTCCTAGAGCTGCTGCTTCCCTCACCTGCCATTTCACACGTGGCTGCCTGCGTGCCCGCCTGCTGTGCCAGCGTGTTCTGCTCTGTGTACGTCTGGCTCCGTCGGGCTGCTTGGGTTGACGTGTCCGCTGTTCTGTCTCCCCTGCCTGGCCGCGGGCTGCCTGGCCGCTGCCTGCCGCTTCCATAGATCCCCGTGGTGCAGCCGTCTGTCATGGACGACATTGAGGTGTGGCTCAGGACCGACCTGGTGAGACTCGACTTTTCTATCTCGTGTGGGGAGTGGCGAGGCCCAGGAGCCTCTGAGGACAGGAGGCCTGGGGGCCCGGCGCGGGGCCGCTCCCTGGGGAGGTGGAGGAGGGGAGGCCGGGCAGGCGCCCCCGGGGTCCGCACCTGCTCGGCCGGCCACACCGCCCCCAAGACGCACACTGACTTTTCCCAGTTACTGCGGTTTCAGGTGTGTGTGTGCTTGGGTTCTTTTGGTTTTGGGTTTTTGTGCGCTTTTCAGTTTATATTTTTATTTATTTATTTTTTTGGCTTTCATTTTTTTCCTTTTAATTGTGAAATATACCCAGAGACATTGTTTTCTTTTAATTGTGAAATTTACACAGACATGAGTTGGTGTTTGTTTTTTAATTCACTCTCATCCCCCTTCCCCAGCATCTCCTGGTATCTTGGATTTAATGGTTCCAGGGACCATTGTCTTTATCCCCAGAGATGGGCAGGAAGGATAGGACATCGTGCAGCTGGCAAGGGCAGCCGGTCTGAGAGGGGAGGGCTGTGCTGGCCGGTCCCCCGCTGCCCCCCGCCAAGCACTCTCACCACCACCCCCAGCCCCCCACCCCCGGGGCTGGAGAAGAAATGCACCCTGGGAGGGGAGGTGTTTGCCCATGTGGGAGGGGAGGTGTTTGTCCATGGTCACGGCTGGTGGGACTCTCCCTGTGACCTGAGGACAACTCGTCTCTTGCTTCTCGCTGCCTCCCCTCAGGACACCCCCCCAGCTAGGACGGCAGACCTCAGCCCCCAGGACGGGCCTCCTGCCGCTCCGGGCCAGCCCCCAACCCCCCCACCAAAGCCGGGCTTCCCGGAGACTCGGGTGCCATGCCAGGGGAGGAGGGGCCCCCCATTACGCCCTTCCCAGGGAATGCCCGGAAAGAAACAGCTCCCATCGTAGAGCAGGCAGCCCGGGGCCCCCACCTCACGGGGGGGCACCCGCGCTCGAGGGCCAGGGACCTCCCAGCCAGCCGCGCAGCAGGTCAGGGGCAGAGCCAGGAAGGAAGCCTGGGCCGTGTCTGCTTCCCTATCACTGTCTGTGCAGAGTTCCCAGTGGCCCCCACGTTCCGCACAGAATTGACCCCCCAGAGCCTCCCCAGTGACAGCATCGGGGCGCAGGAGGACGCTGCCAGAGCGCCGCAGGGTCCGGCCCCGTGCTTCCAGGCCTCACGCGGTTCCCAGCTGCTGGCGTGGCCATGACCTTCCAGCGCCCTGTGGCTGCCCGCGAGGGGACGCCCAGTGGAGGAGCGCCCGGGGCCCTGGCTGCCTGAGGCGCAGCCTCCTCCTGGCCGCCCTGCAGGCCTGCCCCGCGGCTCAGCCGGAGAACGAACCTGCACCTTTTAGAATTTTTGCTTTCTGAGCCTTCTGGGGGATCAAAACCTAGAACCTACTATTTTTGTTTTTACTTTTTAAAAACAAAGTTTCTGTGTCTCTGATAAGAAGAGAGCAGTGCTTTGCTCTTACAGAACTTGGGGGGACGGGAAGTAGGAAGTTTTGCTCGGGTGCCGCCCTGGGGTGGCCGAGGGCGGGAGCGGCAGCAGGGCGGGCGGGTCCTAATGCCCTCTCTCTGCTCTCCCACAGAAGGGCGACGACCTGGAGGAGGGCGTCACGAGCGAAGGTAGGCCTGCCCCCCACAACCCGCTGCTGCTGTGCCCGCCCCAGGCTCTGGGAGCCCCCCCCCCCCCGGCCCCCGCCATGCCGCCTGGGCGGGCCTCCCCTGCGGGCTCCTGGGCTGTGTCCCACCCAGGCCTTATGCTGATGAGGGAGGTGCCACAGCTGGTGAACAGTAGGCACAGTTGCCTGCACTGCTGACCAGTTTGCCCCCGCCAGGTGCTCAGTGCAGCAGAAGCAAGACACATGCCATGCAGTCAGCAGGGCACACAGGGAACCCCTGGGCCTGGCACCCTGTGGCCGCACAGCTGGGCCCCTCTGCAGGCACAGAGCCCTGCTTGGTGGGTGTGGGGGGGGGGTTTCCCTGCCAAGTTCAAGGAGGAACTCACCCCTCCGGCTCCCCCTGCCCTGCCTTCTATGCTGACCTGGATGATGGAAAAGCTCCAAGTCAGTGGTGGGGCAGGAATCCTAACTGGCACACCCCCCCCCCCCAGCCCGACAGCCC
>NW_006773553.1:1046998-1049577 GCF_000442215.2 Lipotes vexillifer | reverse complement strand
GTGGCGGAGGAGGAAAGGGGGCGGGTGCTCTGTGGGGAGCGGGTGGGCGTGGCTGTTGGAGTCTTAATGCAGCTGAGCCCTTACCAATCCCGGCCGGCCTTGTTTTGTGTTGCAGAGTTCGATAAATTCCTTGAAGAAAGGGCCAAAGCTGCCGAAATGGTTCCCAACCTCCCCTCTCCCCCAGCGGAGGCTCCGGCCCTGGCCTCAAATCCCTCCAGCCGGAAGAAGCCAGAGCAGTCAGAGGACGCCCTCTTTGCCCTGTGAGCTGTCCTGTGGTTGGGCCCCCCCACGGCAGGTCACCTCTAGCTCCCCCATCCACACCAGGCACTGGCCACTCTTCCCATCCCCAGCCCCCACCTGGTCCTGCGCTGCTGTGTCTCCATGGAAACGCCACTGTGTTTGCTCCCAGGCCTCCCGCTAGTCAGGACCAGCTTTAGCCACCCTCTCAGTGGGCGGCAGGACAGCGTTGCTGTAGCCACAGCCCCTCAACTTCTGCTCTTCCTGCCCACCAGCTCCCTCTGCCTGTTTCTTCCCAGGAAGAGCCCACAGCTGGTCCAGCACCAGGCAGGGTGGTTCCTTTGGGTCTGTTCCTGAGCAGTTCCTCTGGTCACCTGCACACAGAGAAGGGGCTCAGGCCCCAGCCCCTTGCCCGGCGTGCCCCTGCCCAGCTCAGCGGGCCTCTCCTGCCCTCCCGTGACCCCCTGTGCCCCAGAAAGGGAAGGTCTGCACCTGCGGGCTTGGTCACCCTCCCCGGACTGCTGCTGCCTGATGAGTGTCGGCACTTTAGAAGGCTCTGTGGATGCCCACGGGTGGCGTCTCTCACCTGCCATCTGCTTGACCCTTTCTTCGTACTCAGCTGCTAGCCCAGACCCACGTCCGAGCTGGCTCAGTAGCCGAACCTGGGACCAAGGGGTCTGCCGCGGGCCTGCATGCTCCTGGTGTGGGCAGAGCCATGGGCTGTCAGGAGGGCAGCTCGCAACCCTGGCCGGTCAGCTCTTGCAGAGATAACACTACTGTCTCCAAGCTGCCCCTGTGCACCGCAGGCCCTGTGGCCGCCCCACCTGTGGAGGGGCCTGCACAGTGAGGGCTGGCTCTGGCCAGCTTGGGAGAGCTTTGCACGTTGGTGAATGTGCTTCGGCCTGGTCTGGGGCAGCCTCCACGCCTCTGCCTCCAGGGCCCAGCAGCAGGCGGTGTCGCACCCCAGGCGAGCTCCCAGTGACCGAAGTCCCCTGCACTCTACTGGGCGGGGCCTCAGCCTCCCCTGCAGACTGTCCTGAAGCCTGACCTCCTCCCACCACAGACCCGGCGCCCAACCAACCTAGGAGGGGCTGGTGACACCCACTCCTGTCTTGGGTCCTTGCTGGTATCTCGGGCCATGGGCAGGGCACTAGCCACTCAGCCCAAGCCCGGTCCAGCCTGAGCCGCCCTGTGCTGTGGCCCAAGAAGAGCGAACACACTGCTGCCGCGGCTTCCGCCAGCCTCTGAGCCCTGGTCCAGATCAGCGTTCCAGCACGCGCTGCCTGGGCGTCGGGGCAAGACCTGGCCGGGCCCCCTTGTGGGCCTGGCCCGCGGTGTGGTCAGCCCTTCCCACCTGGCAGCCCAAGCAGGGAGGAGAGGCTGGGCCTGACGCAGGCCGGGGTCGGGGCCGCCGTGGGCGCCAGGGGGAGCGTTTAGGACGGGGCTGGAGGGCTGTGCGGGGCACCGGCAGGAGCAGGTGTGGGGGAAAGCGGGGTGCTGCCCGTCTGGGACCCACACCCAGCCTGGCACCCTCACCCAGCTTGACACCCTGCAGCTTCCTCTGGAGAGGAGGCCTGGGGTCTGGCTGGGGCTGTCACACTCCAGTTCCTCAGAGGGCGCTCAGGAAGTCCCCACCACGGAGCTGGGCCAGCCTGCCTGCACCCCGCCCAGCCCCGGCCCTCAGACAGCTGCACCCCTCTCCTCGGCGTTTCCAAGGGCGAGGCCCCGAGGCCAGCGTGGATGCTGAGCGTGTGAAGTTGGCCGACTTGAGCTGCACAGAAGGTGGCTGGGTGGCCCGGTTGTCCCTGGCGACCCTAGCTGGTATCCCCGGGCCTTGGGCACAGCCTGGGGAGCATGTCTGTCTGGGGGCGGGGGACAGTGGGCCTTGGGTGGTCAGTCCCACGGGAGCTGCAGCAGCCAGGCCCAGCGTCCGCAGAGGGAGGAGCCGGCGAAGCAGGGAGCCCAGGGGTCTCCCGACGGAGGGTGAAGTGGAGACGCACCCGCCCAGGGAGGCCCCGCGAAGCCGCCCCTCAGCTCCAGCTGCTCAGCCAGGCACAGCTGAGAGAGGTGGGGCCGCCGGGGCGGCGGGTGGTGGTGGCCTCGCTGGCCGCCCCAGCTGGAGCTGACCCTCTGCTCGCCCATTAGGTCACAGCAGCCTGCCCCAGCCGTAGGCCGGCCTGGGAAGCAGGTGCCCGGGGCGGTGCTGCTCTACCCTTCCTGTCCTGAGCCCTAGGCGCCCTGGACCCCTCCCGCCGGCCCCCTTCCGCCCGGGGGGCACAGCGCTCGGGAAGGGAAGCTGACCAGAGCCTTCCGCCCTGGGAAGTGGGACCCCCCCCCCCCCC
>NW_006773553.1:1036164-1046988 GCF_000442215.2 Lipotes vexillifer | reverse complement strand
GACCCCCCCCCCCTCCAGCCACCAGCCTCTCCACCAGTGTTAGACGTCACAGCTACAGTATGTACTTAATTACACTACGTTATTGCTGGGATTCCTTATAAGCACTAATTATACCTGATTGTAGGTTAAAGTATTGACTTTGTCAAGATGTCTCCTTGCGGGTGTGTTTAAGCCCTTCTGCGCTCTGTGCCGAGACGTGAAAACTGGTCCTCTCCTCGTGCCTCTCTGGCCGGTGGGCAGCAGCAAATGGCACTAGGCGCAGCGTGACCCGGGCACCCGCGGGCCCTTGGCCAGCCTACCCCAGAGCTGCCCCTGCCCGGGACCCCCAGGCACCGTGCAGGCCAACCGGCCCAGGTGACACGTGAGCTTTTCAGTACGCGCGGGGCAAGGGCCGCAGAGCTGCAGCAGCTCGTCGCTGGCTGGGCCAGAGGGCAAGGTGGCCGTCTGCCGTCTGTCCTCCTGTCTCTCTGTCAGCCCCCTCAGCGTGAGCGACCGTGTTGTCTGCCCTGGGCCACGCTGCCTTGGCTCGCTGCCCTCCCCCTCCTTAGCCAGGGTCCAGAGCAAGGGGCCTGGGGAGGCGTGAGGCCTGGGCCTTCCCTCAAGGCCCCAGTGGGGAGAGGGGACCGGTGGCAGCAGGCACCCAGACTCGGCTTTTCCCGTCCCTTCGTGCTGCCACAGCCCCGCTTGCCTCCGCACGCTTCTAACTCAGTCCAGCCCAGCCTTCCAGAGGGTCCGAGGGGGCTGTGGGCTGGCGAAGGGGAAGCACCGTGGAGGGCGGCAGTGCTCTGCACCGGCTGCCGCCAGGTCCGGGCCCCTCCCCCATCCCCAACGTGGGCAGACCCGGCTTCGCCCCCCGGGCTGAGCGTGTGCACCCAGAAGATGCCCGGTGGCCCTCGCCTCTCCCAGTGCCCTGCTCCAGCCCATGCTGTCCCTGGGGCACCCTGGGAACAGCTGTCAACCCCGGAGTCTCACTGCATCTCTCCAGGCACTCCTGGAGGGAGGGTGGGGTGGGGTGGATGTTTATTTCCTCGAGTTTGCACTTGATTTGTGAGGGTTCTCAGGTTTGTTGTCCGGCGTCCCCCAGCCTGGCGGTCTGTCACCGTCTCTGCCGGAAGACTCCTGTCTCTAGAGGGGAGTCAGCGACACCAGAGCGTCTGTCCACCCACTGGCTCTCCTTCCAGACATGTCTGTCTAGTTTGGGATATTGCATGTAAAATACTCCACAATAAACAAACAGACTGTTGCTGTGTGATCTCTGTCAAGTCGGCGGTGACTGTCCGGAGGGCCAGCCAGATCTGACCACCTGCTTTCTCTAGGCAGCGGTGGAGTGGGCCCTGCTGGAGGGAGCAGGCAGGGAAGCTCACCACCACACGCGGCCCCGGGCCTCGAGCAGCCCCTACCCTGGAAGGCCCCTCCCCCCCCTTGCCTGTCCCTGCTTGGCCACCCTGGGGCACCGCCTGCTTTGGGGGCTTCGGTTGGAGCGGCTGTAAACCTGCCACAGCCTGCCTGACAGCTCAGACCAGGGGCCGGGGTTCTTCATCTCTCACCGGGTCCCAGGAGCATCCAGGTGAGCCACCTCAGCGCCCCCCGCTGGGCTCCCCGAGCGTGGCTGGCTGCTGGATTTGAGAGCCACTGCTCCCCTTTTCTGGAACAGCTTTACTGAGATGTAGTTCACGTAACATGAATTCACCCATTTAAAGTGTATGTATGATTAGGGACTTCCCTGGTGGCACAGTGATTAAGAATCCGCCTGCCAATTCAGGGGACACGGGTTGGAGCCCTGGTCCGGGAAGATCCCACATGCCGCAGAGCAACGAAGCCCGTGCGCCACAACTACTGAGCCTGCGTGCCACAACTACTGAAGCCCTCGCGCCACAACTGCTGAGCCCGCAAGGCACAACTACTGAGCCCACGTGCCACAACTACTGAAGCCCTTGCGCCTAGCGCCCGTGCTGTGCAACAAGAGAAGCCATTGCCATGAGAAGCCCGCGCACCGCAACGAAGAGTAGCCCCTACTCGCCACAACCAGAGAAAAGCCCGCGTGCACCAACGAAGACCCAACGCAGCCAATAAATAAATAAATAAATAAAATAAAATAAATAAGAGAAGCCACCGCCATGAGAAGCCCGTGCACCGCAACGAAGAGTAGCCCGCCCCTGCTCGCCACAACCAGAGAAAAGCCCGCATGCAGCAACGAAGGCCCAACGCAGCCAAAAATAAATAAATTTATAAAAAAATTTAAAAAGTGTATGATCAGGTAGTTTTTAGCACATTCAGAGTTGTGCGACCCTCACCACAATCAATTTTAGAGCATCTTCATCACCCCCAAAAGAACCCCCTACTCTTTAGCAGTTACCCCCGTCAGCCCCCTATCCCTTTTAAAAAGGGTTTGCGTCTCCTCTCCTGTGCGGGGAGCTGGTGCAGGCGGCGGTCCTCTGGGAAGCAGGCCTCTCCCTAAGGCTCAGGGGCCGTGGGGGGCCTATGCCTTCTCCAGGTGGCTTAGGGGAGGTGGGGAGCCCTTTAATCCCTTCACCTCCCAGGGTTCAAGGATGCACCTCAAGTGGGATGGACTCATCAAGCCCCCAGGTGAGCCTGGAATAAATGCGGAGACATCTGCCCACGTCTCGTGCAGGTGAGAAGACTGAGGCCCGGACGTTTGCCTGGGATCAGCAGCAGAACCCGCTCAAGCTCAGCCCTCGGGCCTCCCAGACCAGGGCCGCGGAGGAGCGGGCAGGGAGAGCACTGTCTCCGTCGCCGTGGCCAGCAAGGGAACTGCCCCCTGCCCCCCACACCAGGCCTTCTGAGAGGGCAGCTCAGGAGGGGGCTGCCATGCCTGCTGATAGGAGACTGGGGCCACGTTCAGACCTCCGCCAGCTCAGGTGGGCCTCAGTTGGAGTGAGATAGAGGCCCTGCGCCGGGGGAGTCTGGGAGCGGCCTCTGAAGTGTGGGCCCACATCCCTGTGAATGGAAGGCATGTCCCCTGTGCAAGATGCTGTGTCCCTGACCCGTGCACAGTGAGTTGGCCCTGAGACTCCATCGTGGACTTGCCACGACGCCACGTGTTCCTGAGAGGCTGCGGGGTGCCTGGTCCTGCCCTCGGGGAGCTTGCAGCCTGTCCAGTTCCCAGAATCAAGGACACTTTGCAGCCAGGAAGCCCTGGAGCCCTCTTCCAGGGCCTGCAGGGCAGGGAGGCCCTGGGGGAGCAGCCAGAGACTGGGGAGACGGGGGCAGTGTGGGAGCACCGTGGGTCTGCTCATGGCTCATGGCCCCCTGCCTGCCAGTCCCCCACTGAAACACCCGAGGAGGAGTCTTTCTACAACCACCCCTCTTGCAAGGAAAGGTTCTCTTTGGGGTCCTGAGGAGCCAGGGTGGGCAGACCAGAGGACTTGAACAGGCACGACTCACCCAGAAATACCGTTTGCTGCAGAGGAGCCCCTGCCAGCTCTTGCTGGGTGGACTTCAGGGGGTCTGTGCAGGGGGTCCAGGCCCTCAGCACCAGGGAGTCCATGGGACGTGCCATTCCCTCCCCACCCCCTCCTGGGGCTGCAGGCCTGGGGCAGGTCCCTGAGCTTCTGATGATGTGAGAAATGGGGTCATGGGTAGTTAACCCAATGCCTCCAGGGCCCTGCCTGGGTGCATCCCAGGGATGGAGGGGACTGAGGAAGCTTAGCTCACAGGCCACATTGTAGCGTGCTGTTGCCAGACTGTCCCGTTTCTCAAGAAAAGCCAGGAATCCAGCCTTCAGGTGAAATGTACATTTGACAGTGGACTCAAAATCAGAGCCCGTGTATGCTTGGATGTGGCCCACGGGTGTCAGCTGATGCCTCACTCTCCATGTCTGTAAGGCCCACCCCTCACTGTGCTGCAGACCTCGGGGTTCAAGCAGCTCTTCTGTGGAGGGTTTACTGCCAGAGAGGCTCAGAGAGAGCTAGAAATGACTTGCACAGTGCACAGTAGAGGGCAAGCTGGCATGAGAACACAAGGTCATCTAGGACCAGAATCATCCATGTCAAGGGCCATGTGGTTCCATTACGTCTGATGCGGGGGTGGGGGGAACCCAAGGCTCCCTGCTGGCTGTGTGCAGCCTCCGCCACAGCTGGGCAGGTCCCAGCTCGGCTGCTGCAGAATGAAGGACAAACGGGTAGGTGGGTGGCAAGGGGGCTCCAGGAGTGGGGAGGGGTCTCGGTAGCCTGTGAAGCTACGCCCAGTGCCGGCAGCCCTGGCAACTCCCGTGCCTGCCCCGCCACCCATCCCTGAGCTCGGGCAGCGAGGACATGGCTTGGCCCTGCCCGCGCTGGACACCTGCCCAAACGGCTCTGAACCCACAGAAGATGCCCCTGCGCCTCTCGGACGCCCGGGGCAGAAGGGAGCCCAGCCTCACAGTTGGCACACGGGGCCGGGTGGGCCGCGGACCGGGCGGGACGCCGGCTCTGGGCCGGGCCGGGCCGCAGGGCGGGGCGGGGCGCCCGGGTCGGTCAGGCGGCGCACGTGACCCGGCCGCCGGCAGCCGGGCGCTGACGCCGCGTCACCCCACCCGAGGCCGCGCGCCCATTGGCTGCGCCGCGGGCCGGGGCGGGGCTCGTCCGGGCGGTGCCCCCGCCACTCCCGGCGCGCGTCCCCGCGGCCTCGCTCTCCTCACCTGTGAAATGGGAGGCCGTGCTACCGGGGAGTAAGGGGTTAACGCGGACGCGCGCAGCCCTGGCACGCGGCGCGGTGCGAGCGCAGAACCCCCAGGAGGGTCGGGGTAGGGGCTCGCAGAGGAGCAGGTTCCCCGAAGAGCCGCAGCCCCAGCCTGCTTTCCCAACCCTCCCCTGGACGCTTGCCCCGCTGGTCTCAGGCTGCGCAGCGAAGTGTGGTCTCTTTGGTGGCAGATCCTTACCCCCTCCCACGACTGGGCCCTACAGGAGGCTTCACTGCAACTGGGGGCTCGAGTCCAGGCTGCAGGTCTCCGTGGGCCTTGCCTCACCTTCTCTCCTAAACTGCTGCAGTTATGTGTGCATATTGACTGAGTGTGCTCTTTACATATGCGGTAAACGCGTCTAAAGGACAGTCAGGCAGGTCTGTCGTGACCATGACTCCAATACACCTTCCCTGCCTCTGCGGAGTGACAGCAGGAAGGGGTGTTCTCATTTTACAGAGACTCAGAAAGGTGAAGTAAGTGGTTCCAGGTCACACAGCAAGTGGGCGAAAATCCGGACCTGCTTCCTGACTCTGAGGTGGTCTTCAGGCTTCACTTAGCACCCCCTCCTCTCCCTGGGAGGGGCTGTTGGAATTCTCAGGGAAGCCACCAGATTCCCAAGGCCCCCTGGGTGCTTGGCTCCTACTTGGGGGGTGGTGGGGTCTAGGGCGTCAGGATGCAGGGGGCTGAGAAAGGGGATCCCTCTGTTCCCCAGCAGAAGTTCATCCGGAGGGCCAGGCCCTGAGTGGGGGGGCTCCTTGAGCAGGGCCACTTGGGGAACAGATGTGGTTTGGAGGCCCCCGGGTCCTGGCCACCCTTGCTCTGGGTAATTTTCCACAGCAGCCACTTCCGGGAGGGGAACAAAGAGCCCTGCGTGTCCGGGCTGAGCCTCAGGGACTTGGGCCTCCAAGGCCTCTCTTGGCCTGGGCAACCCCCTTCCAAAGTGCGCCACTAATTTCACTCTGTCAGAGGGTGTGGCCAGACAGGCTATATCTGGAGCCTGAGCAAAGCAGTACTCAGGATGGCTGGATTCACTGAGGCAGGGGGCTAGGGAGGCCTGGGGATCCAGGCCTTTGATAAGTCTCCTTGGCTGCCCCTACCAAGGGTGCCTCTCTGCTTGCATACCTCCAGGGACAGGGAGCTCACTGCTTTCCCACTTTCAGTACCTGATGTTAGTTCTGGTTTATCTCAATCCACCTCATTAGACCCCTCATTAGACCCCTCCCTTGCCACCTATCTCTGCCCCCAACCCACAGGACCCAGGGTCCAGGGTCCAGCCCTCTCCCCAGCCTAGCTGCCTCCTCTGACCTGGCCCCAGCCTGTCATGATCCAGGGCAAGGTGGCCCAGGTCTAAAGCACAGTCTGCTCCTTCATCCCAGCTGCTCCTAGGGACAGACACTGAGATGTGAGTCTCTCCGTAGCATCAGCTGGATGGGAGATGGGAGTCAGATGGCCTTGGGGCCCAGCCCTGTTGCTGCCCCAAGTAGCTGTGTGACCTTGTGCAGGTTAGCTCCTGAACTCTGTGGCTCTTCCTGTCCTCCTGGGTGCGGAGGCCAACCCTTCTGTCATTCCCACAGCTGCATCTGGGAGCAAACCAGATTAAGTCAGCCTCTTCCAGGCTCTTCAGGAGGCCCATCTGATCTGGACACTGAGGAGGGTCAGGCTCATCTCACAGGCCCAGCCAGCCATGGTCACTAACGTCCGGGCCACTTACGCGGAGGCATCATCAAGCCCCGTTACAGCTGAGGTAAATGAGGCACAGGGTGGGGCCTGCTGCCTGGCCCGAGGCCACACAGCAGGTCTTGGACGGGTCTGTCTCCTAAAGACCCAACTCTCGGAACAATGTTTGTCGGGTCACCTCCCTCCTCAAGTCCAGAGACCTCTGAGACGGACCCGGTCCGGGGCTTCCACTCGGCTCCCTTGCTTGGTGCTGGAGAGGCCAGGGCCTGCCGAAGCCCCGCAGCTGTCGTCACCTGGATGGAGGGGCCGGCCGGGTAGGTGTGCAGGCCAGACCCGAGCCGGCCCCGCGCTCTCCAGGTGGGGCGGGACCGTCCACCGGGGGCGGGGCTCCCCGCAAGGCTCCTCCCCGCCCCCGCCCGCCCCGCAGGGCCGCCGCCGGGGAGCCCAGTTGCCGAGGAACTTTTCGCGGGCGCCGAGCCCCACTGAGGCCAGGGCGTGACGCGAACTCGCGGAGCGGCGGCGGCGGGCCGGGCGGGCCGCCGGGAGGAGGCGACTGCGCCATGGACGAGCCACACTTCAGCGAAGCGGCATTGGAGCAGGCGCTGGCCGAGCCGAGCGAGCTGGACGCGGCGCTGCTGACCGACATCGAAGGTGCGTCAGGGCCACTGGGCTCCGCGCGAGTGGGGCGCGCAGGAGGCGCCGGCCTTTGTCTTCCGGGGCGGCGGGGGGCGCGGAGTGCGGGCGCGGAGCGGGGCGGGGCGCGGCGCTTGCGCTGGCTCCGTGCGGGGCGCGCGGGGCGACCCGCGTCTCTGCGCCGAGCGCTGCGGGCCTCGCTGTCCTGTCCGCGCGGAGCCTCCCGCGCCCGCCCTGGCTGTTCAGGCCGCTCCGGGTCCTTGGAGGCTCGGCGCTGGGCACGTGCGCCTCTGGGCGTCCCGGTCCGCCCCCCGCGGCCAGTGAGTCCTCAGCCCCTAGGCGGCCGCGGCGAGAGCCTGGGACCCGGGCTTTGCCGAGGCCCCGCCCCCGCTCAGGCCTTGACGTCAGCGGGAGGTTATTCTCGGTCATTCCCTCCGGCCCGAGAGTTCAGCTCGGCGCAGGAGCTCTTGCGCAGGCGCGCGGGCGTCCTCCAGCCCCTGCCCCCCAGGGTCCGGTTCTCCTAGCCGGCGCCGGGCATCGGTTCGGCACACATTTACTGAGCATCTACTAGGCCCCGTCCTAGGCACCAGGGGTTCACAGACAGACCTGGGCTCCCCTTTTCTTGGAAGCACAAAAATCGCCAAGGAAACCCACAAACGGATATTTAGTTACCCCTTGTGGTCGAGCCGGGGCAGGGCGACAGCTTCCGGTAGAGCGGTGGGGTGAGACCTGAAAGTCAGCCCCAGGACCCGCTGGGAAGGATGTCTTCGCCGCAGAGGGCGCGGCGAGGAGTTGGAGATTCACAGGTGAGGCTGGGCAGGTTGGCAGACCGAGGACCCTTGTCGGCAGGGAAAGGAGAGAGCAGCTGCGCCGGCTCGCTTACACCTGTGGAAGCACCGCTCTGATTGTTCCACAGAGAAGGGGTTGGGGAGACGCTGAAGCAGGGACCAGTTAGGAGGCTGTTGCCCACTGTGCAGACAGCAAATCCCAGCCCCCCTGAGTTGCCTCCGAAGTTGCTGTGTTGCACTTGTTTGATGGGGAAACAGGCCAAGAGCACAGGACCCAAACCTCCCACAACCGGGATAGACAAGTCCGTGGCGCCTGTGGCCACTCTGGGGTTAGCAAAACGGACACCCACTCCTGCCTTACTGCAGCCTTGCAGATGAACCCAGCTGGCAGGGCCCAAGAGTCGCCAGGTCCCCTGAGAGGAACGAGGGTTGAGAGGAGGGCCAGGCAGCCCTCGAGTCCGGGATGGGGAGCTGGACTGGATCCCAGAGGCAGTGGGGAGTCTTGGGGGAGGGGTTGGGGCAGGGCAATGCCATGCTTGGGTTCTGTGCCTGAAGTTCCCTCTGGCTGTTGGGGTGGATGAACACAGCACGAGTAGAGAAGACTCATTCAGCACTTACTGTATGCCAGGCACTGTGCTGACCACTGAGTCCTCCCAACAGCCCCAAATGAGGGCCTTGAGGCACAGAGAGGTTAAGTGACTTGTCCCAGGTCACACAGCCAGAGCATGGCAGAGCCAGAATTCAAACCCAAGCTGTGGGCTCCAGAGCCCATGCTCTTAACCGCTGGGCTCCTAAAAGTGTGTACTTGTGTGTGGGGGGGTGGGCAATAGAGCAGGGGACCCAGGAGGCTACTCCACATGGAGGTATGCTGGGGGTCGGGGAGGGGTCATAGGTCACACAGCCACCTCCCCATCCCAGGCAAGAGCCTTTGACTCATGAGACTGAGGACTGGCCTTGAGCCCCACCCAGCCCGGGCATCTTCCTCGACCAGACTCTCTGTCGTGTGGCCAGTTCTTGGGGTGGCACTTTCACCAGGAGCCGCAGGTTCTGTGCTGAGGGCACTGCCCCCGCCACAGTGCACCGTGACTCCTGGTGAGTCAGTCTGCTCCCGGCCTCCTCCTCTTGTTCTTGCTTTGGGGTACTTTGCCCACTTTGTGGCCGTGGGCAGAGGGCATGAGAGCTGTCCCGTGCGAGCGTTGGGATCGTTGTGAGTTCCGGGGCAGTCCTCACCTCCCTGCTGGTTAATTCACCAGGTCTTGAACGTGTGTTTAGTGCAGAAGAGGCGAGTGGAGATGGCTGCTTGTTGGGGCCCGTGCATCTCCCGCGGGTGGGCCTGGGGCTCCAGCGCACAGCCCGTAGTCATCTCTGGCTGGGCTCCCCAAGTTCACTCTGTCTTTGCACCCCAGGTGTCTGCCTTACGGCATCTTGCCCACCACTCTGCCCAGTACCTGAATCAACTGCACGGGCCGGGCCTCCTGGGGTCCAGGCCAGCCTGGTGGAGAGGACACACGGGGGCCACCCTGCCCCCAGGCCTCTCCCCACGGTCTCTCATGCCCAGTTGTCTGCCTGGCCCCACCAAGCACGGGCCCTCCTTAGGAAACAAGCTCACGGTGGCTTACAGCCCAGCTCCTGGCCCCGGCGTGCACCTCCTCGGCTCCCTAACAACCGTGGCTCCCCAGTGCCCCGAGCTAAGGTCCCCTTGTCCCAGCATGGCGTTCGAGACCTGTATGGTGGGCCAAGCCTGCCCTCCGTGATGATTCCCGTCCCCCCAGGGCCCCCACGCCGCTGCCATGTTCTGCCCCCGTGCGGTGCCCCTGCCTCATCGCCACGGCGGGGCCTGGGAGAGGCCTCTTCCACCAGACACGACCCGCTCTCCATCGCTCTTCCTGCCTCCGGTGCCCGGCCTGCTGACCGGAAGCAGAAGACACCCCCCGGCGCGGCCGCACCTGCTGCCCTCTCGGCTGCGGCGGCTCCCCCGGAAAGCGGGGGTGCGGCTGTAGATGGGGGTGGTTCCAGCCCTCGCGCCTCCGAGGGCCACGGAGAGAAGCGTGCTGGGAGCTCCCTCTTTGTGGCCACTGGACACAAACATCCTGAGTGACCTGGTCAGGCCCAGGCAGGGGCCTGGGATTCGGACTTTGCCTAGCTGATAAGTGCAGGCCAGATGAGAATGACTGCGCCGGCCAGAGGAAGCGTCTCTGTCCTTGTGTCTTGCCAGCCGCAGGCCCTGTGGATGTGCCCTTTGACCCCAGGACCTGAGTGGGGCCGCACATCTGCACATGTGTAATGCCATGGTCACCTCTTCACCCAGTGTGCAGACAAGGAGCAGACGCCTCCACTGCCCCCCAGCTGCCCAGCCGGTATGGCAGCCGAGGGGGTTAGCCGCAGCAGGAAGGCCAGGCCCGGCGGCGCTTGCTTCCCAGGCCAAGAACCTGTTGGAGACCATTTCTAGTTGGCGGAGGAGGGCCAGAGCACAGCACGTGTTTCTGAGTCTCCGGCCATAGTTGATGCTTTGCTGGGCAGAGCACCTCAAGGCAGCCTTGGGGATGCAAGCTAAAGAAAGCACTTTGGAGATTCCAGTCACACAGTTTTGGGGGCTAAGGAAAGCGACCAGAAGTAGGTAAAACGACGAAGCCCAGTGCTGGGGCTGCTCCGAGGAAATGGGAAGCATTGCAGGGGAGAGTGCAGAGGGGTTTATCCTTCCAGAAAGCGGCCTGGCAGCTCTGAAGCAGCATGCTGCCTTTGAAACAACACACCCACTGCAGGTTTAAAACAGCTGCAGTGAAACAACGGCGAAGGGGGAAATATAATTAATGTAAAGGAGTGGAGAGCACTATTTAGACTGGAACGTTGCTCAGCAGGACGGGACCGCCCCCTGCATTGCCGCTGCGTCGGGCCCATGGGTCGTTTCCCAGCTGCTGGAAGGAGTCTCTACCCCAGGACAGGATGCTGGAATTGGTGCTGGCCGATCTGTCCAGTGGCCGTGCTCAGGGTCACTTGGTCCATGTAACTGGGAGCGGCGTGTGGAGCGGCACTGATGAGGAAAGA
>NW_006773553.1:1034326-1036031 GCF_000442215.2 Lipotes vexillifer | reverse complement strand
GAAAGAGTGCGAGGTGGTGACCTCGGAGCAGGTTTTGAGAGGAGGAGGAGTTTGCAGGTGGACACAGGATAGTGGGAAGGGTCTTTGGGGCAGAGGGAACGGGCTGGGCCAGCGCACAGCCTTCTGAAAGCAGACAAGGAGAGTGAGGCTCACCGGACTCAGACAGCCAGGGACCAGCAGGGGTGGGGCTGGCAGTGCGCACGCCCTTCGATCTGGTCTCCTCTGTGCTCAGCCCTGTGCTGAGGGATTGCGTGTCCCAGCTGGCTCAGGTCTTGACCCTGCCCTGGGGGCTCCTCTAAGGGCAGTTAGGAAGGCCTCGGAGCGGAGGTGGTGCTGGGGCTCCTCCTTGCACCTTCGCGCTGCCTCGCCTCCGTGTCCCACGCTGCACACACGTCCTGACCTGGGGTGAGTGGTGGCAGCGAGGTGGGACAGAGCCAGGCTGGCCCTGGGGCTCACACCTGCCCCTGGCAGGCTGGGCTGAGGGCCGTGGGCTTGGGGGTTGGCAGGCCTGGGTTTGCGTCCCAGATTGTCCACTTGGCAGCCAGGGGACCTGGGGCCTGTGGTTTCCCTCTGAGCCTTAGTGACCTCGTCCGTCTAGAGGGCTCACGCCCAGCTTCCCCTGGGGCTCCAGCCCCGGGCCCGTCCCACTCCCGGAAGAGCCGGCACCCACTTGCACCCCCGGGCAGCCCTGCGCACACAAAGGGCAGCCTGTGCCCCTGCTGCACACTCACCGGCTGTGGACATGTGAGCCTGCCAACTGGGCTCCTCAGAGAGCAGCAGGGTGGGTGGCAGGCAGGGTGCAGCCCCCCTCCCCACCACTGCCCTGCGCCCTCCATCGAGCGGGCGGAGCTGGGACGGGGCTGCTGCTTTGCACCGTTTGCCATTCTTCACAGCTGTGCAGACTTTGTGACCTGCTTGCAAATCCCTTTCTTGCCCGTTCCCTGAGAAATGGTCTCCTTGGCTCAGGTGAGAGACGAACGTGGGTTGGAACTCCAGCTCTTGACTGTCTCCCTGACCCCCACCCCCTTGACTCCCTCTGCTCCAGCCACACCGGCCTCCTCGCTGTCTTCATGTCACCTCCTCAGAGAGGCCTGCCCTGACTGCCTCCGTTTTTTCATGGTGCTCATCACCATCTGCACCCCTGTTCCTCCCTGTATTTGCAGACCGTTGGTCTACAAATGGAACAGAAGCTCCACGAGGGACGTCTTCGTGCTGTGTTCCAGCACCCTAGTGCCTGGCACACTTAGGAGACACTTAGGAAAGGGCAGTAGGTATTGCCACAGAAGCAGATCTGGGCTTCGTGGGCCAGGCTGTGTAGGGGAGGTGGTGAGCTCCCTGTCCCAGGAAGCGTGCAAGCAGGGTTTCTTCAGGGTGCAAGGCCTCGTGCAGTTTGGATGGGCCGGAGGCTCCCGTGACGGTCAGAGCTGGGCTCCTGTAGGTTCGTGGTGCAGGGCCCCTCCAGGATTTGCATCATGGCCTCACTGAATAAACACGCAGGAGAATAAAAGGCTGCCCCACATCTGCCTTCAGAGGGAGGTTTGAAGGCAAGCCAGGGAGGGGGGAGGAGGTTTCAGGTTTCCTGTTGGGTCCTGATAGGATCAGGGCAGGCTAGGAGGAAGGAGAGCAAAAGGAGTCAGGTTGGGGGCGGGGCAGGTGGGCCCACTGAGGCCGAGCCCGAGCCCCCCCCCCCCCCTGCGCGCCGCCC
>NW_006773553.1:1029751-1034095 GCF_000442215.2 Lipotes vexillifer | reverse complement strand
CCCCCCCCCCACCCCGGGTCTCCCGATGTGCAGAGTGCGCGCAGGAGCCACGTGGGCCTTGAGTCTTTCCTCATGCGGGAACCCAAGGAGGGGCCACACTGCGGGATCCCAGGCCGGCCTTTCAGACCCGCTGCGGGGAGCTTCCTTAAATTGTGCGCGCTGGGGACCTCTCTTGCCTCCTGGAATCACCTACTCCGAGGCCAGGAGTGAAGGCTCAGAGAAGCGGAGTGAGAAGGGAGAAGGGCCGAAGGATGGGTCAGGAGCTGGGAGGGCTTGACCCCTCGGGGCTGTTGGCCCTGGCCCCGGCCCTTCAGCGTCGCAGTCGCAGGCGAGTGTCTGCGTGTGGGCCTTGGAATTCAGGCCTCAGTGACTTCCAGTCTCAAGGTACTGAGGTGAGGGAGGAGCCTTCCCAACAGCAGTGTCTTGTTTGTTTTTTGGGGGTAAGGGAGGGTGTGAGAGCCACTGGCTGAGGAGAGACGGAGCTGAGGATGCTAGAGAATTCTGTTGTCCTTGGCACCCCCTGCAAGGCCATGGAAGGACCCGGAAAAGGGGGGTGGGGGGGGGGGGCGTTATCTCGGCTAGCCTCCTGGAGAGGGAGGGCCATCCGGGCCGGGGGTTCTCCAGTACCCCAACACCCTCTGAGGCTGCAGGAGACCAGGAGAGGGTACCGGGGTGGGCCCGGCCACAGTTGGAGGCTGGTCTGAGCCCGGGGTCTGCTTGGCCACAAAAGCCTGAACTGGCAACCAGGGCTGCTGGCCAGGCTATATTCATGTGTGTGTGTGGAACTCTGACCTTACACAGAAGGGGAGGTAGGCCCAGGTACCCCCTCCAAAGAGCCCCAGAGCCTGTCACCCTACGACTTCCTCACCTTCTGTCCCAGGGATTGGGCTGCCTCTTGGACTCCCCGGCCCTACAGTGAATAAGTGAGTGAATCAGGCTTCACCCAGAGACTGCTAGTCGGGCGGGGGAGGGGGTGAGACCTTCACCGACCCCCATCCCAGACCCAGGCCCCTCTGCAAAGGGATGCCTGTGTGGGGCGTCAGCTCCGGTTGTTACTGGCCGGGCACTTTGGGGTAGGGGTTTCCCTTCCTCAGTTTCCCAACAGTGACCTGTTGTCAGGGGCCCATGCGGTTGGGTGCGGCAGAGGCTTGGATGCGGAGTTGGGGCACCCCTGGCCGGCCCCACGCCCGCTCCGCCGCGCTCTCGGAGGTGGTGGGAGCAGGGGACGTGATTGCCAGTAACCCCTGCGGACGTGGGCGCCCAGCGGGTTGAGGGCAGGCGTCCGCGAGTAACCCCGGCCCCATCCGGCCCTGCGGGGCTCAAACCGAGCAGCGCGCCGCGGGGCTGGGGCGGGGCCCCAGGAGGCGGTGGCGCGGCCGCTGATTGGCCGCGCGCGCTCACCCCATGCCCGGGCCGCGGCCCCCGGGAGGGCGTGGCCACTCGGAGGGGCGGGGCCAGCGGGGGCGGGACCGGCGGCGCGCTCGGCAGCTTTAAAGCGCGGCCGGCCAAGCAGGTGAAGTCAGCGCGCGGACACCGGCAGGCCAGACGCCTGGAAGGGCGGCGGGCGGAGGTCGCGGAGCCATGGACTGCACGTTCGAAGGTATTTTTTGGAGGACCCCACCTCTTTATTACAGTTTCCATCTGCATCGCGGGGTCCGCATCCCCGGTGTCCTGAGGGGAGGTGTACCCGCCTCCTGCTCTCAGGGGAGCTGGCGGACCCCTCCCCAACCTCAGTAGTCACCCCCACCCCCACGTCTGGCGTGAGAGGGTGGCCTTCCCACATCCTCTGCTCCGCAGGGAGGAGGGCCGGTTGTCCTTCTGTCTCCTGGGGCTCCTATTTTGGAGGGCTTGAGCTTGCTAGACAGTGGGCCCCCTGGGTTCAGCCAGTTTTTCTTTCTGGGCCTCAGTTTCCCTATCTGTCAAAGGGGCTCATGAAGCCTGGGGAGCGAGCAGGTCCTGAAGGTGAAAGGACTCTATGCCCCATGACCTGCGCAAACCTGGAGGGCCCGCCACGTGTTTCTGTTTGAGGACCCAGGAGGCTGAGCCTGGCACCCCCATCTCGCTCTCCTGGAGGCCGTAGGGAGGTCCCCTGCAGTCACTTTCCTGCCTGGCATCTGTCAGTAGGAGGGACTCAGGCGACGTTGACTCTCCCCTCCGTGCGGCCATCCTGCCACAAAGGGTCTCATCTGTCTTGTGCAGATGAGGAAACCGAGGCCCAGTGAGAGGAAGCCCTAGCTGGAAGCCCAGGCTGGGGACCTGGGGTACACCTCGGGCTCCCAGGGTTTGTGCATGGATCCTGCAGAGCACTTTGACCCAGTGGGTGGCTCCCCCAGTGGGTTAGAGGGCCCTAGGCTGACCCAGCCAGGCTGCTGATCGCCAGCTGGGGAAGAGGGCCTGTGGCCAGGCTGGGGCCGCGGCAGGCAGTGTGTCCAGTCTGTATGAGGAGGAAAGAGGACAGACGGCATTTGCTTTTGTCGAGGGGAAACTGAAGCCTGAATGGCTGGTCCCGAGGCTCCTTGGCTGCAGACGGGGTCTGGGCTTGTGCCCAGAACACACAGGGACACTCTGGTTGGCACACACTTGGCCAGCGGCTGGCTCTGCCCGAAGCCTCGGTCTGTCCCACAGAGGAGTGGGCTGGCGAAGGCAGCTCTGAAGCCGGGAGTTGCGGGCCCAGGCCTCAGTTCTGCCTTCGCCTCGTCCTGGGGCAGGTCGGTGGGTCTCAGTGGGGCGCTGGGCTCGTCCAGTGTTGCAAGGCCATTTGACGCACCTGGCAGAGCTCCAGATGTCACAGGTGTCTGTGAGTGGGGGCTCCGGGGGGTGGCTTTCTGTTTCCGTGGCGTTGGCCCCACAGGTACACTGTGGGGGTGGGGGGGGGAGCGTGCAGATCCGTGACACCTGCCCCGCTGTTGCTCACACAGCTTCCCCTCCTTACCGCAGACATGCTTCAGCTCATCAACAACCACGACAGCGACTTCCCCGGCCTCTTCGACGCGCCCTACGCTGGGGGCGGAGCAGGGGGCACAGAGCCCGCCAGTCCGTATGCCAGCTCCCCAGGCAGCCTGTCCCCACCTCCTTCCACGATGAGCTCCCCACTTGAAGGCTTCCTGGGGGGGACCAAGGCGACAACCCCACCCTTGTCCCCTCCCCAGCCTGCACCCACCCCCCTGAAGATGTACCCTTCCGTGCCTGCCTTCTCCGCGGGGCCTGCTATCAAGGAGGAACCAGCGCCCCAGACCACCCTCCAGCCGCTGCCGGGGGCCCTCCTGCCCCAGTGTCTTCCGGCCCCAGCCCCACTGCAGTTCAGCTCTGCCCCTGTGTTGGGCTATCCCAGCCCTCCTGGAGGCTTCTGCACAGGTAAGGTGGGGGGGCGTGTGGAGGGAGGGGCACAGCAGGAGCACCAGGAGGAGTGTCTGCGGTGGTCTCAGTAGAGGGATTTGCAGGCTCTAGAAATCGGGTCCCTGCTGTGCTGCTGGAGGTGCTCCCGTCACGGGCAGTTCTCAGGAAGCGCCGCTTCCCAGCCCCCCAGCGTCCACAGCAGAGAGGTGCTGGGCTGGGCTGGGCTGGGCTGGGAAGCGGGCAGGCTTGCATCAGAGCCCCAGGCAGGGACTGTCCCGATAGTAACCTGAGGCCATGAGGGTAACGACTCATTCAAGGTCACAGGGTGATAAGTATCTGCGGGCCGGGTTGGAAGTGGGTTAGGGCAGCCTGTGTCCGCAGCTCCAGCCTTTATCTCTACAGGGACCCCCCCGGGGAGCACCGCGCAGTCGCTGCCTGGCCTGCCACTGGCTGCCCTGCCAGGGGTCCCGCCCGTTTCCTTGCACAACCAGGTCCAGAGTGCGGCTCCCCAGCAGCTGTTGACGGCCACAGCCACCCCGACGGTGGCCCCTGGAACAACCACTGTGACCTCACAGGTCCAGCAGGTCCCGGTGAGGGGGTCTGGCCCGGCCTCAGGGAGGTGGTGGCCCCGGCCCCAGACCCACAGCTGAGCCCCCTCCCGTCCTTAGGTCCTGCTGCAGCCCCACTTCATCAAGGCAGACTCGCTGCTTCTGACGACTGTGAAAACAGACGTGGGAGCCCCCATGAAGGCGGCAGGCATCAGCTCCCTGGCCCCTGGCATGGCTGTGCAGGCAGCGCCCTTGCAGGTGGGCGGCTTGGGCAGGGTGGGGGGCCATGGGGTTTGTATGCGTGCATGTCCACCTGCTAACCGAGCCTGGCCCCGCAGACCCTGGTGAGTGGCGGAACCATCCTGGCGACTGTGCCGCTGGTAGTGGATGCTGACAAGCTGCCCATCAACCGGCTGGCAGCTGGTGGCAAGGCCCCGGGCTCGGCCCAGAGCCGAGGTGA
>NW_006773553.1:1020820-1029088 GCF_000442215.2 Lipotes vexillifer | reverse complement strand
CGCTCTTCCATCAATGACAAGATCGTCGAGCTCAAGGACCTGGTGGTGGGCACAGAGGCCAAGGTGCGGGCAGAGGCCCCGATGGGGTGGCCCTGGGGAAGGAGGCACCTGGGGGGAAGAGGAGGATGGGGCTGAACCTGGACAGACAGACCTGGGGCTCCAGACTCCTCGGGCCTGGCGGCTCTGTTTAGCTGAGCTTCATGGAGGCCCTGTGCGGTGTGGGCTCTTTTAGGTGCTGGGGATTCAGCAGTGAGCAGACAGACAATCCTGCTGTTGAGCAGCTGACGGGGTGTCGGGGTGCCAGCAGACAGGACAGATCCGTGTTGGGGTTTGCCAGGTGGCATGAGTGCTGTGCCGGAAAGAAAACGGGGCGGGAGGAGGGATGGTGGGAGTTGCAGATCTGAATCGGGTGGTCAGGGGAGGCCTCGCAAAGGTGATGCCGTATGTGAACCTGGAGGAGGCGAGGGGGCAAAGCATGGAGGTGGAACGACGGTGACAGCAGTCAGCCGTAAGCTGTTGTATGCGTTTTACTTGGGAGGAAGGTTCTACTAGGGAGGAACATTCTGTGTAGAAGGAACAGCAGGTGCAAAGGTCCTGAGGCAACTGTGTAGCAGAGCAGTCCCACCCTTTGTGCTTAGCTGCCCACTTGTCTGGCCTGACCGGCCACCTGTGCTGTATCTCCTTCCTACCGCCTGCAGCTGAATAAATCTGCTGTCTTGCGCAAGGCCATCGACTACATCCGCTTCCTTCAGCAGGGCAACCAGAGACTCAAGCAGGAGAACCTGAGTCTGCGCACCGCTGCCCACAAAAGCAGTGAGTCCTGGCTCCCCTCCACGCCTGGTCTCACTTTAAGCTCTGACCCTGCAAGGGCCCTTCACCCCCTCTTTGGCCTTCCCCTGGCCCTCAGCTCCCCCAGGTCCTCAGCTCCGATTTGGGGCGAGGTGGGGTGTGTAGCTCTCACCGCAGCCCTGCTCCTCTCTGGCCCACAGAATCTCTGAAGGACCTGGTGTCAGCCTGCGGCAGTGGAGGCCACACAGACGTGCCCATGGAGGGCGAGAAGCCAGAGGTGGTGGACACCCTGAGCCCGCCACCCTCAGACGCCGGCTCGCCCTTCCAGAGCAGCCCACTGCCCCTTGGCAGCAGTGGCAGTAGCAGTGGTGGCAGTGGCAGTGATTCGGAGCCTGACAGCCCAGTCTTTGAGGACAGCCAGGTTGGTTCGCGCGTCGTTGCCCCCTCCCTGTCATCCAGCGACATCCTCTGAGTTCCGGGACTGGGGCATGTCCTACCTCCCGTTTTAGAGACAGGGAGCTGGGCGGGGGTCCCGCAGTAAGGCTGGGGGCAGAGCTGATCCCTCCTCCTCTGAGCTGAGCTCTCTGGGCTGTGCTTGCCCCGTTCTCACCGCCCTGCCCACCCCACCCCAGGTGAAGCCAGAGCAGCTGCCGCCCCCCCACAGCCGGGGCATGCTGGACCGCTCCCGCCTGGCCCTGTGTGTGCTTGTCTTCCTCTGTGTCTCCTGCAACCCCTTGGCCTCCCTGCTGGGCAGCCGGGGTCCCGCTGGCCCCTCCGATGCCACCAGCGTCTACCACGGTCCTGGGCGCAGCATGCTGGGTGCTGAGGGCGGAGGTAGGACAGGCCAGCCTGGGCAGTGCGAGGGGGGGCACTCTTGGGGACGTAGATCCCGGGCCTGTGGGCTTGGGGCTCTGGACTTCCTGGGTGCCGTGTCCCCAGCCTCCGTCTGCCCCCAGACGGCCTTGGCTGGGCCCCGTGGCTGCTGCCCCCACTGGTCTGGCTGATGAACGGGCTGCTGGTGCTGTTCTCCTTGGTGCTGCTCTTTGTCTACGGAGAGCCGGTCACGCGGCCCCACTCAGACCCCGCCGTGCACTTCTGGAGGCATCGCAAGCAGGCCGACCTGGACCTTGCCCGGGTAAGCGGCCGGACCCCGGGGCTGTGGAGGGCGGGCAGGGCTGGGACCCTCAGCAGCACCTGGGAAGGTGCCGGGCACACCGTGAATCTCCTCTGTTCTCTCCACTCTTGTCTACCCCTCAGACCCCCACTGAGCCCCAGGGGCCCAGCCGGCACTGCTGGGGTTGGTGGGGTCATGGCGGGGAGCCCAAGATGGAGGGCTCTCCGGGGCTAGAGGGGTGGCACGTGCTGCGGATGCCCTGACCCCACCTTTCTCACCTGGAAAACCTTCATCCACAGGGGGACTTTGCCCAGGCTACCCAGCAGCTGTGGCTGGCCCTGCGGGCCCTGGGCCGGCCCCTGCCCACCTCCCACCTGGACCTGGCCTGCAGCCTGCTCTGGAGCCTTATCCGCCACCTGCTGCAGCATCTCTGGGTGGGCCGCTGGCTGGCAGGCCGGGCGGGGGGCCTGCGGAGGGATGGTGCCCTGCAGGTGGATGCCCGCACCAGTGCCCGCGATGCGGCCCTCGTCTACCACAAGCTGCACCAGCTGCACACCATGGGTATGGCGAGCAAGGGCTGGGCCTGAGGGTGTCCCGCCACCTCTGCGCCACACCCAGCCTCACGCCCTCCCATGTTCCAGGGAAGTGCTCGGGCGGGCACCTGGCTGCCGCCAACCTGGCACTGAGTGCCCTGAACCTGGCCGAGTGCGCGGGAGAGGCCATGTCTGTGGCCACGCTGGCTGAGATCTATGTGGCCACCGCGCTCAGGGTCAAGACCAGTCTACCCCGGGCCTTGCATTTTCTGACAGTGAGTAGGTGGTGGGCTTGGTGGGGGGCAGGGCTGAGGTCTCCCTGGGCTGAGGGCTGCCTGGGGGAGGCAGCTGGTTACGGGGCGGGCTCCAGGCCCTCTGGGCTCTTGGCTCAGCGTCTGGTACGACAGCCTCTGCCCCTCGCGCCCGCAGTGCTTCCTCCTGAGTAGCGCCCGCCAGGCCTCCCTGGCGCAGAGCGGCTCAGTGCCTCTTGCCACGCAGTGGCTCTGCCACCCTGTGGGCCACCGTTTCTTCGTGGATGGCGACTGGGCCGTGTGCAGCGCTCCGCGGCACAGCCTGTACAGCGTGGCCGGGGACCCAGGTGCCTTTTCACCCTGTGCCTGTCCCCTGTCCCCTGTCTCTCTGCTGTCCCTGCCCACCCTGGTCTGTTGCCCCGCCATCCACTGTCGCCACGGGGGCTACAGGAGCAGGGAGGCCAGGCTGGCTCTGTCTCAGCTGGGGCTTTTCAGAGGCAAACATGCAGAGGGATTGGGGGCAGGTGGTTGATTTGGGAGGTGCTCCCAGGCAACACCGCTGTGCTGTGAGGAGGCCAGGAAGGGCGTGTGCCCAAGCTAGGTTATCCTGTCCGTGGGGTGGGGGAGGCAGAACATCTACCCCCCAGCTTCATCCGTCTCAGAGCCGGGCCCCCCCCCGCCCCCGCCGTGCCCAGGGAGGAGTCCTAGGCGCAGGGAAGAGCCTGTGCACGGGGAGGTGGGGCCCTCGCCCCGCCCCACTCGCCCACTCCGCCCCACAGTGGACCCCCTGGCCCACGTGACTCAGCTATTCCGCGAACATCTCTTGGAGCGAGCACTGCATTGCCTGGCCCAGCCCAGCCCCGGCCCCGGATCAGCCGATGGGGACAGGTGAGTGTCCCTCTGCGCCTCAGCGGGCCAGGTCCCCCACCCCCGGCCAGTGGAGCTTGGGAAAGGCTACGTCCAGGGACCCGTGTCGGTGGCCAGAGCCGGGTCACCGTGGCCTCAGTTTCCCCATCAGCCTGGCAGGGGCCGGCCGCGCTTTGAGGAGCCAGGAAGCCCAGGCTGTGCCGTGGGGGCAGGTGAGGAGGGCCGTCCGCTTCAGGACCCCTGCCACCTGTCCCGACGGCCAGTCCTTTCCTGCCACAGGGAATTCTCCGATGCCCTCGGGTACCTGCAGCTGCTGAACAGCTGTTCTGATGTGGCCGGGGCTCCTGCCTGCAGCTTCTCCATCGGCTCCGGCATGGCTGCCACCGCCGGTGAGCCCCCAGGCCTCCCCGCCCCGTGACGCCCTCGGGCTCAGCACCACAGCAGCTCGGCCTTGGGTGCGTTGTGGCCGAGTTTCACGGACGCCTCTGGCCCTGCTTCCTGCAGGCACAGACCCGGTGGCCAAGTGGTGGGCCTCGCTGACGGCTGTGGTGACCCACTGGCTCCGGCGGGATGAGGCGGCGGCCGAGCGGCTGTATCCACTGGTGGAGCACCTGCCCCGCGCCCTGCAGGAATCCGAGTGAGCGCAGGCCGCATGCTCGTGCTCCCACCCCGACCCCCAGCTTTGTTCTGTGCGGTTGGGGTCCCGTCATTTCTTTCCCAGGAAGCCAGAACCAGGGCAGGGGAAGCTCGGCGAGGGCCTGAGGCCTGGTCTGACCGTCACCCCTCTGCCTTGGCCCCAACAGGAGACCCCTGCCCAGGGCGGCTCTGCACACCTTCAAGGCTGCCCGGGCCCTGCTGGGCCGTGGGAAGGCAGAGTCTGGCCCGGCCAGCCTGGCCGTGTGTGAGAAGGCCAGTGGGTACCTTCACGACAGCTTGGCCACTACACCAGCCGGCAGCTCCATTGACAAGGTGAGGGCTGGGGCCAGGGGCCTGGCGGATCTTGGGGGCCTTGGCCTTTCCACTCTCCGGACGGTCCCCCTTGGGCTGCAGAAGACTGCAGGGTCAGCCCAACAGTACAGGACTGGGGGCTAAGGTTTGGGTCCAGGGGAGAGTGGCTGCCCCCTCTGGCCTCAGTGTCCCCACCCCTGGAGGACGGCTGGGGTAAGCGGTGTGGCAGGGCCTGGAGAGCGGGCGGCCCCGCGGTGCATTGCTGTTGCATTGCACGTGTCAGGCGGGTGCAGTGCCTCGGCAGTGCAGCCCGGAGCCGGCCCCTGGCACCACGGGCCCCTACTCTTCCCTCCCAGAGCCAGAGCCCCCTGACCCCTGCCCTGCCCATCACCCCAGGTCATGCAGCTGCTCTTGTGTGACCTGCTCCTTGGGGCGCGCACCAGCCTGTGGCAGCGGCAAAAGCCGCCGGCACCCTCCCAGGCCTCACCGGGCCCGGGCAGTGGGGCCCAGGCCTCTGCCCTCGAGCTCCGTGGCTTCCAGAGGGACCTGAGTGGCCTGAGGCGTCTGGCACAGAGTTTCCGGCCTGCCATGCGGAGGGTGAGTGCCCATGGGGCCCTGGCTTGCAATGGGGATGTATGTGAGGTGTCGGGAGGGAGCGGGGGCCTGGCTGGAACCTCTCCTGGCCCCTCCTGCCCAGGTGTTCCTGCATGAAGCCACTGCCCGGCTGATGGCAGGGGCCAGCCCGGCGCGGACACACCAGCTCTTGGACCGCAGCCTGAGGAGGAGGGCCGGCCCCTGCGGCAAAGGAGGTGAGGACAGCTGGCCCAGGTGGGAAGGGCCACACGCCAGTTGGAGGCTGCAGAGGGAGGCTGTAAGACATACAGAGACCGAGGGACTTGGTGGTGGCTCCATGATGGGAGGCCTAACCTGAGAGTCAGTGGGGACGACTGTCCTTTGTGGGACACGCGACTGTGTACGCGGGCGGTCTGTGCTCCAGGGGCAGGCGCGGAAGGGGCGAGGCTCCGTGCTCCTCCAAGACCGAAGGGGGCGGCGGGGGGCGGGTGCTGACTAGCCTTGGGCGGGGCCGGTTGTCCCGGGGGGCGGGGCAAGGATCCGAGCCCCACCCCCGGCGCGGCCCCGCCCCTGACATGCCACTGTGCGTGTGTGCAGGCACGGCGGCGGAGCTGGATCCTCGGCCCACGAGGCGCGAGCACGCGGAGGCGTTGCTCCTGGCTTCCTGCTACCTGCCGCCCGGCTTCCTGTCGGCGCCTGGGCAGCGAGTGGGCATGCTGGCCGAGGCGGCACGCACGCTCGAGAAGCTCGGTGACCGCCGGCTACTGCATGACTGCCAGCAGATGCTCATGCGCCTGGGCGGCGGGACCACCGTAACCTCCAGCTAGACCCCCGCTGGCGGCCCAGCCCCAGCGGCCCTGTTTCTGTCTCGACGGCCGAGGGCAGCGCCGGAGACCCGGGGTCCAAGGCTCGCCCACGGAGTGCACGGTCCCTGGAGGGCTGGAGACCCTCGGGGACTTCCGCGCTTGACCTTGGGGCCTCCCCAGCCCGCTCCAGCCCTCGATGAGCGGCGGCCGGGATGGTGCTGGCCCCTGGTGGCCGGCCGAGGGATTGCCGTGGCCTGGCCGCCGCCGGGGGTCAACTGTTACGCGCGCCGCCGCCGATCCTGGGCTTTCCCTCTCCGTCCAGAGGGAAGAGGGGTGCGTCTCAGTGAGCCGAAGGGCCCTGCCCCCGGCGCCTCCCTCCCATCTGGGGAGACCTGTCCATAGCGTAGATCGTGGTGCGCCAGCCTCCTGGCCTCTGAGGTTCCAAGTGTTACTTTGCCTTTTGCAAACTTTATTTTCATAGGTTGAGAAGTTTTATACAGAGAATAAAAAATGAACTTATTTATAATCTGGGTTTTGCTCCTTTGGGGAGGGGTGTGTGTGCTAACCAGAGGGGATCCTTTGGGCCATCCGTCCCCCCAGCACCCAGGCAAATGCTTCCCATCCCTACCTGCCCTTCGGTTTGGGAGGCCCGGCTTTATTCTCTCCAGCTGACTTGGGTCCCACTGATCACGGGGCCGCACGTTTGGGCTATATCATCTCCTAACCCTTAGGGTCCATATGGTCTCAGCTGTGCCTTCTCGCCTCCTCTCCCAGCTTCTGCCCCCTTCAGGTCCCGGGATGACATGGGAGGACAGCTCCGTGTCTTTGGGGATCTGTTGTGACAGCAGGAGCTACAACCTGGGTCTCCCTGTGTGTCTGGGTGTCAGTCTCACCTGCCTGACCCCTGTCCCCTTCTCGGAGGTCACGTGGGTGTGGCTGGGCAGCAAGGGCTTCTTTCCTGTACCTGCAGTAAGGTCCCCAGAGCCCTCCCCTCCCCTCCCCTCCCCTCCATTCCAACCTCTCCCAGCAGAATCTGGTCAGAATCCACGGGCTGCAGAATTCCAAAACAATCGTTGTATCTTTATTGACTTTTTTTTTTTTCTGAATGCAATGACTGTTTTTTTTACTCTTAAGGAAAATAAACATCTTTTAGAAACAGCTCGATACACACAATCTTCAGTGTGAAGCAATGTACTAATAAGGACACTAGTCGTCTTAACATTTACAGTCTTCATATATATTATATATATGTATATGTATACATATATATACACTATATAACGCGGCCGGATATAATACACACGTTCACCGTTTTACAGTCATATGTACAGGAAGTTTCTAGGGCGGCCCCGGGCTGGGGCTGCATCAGGCCTATCGAAGCGTGGACAGAGCTGAGGACACGGACAGACAGGCGGACGAACTGGCGGGCACTGGCCCGGGCGGTGGTGGCTGCTTGGGGAAGGAGGCAGCGCCGGAGCCCCCTTCCCGGCAAGGGCCCCGTGCTGAGGGGCACACGACGCACGGTGGCGACACACGGGAGAAGCGAGCATGTTCCCAACATATATACATTCTATGTGACATATATATAGAGGGGCACACAGGTGTGTACATGGATCTAGCGCTGTCTCCGCTCCCGTGCGAGTGGCGCTGCGGCCCCCGGAGACGATGGTCGTGCAGAGGGTCGGTCATGCGTCTGCCGGGGGTGAACTCTGGTCGCGACTTTTAGTTTTGCGCTCCCAGGCTGGGCTCCGGGGACGGGGCGGACTGGAAGGGAGACGAGCAGAAGCCAGCGGGAGCCAGCCCGGCCCACGCCCGGGGAGCCCGCATCCCCGGCCCTCCCGACCCGCACGAAGGTTTTGGCCAAGGCTGGGAAGGAAGGGCACACAGCCTCCGGCCCCTCCTGCGCCGGACAGGCTTCGGCTCCCCCCCGCCCCCAGCCTCGTTCGTTCCAGGAGACACGTCCTGGAGGGAAGCCGGCCTCGGCCTCTTCGGACCCCACCCCACTCCCAGGGTGCCCAGCTGCGGGCCACTACCGACCCACGTAGAATGTGTGCCACGTCGTCCTGAAACTTCCAGGGGGAGAAGCGTATCCCCAGGCTAAAGGCCTCCCACCCACGCCGGAGCCTGGGTGTTCCAAGAAGTCTGGCCGCTCCGCGGGCTCCCCCTCTCCAAGCCTGGCCGGGGGATGGGGGCGAGAAGGCCCTGCGCCGTCCGGTTCCGGGAGCAGACGGATCCGGAACCTGTTTTCTTCCCGACCGGGGACCACTAGTTTCCGCCCGAGGAGGCCAGATCCAAGATCCGGGTTCCGGATCAAGGATCGGCGCTGGACCCGCGCCGGAAGCTGCGCAAGGGCCCGGGGGCTGCGCCGGCGGCTCCTCTCCTCGGCG
>NW_006773553.1:1008093-1020134 GCF_000442215.2 Lipotes vexillifer | reverse complement strand
GGCGGCGTCGGCGGCGTCGGCGGGCGGGCGGGCGGGCTGGCGGGCGGGCGGGATCCGGCGGCTCCTCCGGCCGGGGGTGGATTACAATGGCAGCCTCTGCGGGGAAGAGACGCGCGGCTAGTTGCTGACTGCGGGGCACCTGCCGAGCGGTCAACTCCTCCAGGCCCGCCCCTCGGCCCCGACCCCGCCCGCGCCTCCAGAGCGAGGCCCCACCTGCAGCTTTGCCCGTAGGCCAGTCCCCGCGCCCCGCCCCGCCCTGGGCTGGCCCCGCCTCCCGCACGTGCGGGCTGTATAAGTGGCCCGGGGCCCAGCCGTGCTGATTCGCCCCCGCCTGGTCCGCCCGGAGCCGGCGTTCCCGCGCCGGGGCTCCTCTCCAGCCTGGGCCCCTCCAGGGGAGGCTCGCGGTCACCCACCTTATGTTTGGGGCATTTCAAAGAAAAGTTCTCTTCGATGAATATGCAACCTGTGAGCAAGAGAAGTTCGTGCGGTCAGAACGGCGTCTTGTCCGGCCGGGAGGGGGGCCCACCGCCCCGGACGCCCTCAGCTGCAGGGTTTTTTTTTCCAAAGAGTAAGTCAGCCTCTGCTTGAAATCCGACCCAATCCGAACTCCGTCAGCCCCCAGCCCCGCTGGCCCATCTGTCCTTTACTCTCCTTTCCCCTCCCTCTGGAACCCCCTTTTGTCATGGGGAGGCCTCCCCACTCTTCCCCTCGCCCTCCCCCGCTGTGCTTTGCTGGGCCACACTGGTCACGCCCTCCTGGTGGTCCGGGCCCAGCCCCTAGGTAGGCCTTGACACCCAGGGGGTGCTCAGTGAACGTGTGTTGACCAGCTGGGACTGGGGGTGGCACTCCCATAGGCATCATGCTTAGCTGCCCCCAGCAGCCACTCTGGACGTGGGGAGGGAGGGCCAGTCACCCATCCCCAGCCCCTCTCCTGGTGTCTGCACTTGGGGAGCCAGGGCCCAGCTGACGAAGTGGCCCGGGGCCTGGTGCTCGCTCTGCTAGCTCCAATGTGGGCTGCCTAACAAAGGGCGCAGGGTCAGTGGGCCTGGGCAGCTCTGGTGCCCCGTGGTCTGAGGGCCCGGCCCAGACCCCTGGAGAGCCCCACGGAGGACCATACTTCCAGACCCGGGTCGGGCAGGTGCAAGGTGCTGACCAGCAGCTGGGTAACTGCCGGGGGCTCCTGCCTGCCCAGCCCACTCCCTGGGTTCCCCCCGCGCCCCCCTGCTGCCTGGAGCTGGGTCCCCCTCCCCTCTGGGTGCCAGGCTCACTAGTCCTGCCTCCTTCTCTGGCCACTGTACCCCCTCCATGCCCCTCCCTCACACCGCCCCCTCCGGGCTCTGCCAAACTCTCCAACCCTTAGGCAGATGCCTCAAGTTCGACCCCAAAGGGAGCTGCACGTGTGGGGATTAACTGCCCCCCACCCCCGCACCCGGCCCTGCACAGCCCCTCTGTGAAGGAGAGAGGGGGCTGCCCAGCTGGGCCTGGTGGAGCCGGGAGGCCATGCAGAGCAGAGAGGAGCTGGCCCAGCTGGGGCCCCAGCTCATCTGGGTCCACCAGCCTCAGCTGAGCTGTCAGCTGACTACGGCCACCTGGGTGAGCTCAATCTGGCATGCGGCAGGGTCTGCCTGCCCACACACACCCTCCTGAGATGTGCTGGAGGCTGGGCCTGGAATGTCCGGTGGCTGATACACCAGTGGCACAGCATGCCCTGCCTTGGGCCTGCTCGCTGACCTGGGGACGCTGGCCATCTCCCTCTCCCCCCCTCCTCCCAGCATGGCCCTGCTTCCTGTGCTTGCAAAGCCTCTGAGGCGCAGGCTCCATCTGCATCTGCAGCCCCTCTCTCCGGAATGCAGGGCTCCGTCACCGGTCTGCTCAGGCCAGCATCTCATCTGTCCCCTGCGGCCCTACAGAGACCTCTGCTATATGGGGAATCCCTCAAAGACATCACTGGAAACAGCTTGTATCGCTCCAAGCCTGGTTTATGTGTCCCACCACAAGCCAGCTCCTGCCCACCTCCCTTGACCTCTTGAGGACTGGCTCCAATGTCACCTCCTCCTAGAAGCCATCCTGGATTCCCTCCCAACTCAGGATGGATCTCTCAGCACAGTCTCTCCTTGTCTGGTCTCCGTAACTTTAGGCAAGGATCACGGTTCTCTTGTCTGTCCCACTGAGACACGAGCCCCCAAGGAGGCTGGGAGGCGGCAACACCGGAGGGGACAGCGCGCAGGACGTGGAGCCGACCAGACAGTCACCCCCTGGTCCTGTTCCTGCAGTGCTGTGGCCACGGGTAAGACAGCCTGTCTGTGAAGGTGCCGCTGGAGACAGTGCAAGGCCTGGCACGGGGCTGGCAGAGCGCAGGCGCGAAGCTAATCACTGCGGGGGGGAGAGCTGCTGCCCGAGGCACCTGTTCCTGGAGGTCAGGCCCGGAGTCTGGTGAAGGGGCGAGTCCGCATTACAATCTGGTTCCCACGGCCCTCAGGGCAGGGTGCGGAGCCAGAGCGGCCCGGGTCCTGCTCCAGCGGGTTCCCTCCCTGAGGTGCTAGCGCCTCAGCCCTCACCAAGGAACCGTCACTGCTCAGTCCCGTGTGTGCTCCTGGGGGCGGCTCGGTGCGGACTGATGCCAGGAACTGGCATTCAGGTGGGAAGAGGGGTCCCCGGGCTGTGGGAGCAGGGAGGGTCCTGCCAGGAAATGCCTCTGCCCTGCCGTTGTGCGACAGGGTCACGATAACCTCACCCTCTTCCAGGGCAGCAGGGGGCGGGGGACAGAGATTGTGGGGGCTGGCCCCCAAATCGGACCGGAGCTGCCCTTTCCGGGTCGTGCTTGTGATCTCACTCCCTGCTCCAGACAGCTGCAGAAAGAAGAAATGACTCTAACCTCAGCTTTACAGATGGGGAACCGAGTGCAGAGACATCGGTGGATTCACCCAGTCCACACCTGAAGCATGCCACCAGAATTGGGGGCTCCGGGCTCTCTGGCCCAGGCCATCAGTATGCCACCTGCCTGGTGATTGTAGGTGCTCGATAAATGCCTGCGGATCAAGTGAGCGAGGGAGTGGAGAGAATGGGGCAGGTGCAGGGGAGCCTGGTCCTGACTCCAGGGCCCACCGTGCTGCTTAAACCTTCCACAGCTGTGCCGTGGAGCCAGGGGGAGTCTGTCTTGAACTTCCGTCTCTTTCCATCTCACTCACTTTTTGTTACTGAACTATCTTTTCTCCTTTTTCTCCAACCCAGTGAACTCCTGTTCAGCCTTTTTCCAAGGCCCAGCCCAGTAGCCCTGCTCTTGGAGGCCTGAGACCCTCCTGAGCCGTAGGCACCCCTCGGCAATGGCAGGTCACATACAGCTTTCCACTTTGTAGTTTGTGCTTCTGGGCACTCCTCCAGCAGGTGGCTGGGGACTGATGTGTCTCCTTGTCACCAGCACTGCCCAGCACAGGGCCCAGCCGAGAGACACGAGAAGGTAAAGAGTTGCTGGGGCAGAAGAGGGAAGCCGACGGGTCAAGTGCGGCCGGTTCGAGGAGCCGTGCCTGCGCCCCCGACCTTTGGTCCCCTTGGGCCGGCTCTTACCCGCATCGCTGGCACATGGGTAATGGTAGGTGTGGATGCATCCTTTGTGGCAGCACCCGATGGTGGCCCCGGCTTCTTGGCAGCTGGAACAAGTCTGGCGAGGAGAGAGGGAAGACAGGTGAGTCTGCAGCCGAGGGGCCCGGCCCCCACCCCTTCCTCCCAGGGGGCCCTGGAAAGGCAGCTTGGAGGGAGGCTCAGAATGGACATCCACAGGGTTGGTTTTGTGGCAGCCGCCGGCCTGGCACCTTGGGTCGGGGGAGCTCTCGGGGCGGGAAAGCAACCATCTTGTGGATAAGCCTCGGTATCCCGCAGGCCCGGCCGAGCCCCGGCTCAGCCACTGTGCACCGCGTGACCTCAGCCAAGCAACTCCGCTCCTCCCACCTCTTCCATACGGCGGGGGGGGGGGGGGGGGGGAAATGAAGGCTTCCCAAGGCACAGGCAGGGAGGGGTAGTTTTAAATTATGAATAGTCACAGTAAGCCAGAAATCACATCTTTGCCACTATTTAAACTTATGAACAATTTCCGACGCTGGCTTAAAAATGTGTGTGTGTGTGTGTGTGTGGGGGGGGGGGGGGGGGGGGGGGACAGCGCCTGCCTTATGGGACAGTCGTGAAGATTAAATGAGCAACTCCGTGTGCCCAGTGGATGACAATGCACAGGGCCAGCCACCGCCCGGCTGTGCCCTCGCCTGCCAGCTCCTCCCCACAGCCTCCCGGGGGGCAGCTGCACGGACGTCACTTCACAAACAGTGAAGCTGAGGCCCCCACTGCAGGCGGAGGCGATAAGTATCATTTCGTATCCTTTCCGGGGACAGAACAAGCCCTGGACCCAGAGTCGGTGCTCTACTCTCCGACGCCGCTCACCCTGCCCAGGACCCACGAGGAGGAGACAGCCAGTGCCTGAACGCGGGGTTCACGTAAACCCTACGCCGGCCGGCACGGCAGCTGGCCCACTCGGCCTCTCAAAAGCCAAAACCGTGGTCTGAGCTTGGGGGCTGCCCCAGGTTGGGCCCAGCTGCCTGCAGGGGGACGTGCCAGGACGGGATGGCGATGCCAGGAAGCCCCTTGGAAGCGAAACCTGAGGCCTGGGGAGGGACAGGCTGGTCCCCAGATCCTGCAGACCCCCTGTGCAGCAGGGGAGTGAGGTTTGGGAGGGGGGGGGGCAGACCCCTGCCCGGAGGCTAAGCCACTGAAACCAGTAACTGCAGTTCGTGACACACCAGGCACACGTGGAGGCCGCCTCCTGAGAACACTCTGATGGCATCAGCGTCGCTTTATCTTATACAGGTGAGGGATGAGAGCTCAGAAAAGCCGAGTAACTTGCCCGAGGGTACACAGCTCAAGAGCAGCTGGACGGGCTTTGAGCCCAGCAAACCCGCTGGAGCACAGGCTGGCGGTCATGGTGCCTCACTGCTCGGGGTGGGCTCTTTCCCACGCCAGGGACTGATGGGGACCCCACCCCCCATCCCCAGCAGGTGGGAGGCGCCAGGGATGAGTCTTCTCACGCCCTTCCTGGGCCTATAGCCTGAGAAGTGCCTGGGAATGTGCCTCTGGAGCAGAGCTGGGGTGGGGAGCTAGAGTGGGGGCTGGGGGTCGGTCTGGAACATTCATTGCCTCGGGATGGCAGTCTCCTTCTGGTCAGGACTGAGCCTCCCAGGGCTCTGGGGCAAAGGTGTGATGGGGTAGGAGTGGGCCCCCAGACCGGGCCCAAGTGGCCCTTGATGGTTAAACAGTGACAGTGGGCTCCTCTGGTGATGGCCTCATGCCACCCTGCCTGCACTGAGGCCCCCAAACCCTTGAGACAGGCATTTTAGATGTGGAGAAATGGAGGTACGGAGAGGCCTTGGGCCCTTCCGACCCCAGCGCCCACGTTCTGAGCTGTTCCCCTGGGTGGGTGATGCGGGGCCTGGGAGTTTGTGGGGAGAGGCAGCCTCTGGGCAGACTAGGAAATTGAGGTCCCTGGAGGTGGGCACAGCACGGCTCAGGGCGGGTAGGTGTGTAGGGGCCCCCAGGAAGGGACACAGAAGGAAGAGGGGTGCCCCCGGGCCTGCGCAGAAGTTCTGTTCCTGCAGAGCCAGGGTGCTGATGGGTGTGAAGGCCGGGGTCCGGCTGTCCCCGCAGCCCCACCCTGCTGACGGGCTTCGGCTCCCTGAGGCTCACAGAGGACGGTGACTTGCTGGGGTCACAGAACTGGCTCTTGGGGCAGAGCTGGGATTGGAACCGGGGTCTGCCTGACTCCAAGGCTGCACGCTACCACCGAGCTCCGAGGCAGAAAGGGTCTTGGCGGGGGCGGGCTGCCCACGGAGGTCTGGGCTTGTCAGTGGGCAGGGGGCTGAACCATGACCTGGGAAACCCCAGACCCCGTCCGTCTTTCCAGGCAGGGTGTCCTCCAGGTGTGGGTGCTGCTTTAATGAGCCCCTCTGAGGCTTGCCTGGCTGCCAGCCCCCACCTGGCCCGGGACCACCTCTCTGGCAGGGTGGCCGGTGACCACCCCCGTTCTGACCTTCCCAGGGATGCTCCCAGGGTGGGAGGCCGCTGAACCATTTTTGGAGGATGGCACAGCGGGCAGAGATGGGGTGACCGGGCCAAGCTCCAGCTCCGTGACATAACAGCCGCAAGACGCCAGGGAACCACAAGGCCACTCGGACCCCCGGCTTCCTCCCCAGGCCAACAGGTGGTTGGTGCAGTGAGGTGAGACCGAAGTGCCTGGAACCGCTGAGCTGGGAAGGAGGGGGTTGGCCCCTGTGCTTGGACAAGGTGCAGGAGCAGTGCAGCCCGGCGAGGCGGAGCAGCCGGGGACACTCGGGAGGCCGCAGGTGGCCGCCAGCTGGCCTGGGGATCTGAGCGCTTGGTATTATCTTTTAATGGCGGGAGACACCTGAATCTATTTCAGGGCTGCTGGGAAGGAGGCAGTGAGGAGGGAGAGAAGCAGACACACAGGAGGGAGGGGAGGGACCGGAGGCGGGAAGGGTGAGGGCTCCGGGTATTGGGGCTGCTGTCAAGGCTGGAGGACCCCGCACGGAGAGGGTCAGGCGCCGGAAACAGGGAAGTGTGGGCAGCCCAGCAGCGCCCCCCTGCCCAGCATAGGGCTGTCCGTGTGGCTGGTGGCGGGGGCGGGGGGGCTACCCAGAGGGAACAGGTGGGCAGGTGGGGTGGGCACAGGGCGGTGGGGCCCCGAGGGCTGGGGGCAGGGGGGCAGGAGCACGGGCCGCAGGAGAGTGCTGAGTCCCACCCCATCCCCGGGCAGCAGGGAGGGGATCGGGGGTCCCCTCGGTGATCGGAGTGGTGATCGGAGTAATGGTCACACTGCTGAGACAACATGCTAGTGTCACCCAGGTGGCTGCCACTGTCACTGGCCCCAGGAGATAGTCACGGAGCACGTGGACGGGCCAGGTATGGCTGTAATAGCTTTATGGGTGTGAACTCACATAATCCTCAGGGCCCCTCCACAGGGGACTATCATGTCCACTTTACAGATAAGGAAACGGAGGCACAGAGAGGTTAGGTTATATTCTTGGAGACACACAGCGAGGGGCAGCGCTGGGACCTAAACCAAGCCCTCGGCGACTGCAGTTCCTCAGGGGACGTTTTAGGGCCTCGCAGGAGAGGTTCCTGGACCACCCTGCCCCTAAGGGCTCACAATCCAGCCACCTGGTGCTGGAGAGGCTCTTCCCCCACAGGTCCCGCTGCACCTGAGGCCATGGAGGCAACCCCCTGACGTGCAGTTCTGGGGCCTGAGCATCTCAGCTGGTGAGGTGAGCAGGGCGCTTGGGGGCTTGGGGGTGGGGGCGTGCTGCAGCCGGAAGGGGCCGAGTGCGTGTGTGGTGGGTACAGGGCTGAGCAGGCAGTAAGGGGCCACAGTGGGAGGTCTGGGGCGCAGGGGTGGGCAGATGTGTCCTGCCTCGGCCTGGAGTGTGCCTCCATGTTCCGGCTAGGCTCCCCGCGTATTCATTTGGGATTGTGGTGTGTTTGGGCCAGACTGTAGCATTAGAGAGATGGCCTGTCTGCCTGCAGAACCCGAGGTCCCCACCGGCTGGGCTGGCCTCTTACCATGTCCATGGCCACCTTCATGGCCTCCTGCAGCCCAAAGAGCTTCCCGGCCACCAGGTAGACCCCGCCCGTCCACACGGCGCAGGCCTCGTGCACCCAGTGCTCCTGTGCGTCCCCGCCAGGCTCTGCCGGCGGCTCCTTGCTGCACTCGTGCTTGCGGCTCCTGTCGGCTGGAGCTGTCTCTTCACCACCTTCCCCCCGACCGTCACAGCAGTAGCAACTCTGCAGCCGCCGGGACAGGCCCCGGGCGCTGGTGCGCAGGGAGCCCTGCTTGGCTGGATCAGCTGGGCCGTCAGGCCTGGGGGGCTTCCCGGTGGTGGCGGCGGCGGTGGCGGCGGCGGCGGCGGCGGCAGCTGGGCACTCGAGGCCTTTGAGTGTCCTCTCGAGAGGCAGCGAGGCCTCCTCGCAGGTGCTCTCTGGCCGCACCTTCTCCTTGAGTTTTGGCTTCTTTTTGGGGAGGCAGTGTCCGGGGTAGTAGGGCCCACAGAGGTCCCCGAGGTCCTTGAAGTTGGCTGGGTTTTGGCAGAGGCAGCAAACAAGGCAAGAGGTACTCAGGGCCTTGGAGACCACGGGCCCCAGATGCATGGTGGAGGAGAGGGGCAGGGAGGGCCGAGGCTGAAGGATGGAGCCTCCGGGGAGCGTGGCTAGGGAGGCCCCGGCCGCGTCCAAAGAGAAGGAGCAAGAGGGTGACGAGGAAGGCTTCCTGTGGGGCTTGGGCTCGTCTCCGGGGGAGTTGACAACAGTGCACACGGTGGTGAACGCATCCCGCTTCTCCACCCGCACGAAGGGCGAGAAGGCGGGGCTGCGGCTGTCTGCTCGCAGCCGCTTGCAGGAGGAAATGTATTTGAGGCGGATTTCAGGCTCTGCGGGATCCAGGGGCAGCACCTGCTGCTGCCGCCGCCGCTTGGCGCGCCCCTTACAGGGTGAGGTGGTGGCATTCTTGGCCCGGCCCCGCGTCAGGCGCTTCCGCTTGGAATAGCTGCTGTAGTTGGCGTGGCCAGGCTGCTTCTGTGCCCTCACCTGGGGCTGGCAGGGCCGGCCCTCAGGGGGCTGGGAGGCCAGCCCCAGCTCCTCCGTCTTTGGCTTCTTGCCTCCTCCGCCAGAGCTGTCCTCGCTGCCCCCCTGCGTGCGGTTGGCCGTCAGGAGCAGAGCTGGGCCGAGATGAGGCCTCTTCTCCAGGGAGCCTCTGGGGAGTCCGAGGGCTCCAGCCCTGCCTTTCCGGCTTCTCTTCTTAGGTGCCAGGGCAGCGCCCCCGGGCAGTAGGGCCTCTGGGGATGTGAAGGCCTCAGTTTTGAAACCGTCGGTCGAGGACAGTTTCTTATTGTTCACGAGTTTGCCTTTTAAGGATCTGTTGGTTGGATTTCTGCATAACGGACCGGCCCCCAAGGCTGCTGGGAACTTGTGCCCAGTGCTCACGTTTAAGAGGCCGCCTTCTGCCCCCAGCAGGCTGCCCCCTGCGCTCTTGAGCCCACGGTCCTTCTCGGGAAGGGATGGGCTCTGAGGATTCCCGGGAGGGGCCCCCGGTGCTCTGCATGCAAACTTTTTGAGGCTGGGCGAGGTGATCTTCTGCACGATGGCCTCCAGCTTAAGGCCCCGGCCTTTCCGGGGGGGCAGCACCTTGGTCTTCATGGCGCCCTGGACGGACGCCCGTGAGGCCAGCTTCAGGCTGGCGTCAGGGGCCTCCGGGGGTGGCGGCTTTGCCGTGGGCTCACTGTTGCCCTTGGCAGGCTTGGCCTTCTTGGGAGACGTCATCCTCTTGAAGAGGGTGGGAGGGCCCTCGGCCCCCTCCTCCTTCGTGTCCCCACTGGTGCTGCCGCTGCGTAAGACCAGGTTGCGCTTCTTGGTGGGGACAGGTGCCATGAAGGCCGACTTCCTTTTGAGGGCGTGGAGGGGCCGATCGGAGAGCTTGCCGCCTGTACCAGGCTTGGGGACCCTTGCCCGTTGGCCCGCCCTGCCCTCCTTCTGGGGGCTACCGGCGACCTTGAACGTGGCGGGCAGGTGGTTGTTGGTGAGGAGCTTCTTGGCGGCGCGGCAGTTGGGGAGCCGGCTCTCCGAGGCCCGCCGCCGCTTGCAGTGGAAGGCCTCCTGGGTCCTGGTGCGGGACCGGAGGATCATGGAGCGCTGGTCTTTGCCTGGTGCATCCGGCGAGTCTGTCTCCTTGGTCTTGGAGCCCATGGGGCTGCTGTCGGAGGCCACGGGCAGGGCGGCCGGGTTGCTGGGGCTGGATGCGGCCTTGGGGGAGGGCTTCCCCACCCGCTTGCCCGACTTGAAGGCAGCTCGCTGCTTGCCCCCCAGCTTGTCTGGGGGGGCAGGGGTGGTGGGCAGGCCCGGGGGTCCGGGCGTGCGGGGCTCACTCAGGGCCGTGAAGGAGCGGGTGCACATCCTGGGGAGCCCTTCCGAGGTCCCCCGGCCTGGGGCCCCTGCCCCTTCCATCTGTCCCTGGGGGGGCCCCGTGCACGATTCAGGGAGCAGCAGGTCTTTGGGCAGCGCCGGGGCCCTGCACGGGGAATCCTCGGCCTCGGGCAGCCCCCGGTGCACCCGCCGGCTCCGTAAGCTTTTGCCGCGAGGCACAGGCTCCTTCTTGGCGATGGGCGCCTCGGGCACAGCGGGCTTGTTCGGTTTCTGGGTCAGGGAGGCTTCCGGGGCCAGGGCGGTGGAATCCCCCGGGGCCAGTGCCCCCTCGGGCCCCTCTTCCCCTGGCTTCATGTGGGAGAGGGAGGACTCGAACCAGCTCTGCACCTTAGACTCGGTGCCCACGGTGGGGCCCAGCAAGATGACGGACTCGCCAGACAGGGCGCACGGGGAGCCCCAGCCGGCCTTGGGGTCCAGCACCTCCTCCACCTCCTCCTTGCCACACAGCAGCGGGGCCTTGGGCGACAGTGGGTCCTGCAGGGCCGGCCTCTGCTCGGGGCTGCCCAGGAGCTCGCACAGAGACGAGTACTCCTCCGCCTCCAAGTCCCCCTTCCTGCCTGCGGGCGGCAGCAGTGGGAGGTCGCCGAAGTCGGCGGCGGAGCAGCAGTGCCGGCTGTCCTCCAGCCACCGGTCGGCCTTGCCCACCTCGGGACACTGCAGCAGCCCGCCCGCCTCCTCCTTCACCCCGCCCGCCGCCTCCTGCTGGGAGTCCCGGGGCACCACAGCCTTGTCCCCCGAGGGCTGCTCCTCCGGGAAGCCCAGGCAGGCCGAAGCCTCGCGGGAGGCCTCCTGCCCGCCGCTGTCGGCGGCCTGCCCGCCCTGCTCCAGGCCCTTGGCGAGCTCGCCGGGGTGCAGCCCCCACCGGGGACAGGCGTCCCCCAGGTTCTCCTCGGGCCAGGCGAAGGGGTTGGCGCCGTCCGCCGAGCTGGCGGCGGTCGTGTCTGGGAAGCAGTCGAAAGCCGCCGTGGCGGGGTCCGAGGCGGCGGCCCCCAGCGTGGGCTTGGCACCAAAGGAGAGGGGACCGGTTGTCTTCTTGGGGTCAGGGGTGGCGAAGCCCACGGAGGGATCTTCGAACAGCCCTGGGCCGAAGTCCTTGGTGCCGCCGCCCTTCTCCAGCTGCAGGGCCTCGGGCAGGGCGTCCTGCTCCCCCGGCCGCGGCCACGCACCCTTGGCCACGGGGTCCAAGCAGGCGCTGTGGTTCTCCAGCGAGAAGGGTGGCTTGCCGGTGTCCTTGGCCAGGCCGGGCGCCTCGGCCCAGACCTTGTCGGCCTTCTCGCTGATGGCCTCCTGCAGCCCCAGGATCTCGGAGGCCAGGTCGTCCTGCGCCAGGGCGCTGAGCAGCAGGCGCGGGCAGTCCCGCTCGCCAGCCACGAGCTTGGAGAAGCTGTCGAGCGGCAGGCTGCCGTGCAGGCTCTGGAAGGAGTCGTCGGACTTGGTGGACATGTCGTCGGGTGAAGTTACGGAGCAGGTGGACACGGACTCGGGCTTGGCCTTGGAGCTGCCGTGGACCCTGGCGGGGCTGCCGCGGGCCTGGCTGCAGTAGAGGAGGCTGCGCTCCAGCGGGTCCTCGGAGCCGCTCAGGTAGTCGGCCTCGGGCGGCTCGGCGTGCGTGGACTGTGGTGTGCTGCTCAGCGGCTCTGACAGCGGCGTGCCTGCCGGCTCGGCCGAGTAGCCGCTGCCCTCGGGGCTGCAGTGCTGGCTCTTGTGCTGCTCCGGGGTCCGGGCCGCCAGGCTCTTGACGCCCTTCTTCTGGGGCACGGCTGCCTTGGAGAGCAGCAGCTGCTGCACGGTGTTGGAGATGTTCTCCACCTGCGAGGTCAGCGCCGTGAGGCTGTGCAGGCTGAGGTCTGACAGCAGGCTCTCGGGAAGCTTGTCCTTCTGCAGGGCCTTGCAGTTGGCGGCCTGGGCCTCCACGGAGCCGGCGGCGTCCGTCGGGGAGGGGTTGAGCAGGGGCATGAAGTGGCTGTGGTCCGCGAGACCGGCGGGGAAGGCTCCGGGGCCAAGCGGCTGCTGGT
>NW_006773553.1:1006010-1007451 GCF_000442215.2 Lipotes vexillifer | reverse complement strand
AGGGAAAGTTCTCCAGGTTGGGCATCAGCGGCGACGGGGTGGAGCTGTAGGAGGGGGAGCGGCCCACGGAGCGAGCGGGCGAGTGGCTGGAGCCGGGGCTGAAGGTCTGGTAGTACTGCTCCGGGGTCCTGACGGCCGCGTCCGGCTGGCAGTAGCCTGGGCCTTGCTGCCCGTAGTGTTGGTACTTGGTGAGGTTCTGGTAGTGGAGGGTTTCCTGGGCGTGGTGGCGGCTCTGGAGGGCTTGCTGCTGCTGCTGCTGCTGCTTCTGTGGCTCGTAGCTGAGGCGCCCAGGCTGGTAGGCGTGAAGGCTCGGGACCCGCTGGCCTGGGGCCAGGCCGGCGTTGGCGCTCAGCGGCCTGTCGTGGGGCTGGGTGGACGGGGCCGTGCAGCTCTTGTAGGAGTGGGCCCCCTGCCCGCCGCCCTGGCCGGTGGAGTAGGTGGAGGAGACGGGGAAGGACTGGGATTGCTGGGGGAAGTGGCTGCCCGGGGGGAAGGGCAGGGGCGAGGCGAGGTCGTTCTGGGGTTTCTGCCTTTGGAGCTTGGGGTAAGCCAGGGGCTGCGGGGGCTGCGGCAGCTGCTGCTGGACGTGGAGGGTGTGAGTCCGAAAGGGCAGCTGGGCGCCCTGCTCTGGGTACTGCCGGGCGGGGGGCGCTGCTGTCTTTTTCATCAGGTTCTCGTCATATTTGCCTACCGCCCCTGGCAGGGGCTGCGGCTGTGGGGGTGGTGGCTGCGGCGCCCCCCAGGCCTGCAGGCCCTCCTCCCCTGAGTAGCGGCCGGGGTAGGGGCTGCCGTCCTGGACGGCGTAGCCCGCGAAGGACGGCCTCCCCTGCGGGGCCTGCGGAGAGGACAGGCCTTTGCTGGCGCGCGCCGCTGTGGCGGGCGTGCCGGCGCCGCCCTCGTAGCTGGGGAAGGGCTGCGGGCCGTAATAGTCCTTGGTCAGCAGGCGCTGCCGGTCGCAGCTCAGCCCAGCCTGACTCGGCTGCCGGTAATTCTCCAGGCGAGATGTCTCCTGTGAGGTCTGCTGGTAGGTCTGTTGTTTGCCATGGAAACCACACCTTTCTCGAAAAGACTGCATGACTCGGGCTGGTTATCTGTGAAAAGAGAAAGGGCGAGAGGGAGGACGGGGAGGGGCAGAGGGAGAGCGATTCAGACGAGCCATTTCCTCTCCCTCGGAGAGCCGGCCCCCCTCCCGGCCCTGCCCTCTCCCGCAGCCTCCCCACCAGCTGTGCACATATTGACAACTTCTGTGTCAGGGACGTGTGCTCTGTAATTCCCGCTCCGACAGGGATGGGTACAGGGAGGCCACCGAGGAGGGAGGTGCGACCCGACCCGGCTGCCCAGCGCCAGGTCACTGGGGAGCTGCCCCCTCCCCTGGCCGGCTCCCCTCTCCCTCCCCCACAGCCCTTCCCTGCCATTTCAGAATCATTTAGCAGGGCAATTC
>NW_006773553.1:1001706-1005993 GCF_000442215.2 Lipotes vexillifer | reverse complement strand
CCCCCCCGCTCCCCTGTCCCCTGGGACTGCTGGATCCAGTAAGCTAGCCCCAGTGCAGCAGTGTTCAGGCGTGACCCAGCATGCGGAGGGCTGGGGACAGCTTGCCCCTGCCCCAGAAGCCACTCACCAAGGCCTGGCGGGCGCGCGCACACACACACACACACACACACACACACACGCACACACGCACGCACGCACGCACCTCCTCCATCACTGCCATGCCATCTGGAATCTGTCTGTTCCTTCCAGCAGACGCTGATTAGGGGCTGCCGAGCCACTGTAGGCATAAAATGTCCCCTCCTCGACTCCCAGGAACGCAGGATGGCGGCACCTGCCTCCTATTTTTCATACCGTAGGTACGTAAACAGATTACGTGGCCCAGAGAGAGGCAGCACATGCTGATGGGGGACAGGGCTGCGGTCCCTCCACGTGAGAGGCAGCCCTGGGCCTCCTGGGTGGGTGGGGCCTGCACGGGGTCAGGGCCAGGCCGAGAGCCCATCTGTTTATGATTTTAGGGGCCGGCGAGCACAGGGTCCGACCTGCCCCAAAGCAGGATCGGGGGTCAGGAAGTGACCCTGGAGTGGGGGTGGGGGGGCCTTCAGGGCAGAACACCTGGATTCACATAACAGGCCGGCTGCAGCGTCCAAGCTAATGGTGGTCCCCCCGCCCCGCCCCCGCCGCCACCCAAGACCTCGGAGGAGGGAGGAAGGAGTAAGGATGCCCAGGATGCCCCAGGCTCAGGAGTCCTCAGGGCGAGGGCTGGCGGTAGCCTGCGTCCCCGGGCACGGCATTTACGCACACCATGCTCGCCTGCACAGCCCAGGCCCCCAGGAGGGCACAGGGAACCTCGCAGTGCCCGTTCCCAACCCCAAAGAGGAAGGGGTGGCTCGCCATGGGCTACGAGCCTCCAGGGCTCTGGGGGGCGGGGAGCACAGAGAATGGGGGCGGGGGGACAGGCACACGTGGAGGGAGAGAGGGGCTCTCCTAAGACGTGCAGCTCACCCCTTTCACCCAGATCCCACCACCATGCTCTCCTCATGCGGTGGCTGGGGGGTGGGGCGGGGTGCTGACCAGGGAAGGGTCAAGCCTGGGGCGGCCGGGCGACCCCAGGAGTCCTGTCAGCACAGCCCAGGCCAACCTCCCTGCCCTTGGCAGTCGGCTGCCCGGACTCAGGGACTGAAGCCCACGACCCTGGAGAGGGCTCAGCCCCTGCCCACAGGACGGGTCACAGCCCCATGCCATGGACTCTCCCTGGCTCATCACAGGTGCCCCGACACGGAGGAGACCCCCTTCTGACCCAGTTTAGTCCATCCTGGCAGCTGCAGTCAAACACGACAGGAGGTGCCTGCTGTGACCCAGCCTTGGTTCCAGGGCGGCTCCCCGCCAGGTGGGCAGCCCCGCACCTCCCCCACGGGGCTCTGGGAGGGGGGTGCCCGAGGGGGGGCGAGGAGGCTCCTTCTGCCCTTGGGCAGTGCACAAGGGCACTTCCTCTGGCCCAGGCCTGAGCTGGCAGGTGGAGGCCTCTGCTCAGGGTGTCCTCTGCAGTCCCCGCGCTCTGCCCTCCCTGGCCTCGCTGATGAGCCCGGAATTCGCAAACCGAGGCCCACTCTGCAGGCTGCGCGTCATATATCCGCACAAATTACGTTTCGGCTTTTATTAGTCCCAGATCGCACTCATTTCCCGCCGAGCGTCTTGTGGGTATCGTTAACATTTGTACAGCTTTTTTTTTTTTTTAATAATTTTTCGCATTCTCTACAAATGCGTTACCAGAAATGTTATTTAAAAAGAGTGCTCTGGCCAGTGTCCCCCTTCCCTGTTTAATCAGTCCAGCTGCTGCATCTTTTAATTTCGCAGAGCCGAATTACAGCGGGTTTTCCAACGCACAGGAGCAGCTGGACGCGGTGAAAGCATCTATCTCTAAGACAAGACAGTTCAATTAAAATACGTGAAGCCCAGTGGCTGGTGGAGAAGGCAGGCAAAAATGCCTCCCCGGCACCACCTCCGACCCCAGGCCCAGGGAGGGGAGGGGTGCAGGAACAAAGGCCACCTCTCAGAGCCACCAGGTCCCCGGCCCTGCCAGCTCTGCCAGGAGAAAATGGGGCTCGGCCTCTTTAAGAGCTGCCTCAGGCCTGCCACAGGCTCTGTTGTTATTAATTATTATGATTATGATTAGTTTTCAAGAGCACTAGAAAAGGACAGGCGGGAGAGACGCAGGCTGAGAGCCGGGGTGGGCGGGCGGCATCAGGAGGGGGCGGAAAGAGGTACGCTGGGCAGAGAGATGGTGACCTCTGAACCCGGGTGGAGAGGTGGCAGGGGAGGGGTGCAGCCTGGGGGTCTGGCCTCTGTTCTGCTAGAGGGAGAAGGGGTGGGGGTCAGGGGAGGGCACCCAGGAACATACCTGCACAGGACGACTCCTGGTCCAGACCCGCCTCCCCCTCCCTCCCCTCCCCCTCCCCCTCCCCCCAGACACTTGGTCAAGGCCACATCTCAAGTTCTAGCCAAAGTGGGAGGGAAGGAAGAAGGAAAAAGAGAAAAGGAGGAAGGGAGGAAGTCAGTCCTGAGCTCCAGATCCGCCAGTGCGTCTGTGCTGACTCCCGTGAGCCGGCCTGCCCCGGCCCCTGGTCCAGGGAGAAACAGCGCAAAGCTGGGCCAGGCCGCAGGGCCCACCCGTGCCCCGGGACTCCTCTAGCTCAGAGACGGGTCTCCCTGCTCCCCGCCCCCCGGTGAAAGGGGGCGTGGTGAGCCCCACAGACACCCTCAGGCCCCAGGCACAATGCCATCAGCCGCCAAAGGCCTTCGGCAGCAGAGCAGCCAGGGCTCAGCCGTGTTTTCAGGCAGAGTACGGCTCTGCGGTGCCCGCACAGGCTCTGCGGGACCCGCGGGGGTGGGGGGCAGGGGCAGTCTTGCCTGCGGTGCCTGCCCACCCCGTGTCTGCACACTCACTGCTTTGACTGTTCTGCCCTTTTACAGAGAAAGGGGAGGCTCAGAGGGGCCAGGACCTGAGTGTGAGCCACCCACAGGGCAGTTCCTCGTGATGGATGCGGCAGCGGCGTGGACGGCCCTCGCTAAGAATTCCCAGTTTAGAGGAAGGCCCCTTGGAGCACGGTAAGGACAGGGGGGTGCCCAGGTCTCCTCTGCAACCTGCGTGGCCCCAGAAGCCGGGTAGGGCCCCACCCAACTGTAGGGAATCTACTAGTGGGCAGTGGTGGCTCCTGGCTGCCTGCTGTGCCCTGGGCAGCCTCAGAGACAACTCACTGGGCCCACAGCCTCTCTGGCCCCCCCCCTCCCCGGTCAGGCCCCGGTCAGGGAAGTGGGCCCAGGGTGGGCGGGACCTGCTGTAGCTCCCGCAGGGACCTGGGAGGGAGGGGCGAGAAGGAAGCTTCTGTTCCCCAGCGGGGGCCCTCTGGGGCCATCCCACTCACTCACCCAAGGTTCTTTTATGACCTGGTTTTCTGATTTGCAGCTGCAGGAAAAAAAACTTTAAGACCCAAAACCCACTCAAGGGCTGGGAACAGGAAGGAGGGGAAAGTTACCTGAGTCAGGAGGCCTGGGGTGGGGGTGTCCCAGGAGGAGCGGAATGGTGGGACCACCTTGCGCCTCCCCATGTACTGTGGGTGATGAGTACTAAATAGGACAGCTTGATGAAAATGATCGATCATTAGTCAGGCCTACTGCTATTCTGTGGGGTCTATTTTGAATCCCAAGGGTCTGCCCTAAATGGGGGGAAGGGGTGAGGTCCTGAATATTCAGACAAGTTATGGGGTGAGAAAGGGAGAAGCAGGAAGACAGCCGGGCTCCTTAGCTGAGGCTAGGGACCCCGGGACAGGGGGAGGTCCCGGGGCTCTTTGGAGGATGTTTGAATGGGGAGGCAGAGGCTTCTGGCCTCTCCAGGGGTCTGGAAAGCCTTCCCTCGAAGCCCACCAACGCTGCCTCTTCCAAGGACCCAGCGGCGGAGACAGCCAAGACCTACTAAGCCCCCAGAACGAGAGCCTCCCCCTCAGGGTCAACCCACCGGGAGGACGCGCTGCCCTGCCCTGGGCATCACCGCTGTCCTGGGCACCATCCAGGCGCCGCCTGTGGAGCTCTCAGCCTGGCCGCCTCACCCCTTGCCCCATGGTGCAGTTTCTGGGATGTGAGGGTCAGCTGAGCTGGAGGGGCCCACGGCCCAGGGGGTGAGGGCAGATGCCTAGCCGGACCCCTCCCCGCCGTGAGGTGTGGGGCAGCAAGGATTCGGCGCAGCCGAGCTGTTGGCACTCACGAGCCCTCCGGGGGAGGCTGGCGGGGGGG
>NW_006773553.1:997084-1001670 GCF_000442215.2 Lipotes vexillifer | reverse complement strand
CGGGGGGGGTGGGCGGGGGGGCGGCCCCCCCCCCCCCGCTATCGGCTCCACACCCGTTAGTCTCTTGTGGACAGTGGTTGCTTTTACATCATTTTATCCACCACTCCCCAACTCTGTCAAATGAGGAAAAGAAAATGGGGCTGGTGCTGGATGCACACAGCTAAGAGGGCTGGGGTCGGTGGCCCCCAGTTTCAAGGTGAAGGAGCTGGTCCAGAGGCTGGCATGGGGGGCTGCCCAGCTGCTCCATGCCCCGCTGGTCTCGCGGGTGACTGCACACTGCAGATGACAGAGGATCTGTTTGCTGGTTTTCAGGGGAGGCAAAGAAGGCAAGGAGAGAGCCTAACCTCTCGCCCCGTTGTTCTCCTTGACACCCCATGCGCCCCACCCACCGTGACTTCCCAGGGAAGAGGACGTACCAAGGTGCCAAGCTGGTGGTCAGTGTGGCACCTCCCTGGCCTCAGGGCCTTTACACCGCCTTTTCCTCCACAGGGAATACCATTCTCAGGTATCACATGGCTCCTCTGGCTCCCTGGGCTCCAAGCCTTTGCTCACGTCACCTCAGGTGGCCGACCCTAACCACTGTTTGAAACCCACACTCCACCGCCCCCCCCCGCCCCACTTCTCCAAGGTAACAAGTCATATGGCTGGCTGGCTGGCTTTATTACTGTCTCTCCTCTTTAGAAAGTAAGTTCCACGAGAGCAGGGATTTTGCCTGTTTTGTTCACAGCCATATCCCCAAGTCCCTGAACAATAACTGTTTGTTGAATGTATATTGCTTAAAATGTCACATGGGGGACCCCTGGTGGCGCAGTGGTTACGAATCCGCCTGCCAATGCAGGGGACACGGGCTCGATCCCTGGTCCGGGAAGATCCCACATGCCGTGGAGCAGCTAAGCCCGTGCGCCACAACTACTGAGCCTGCGCTCTAGAGCCCGTGAGCCACAAGTACTGAAGACCGCGCACCTAGAGCCCCGGCTCTGCAACAAGAGAAGCCACTGCAATGAGAAGCCTGTGCGCCGCAACTAGAGAGAGCCCGCGCGCAGCAGTGAAGACCCAATGCAGCCAAAAATAAATAAATAAATAAATAAAAATGTCACGTGGGACTTCCCTGGTGGTCCAGTGGTTAAGACTTCACGCTTCCACTGCAGGGGGCACAGGTTCGATCCGTGGTCGGGGAACTAAGATCCTCCATGCTGCATGGTGCGGCCAACAAATAAATGAAATCCAAAGTCTAATTGTTGAAAAATAAATTTAAAAAATGTCACATTATGAAAATACCCAGAACAAGGCCGAGTGGAGGTGCAGAGCACGTTTGGGTGGGGGTGCGGGGCTTGTGGCTACAGCTCCTCCTCAGTCACTTGACAAAGAAGATCTCCCTCGGGCCTGGCAGGTAACGCACCCGTGAAGGGTGAGGAAGGAGGTAAAGTGCTCCAGCCGATTGCTGCCGGTGGGAAGGAGGGCCCAGGGTGCCAGAGCCTCCGAGTGTTTTATAGAAAGAGGAATCTCTCATTTTAAAAAATGTTATCTGGGCAGAAGAGCTAAATAGACATTTCTCCAAAGAAGACATACAGATAGATGGCCAACAGGCACAGGAAAGGACGCTCAACATGACTAGTTATTAGAGAAATGCAAATCAAAACAACAAGGTACCACCTCACACCAGTCAGAAAGGCCACCATTAACAAGTCTACAGATAACAAATGCTGGAGAGGGTGTGGAGAAAAGGGAACCCTCTTGCACTGTTGGGAGGAACGTAAATTGGTGCAGCCGCTATGGAGAACAGTATGGAGGTTCCTCAAAAAACTAAAAATAGAGTTATCACATGATCCAGCAAGCCCACTCATGGGCATGTATCCGGACAAAACTATAATTCGAAAAGACACACGCACCCCTATGTTTACAGCGGCACTATTCGCAAGCTCCAAGACATGGAAACAATGTAAATAAAGAAGATGCGGTATATGTATACAAAGGAATACTACTCAGCCATAAAAAAGAATGAAATCATGCCATTTGCAGCAACAGGCATGGACCTAGAGATGATCATACTAAGCAAGAGAGAGACAAACAACATACGGTATCACTTATATGTGGAATCTACAGTATGACACAGATGAACATGTCCACAAAATAGAAACAGACTCACAGACGTAGAGAACAGACTTGTGGTTGCCAAAGGGTAAGTGCAGATGGGGGAGGGATGGATTGGGAGTTTGGGATTAGCAGATGCAAACTAGTATACATAGGATGGATAAACAGCAAGGTCCTACTGTATGGCACAGGAAAGTATATTCCATATCCTTGATAAACCATAAAGGAAAAGCATATGAAAAAAATATATAGGTATAATCGAATCACTTTGCTGTACAACAGAAAATAATACAACATTATAAGTCAACTAGACGTCAATAAAATTTTTTAAAAAAATGTTATCAACCAAGTAAAAACTTTAACGCCCCGGAGATCAAGAGAACTGGTCTGCGGGCTGTACTTGCCCACAAGCTCCTGGTGTCAAATGCAGATGGCACTTGGCCCGAGTGAGGCAGGGCGTCGTTGGGCACCTGGGGGATGCCTGGTGTGAAGGAGTGACAGCAGGAGCACCCCCACCCCCACCCCGACCCGCCCCGAACTCTGCCTGGCCTCTGGGAGAAGCCCTGAGGCCAGCACGAACCAGTTAAGCTCTGGATGGAACCAAAGGGGAAGCAGTGGGGGCCTGCGGGACGGCGGCGCTGGGCAGCGGCAGTCCCATGCGGCCAGAGCGATGGGGGCCGCAAAGGCTGGGCGGCGGAAGGCCCGAGGCCCACGGAGGCCCGGAGCCTCCTTGACAGCTCCGCCCCACCTTCCACGTTGCTGGATCCCTGGTGGCCCTCATCAGTGGTAATTACGTAATTAATGGTCTAATGAGCCGGTTCACCTGTGCATCCCTCGCTGGAAAGCAGCCTGATGAGGGCAGGGGCTTCATCTGTTGGGTCCTAGGCTCTAAGCCTAGAAACTGCCCCAAGTAGCAGCCTATTAAATGCTGCCTGGATGGGTGGATGGATGAACAGATGGGTGAGGGTGCGTTACCTGACCCTCACCACTGCCCTGACGACAGGCCTGGAGGCCAGGACACGTGCAACAGCCAACCAGGATGGGAAGATGGAGCTTATGCTCTACCCTCCACAGCCCCCTGGGTCACAGCCCTCTGTGCCCGGGCCCACTCGCTTGTCAAGCCCATCTCCACTTAGCCTACAGTCTGCACAGGGGCCAACCTGGGCGCTGAGGAAACCCAGGAAAATGCAATGGCTCCAGCCCTCCTGAGGCAGACGAGGCTCTGGGGGCGGGGAGAGGAGGTGGTCAGGGCAGGCTGGAAGGAGGGGGCCCGCCCCATGGGAGGAACGGCCTGATTGAGGTAGGGGGGGGACTGAGCAGGTGCGGGGGCTGCAGTTACCGCCCCTCCCCCACCTCAGGTGGCCTGGCTGCTGCAGCCAATGGTCAAATGCCCACTGTCCTCATGGTGCCAATCCCTGGCAATCCTGCAAAGTCACCCCCATTTGTCAGCTGCCTGCATCCCTGCTCCCGGGGAAGGGCCACTCTCCCCCCACTCTGGGAGGCCCACTGGTCTGTGGCCAGAGCTGGAGTGGGGTCTCCGACTTGTTTCTGACAGGGGTGCCTGCATCCTCCTCTATCGCCCGGCCAACAGGGCCAGCTGCTAAGAGCGGTGAGCCACCACAAGCCACTTTCTGCAGAGCATATCGGAGGTCAAACCTCCCCCCTCGTTTTGCAGAGGGTTACTGGAAGCCCAGAGAGGGGCAACGACTTGTCAGAAGGCACAGCAGGGCTGGGATCCCTCTAGAGCTCTGTGCCCCAGAAGGGCCCCTCTGCCCAGCAGAACATGAACTCTGAGCTGGAGGCCACAAGTGGGGGCCCAGAGAACGGCCCCCTTCCTCAGCCCGGGCGGGAACCTCCCCTCCCTTCCCCGCCTCTGACACCCCCTCCCTCTCTGCAGCATGCGGACAGCCCCTCCCATCCCCCCTCCACCTGGGGGAGCTGGGGAATCGGCGCCCCCTCCCACCCCCAGCCCCCAGGGGAGGAAGCGGCCTGTCAGGCCGCCACGGCGTGTCAAATCCTCTTGCTGCCTAATTGTGAGACGGCGGCGTTTAAAGAAACGCTTTTCTGGCCGCCTGCCACACCGCAAACTGCTTGGTATAATTTTATTATTAAGGAGAGAGAAAAAGAGGGAGGGGGTTATAAGGGAGACAGAGAGGAAGGGAGCGAGGGAAGGAAATTGCTTAGTCCGAGTCAGCTGGTGGAGTATTCGCAACGTGAAAGCGGGCCGGCTTTCCAGTTGGCAAGCTGACTCCGTTAATTGCGCATTCAGCCTCTACTTAGGGTAATTGAAACGAAGCGGGGCCCGGGTCTGACAGTTAGGGTCTGCGCCTCGGCCGTTAACCCTTCCGCCCCCGCCCTCGCGGCTCCCACGCACCCCAGGAGCGCGGGCGGCCGGCTTGTGCCCCAGCGCCTGCAGAGTTAACGCGGCTCGAGAGCCGGGCGCCGGCCGAGCGGGGGATGGGAACAAGGATGGGGAGCCGCGCGGGGGGTGCGGG
>NW_006773553.1:994495-996514 GCF_000442215.2 Lipotes vexillifer | reverse complement strand
CCCCTCGGGGGCAGTTAAAATTTCCCCTTCTATTTGTGTCCCCCCCCGCCCCCCCCCGCCCGCCGTTTCCCGGCCTCTGCGCCAATCCGGAAAGCGCCACCAAAGACGCCGCGCCGCCGCCTCCGCCGCCCAACCCGCTGACCCCAGCAAGGTCGCGGCGACCTCGGGCTCCGCCAGACGCGCGCGGGCCCCCCCTGGGGCGCCCCCGGCCGCGGTCCCGCGATCGGAGGCGCCGGGAGCAAGGAAGGGGCGCTCTTCTCGCCACGAGGCGGAGGCGAGGTGGACGCCGCGCGCCTCCCTCCTGCCCGCGCTGGGACCCCGGGGGCTGCGCCCCTCCAGCCCCAATCATTCATCTCCCTGATTCCCGCTGTAGCCGCCCTCGGAAGTCAGCCGAATGAAGCAGCTGTTCCTTGCACACTCCACTTGACCAAAGATGATGATAAATGAGGCCCGGGCCGCGTCGGGGACGCGGCGGCCGCCGCGAGGGGCGCGCAGGGCGGGGCGTACGACCCGCACCCCCTCCCCGCGCTCCGGGAAGGGCGAGGACGCGAAGGACAGACGGCGACGTGCAAAATCAAAGGCCCGCACTCCCCTCCCGGCGCCCCGCGCTGCCCCGGCGCCGGCGAAGAGAAGCCGGGCGGAGAGGTGCGCCCCGAGCACCGCGGCCCAGGCGGAGACCCCCTTCTCACGGTGGCGCCGCAGCCCGGCCACCCCTCCGCACCCCGGCCCCCGGTGCCTCGGTCCCCACCGCGCCCTCGCCCCCACCCCCGCGCCTCAAACCTATTAACGCTCGTAAATAATGAATAATGGAGCGAAGCTTCCCTCGGCCGCGCGAGGCTGCGGGCGGGGCCCCCGCCGCCAGCTGCGCCCGGTCCCGGGGAGGGGGCGCCCCGGCCGGGCGCGGGGGCTCGGGCGCGCGGCCCCGCACACGTGCAGCCGCGGCGCGCGGGCGGGCACCCCGCCCGCCGAGGAGGGGGAATCCCGCTCTGCCCTCCCCAACGCCACCTCCCCTGGAGTCCTCTGGCACCGAACGAGGCGAGAGAGCGCGCGCGAGCTTCCCAGCCGGAGAGGGTTATTTTTAACCTGTTCCCCTTTCCATTCCAGCCTCTCGGGTTTGCGCGCCCGCCTCCCCCCGCTGCGCCCCCCCAGCAGCCGAGGACGCGGGCTCCTCACCTCGCTCAGCGGCTCCGGACTCCGAGCGCCTCCCCCGGCCCGCGGCCCCCGCCCCTGCGCGGGCATAGCGCGGCGGAATCTCAGCCTGGAAAGGACCGATTAGCAGCCGCGTGCCTTTCTGCGAAATATTGGAACCGGCTGGGCTGGGGGCGGGGAGCCGGGCGCGCTGGTCCTCTCGCCTCCCTCCGCGCTCGCCTGGGCGGCGAGGCGGCTCGGCTCTCCCTCCGCAGATGCGGGGTGGCCGGGCCGGGCCGCCGAGCCCCCTCTGGATTTCGCCCTTCTCTCCTTAACGCCCACCCCTCTTCAGTCATCGAGGACGCTGGCGCTTCTAACCCGCGGACCCTCGGGCAGCGGCGGCGCCAAGTGGTGCGCCGCCTGCCCCATCTCCAGCCCCCTCCCTAAGCCGCTCCAAACACACACACACCGTTGACACAGCAGAGGCCTTGCACACCCACACCTTCAAGGCAGACCCGCCGGCCGGGCCAGGGCGCACCGAGGCCTCCTCACGGGCTTGCCCTCCCTCAGGCCCACCCTCGCCCCTCCCTCCCGGCCCCTTCCCCAGGAGGCCCGGCAGCTCAGACCCCGACCCCTAACTCAGAGGCCTGAGGCACAGCAAGTTCACGTCCACTCCCATTACCCTGCTCTCCGAAAGGCCACCCATCCAAACCCCAGCCTGTCCTTAGCCCCAAAGGAGCTGTCTGAACCCAGGAACCCCTGAGGGCTTCCACTGACTGGATCAGTCACTTGACATTTTGCGGACTCTGCTCAGGCCCAATCCTGGAGACCCCCAGGCACAGACCACCCCTGACCACCTCCCTCCTGAACGAGGTGCGGGGGGGGGGGGGG
>NW_006773553.1:991300-993953 GCF_000442215.2 Lipotes vexillifer | reverse complement strand
GGTAAGCTGTGACAAAGTGAGAGAGTGGCATGGACATATATACACTACCAAATGTAAAATAGATAGCTAGTGGGAAGCAGCCGCATAGCACAGGGAGATCAGATCAGCTTGGTGGTTTGTGACCACCTAGAGGGGGGGGGGGGGGGGGGGGGGGGGGGCGAGAGAAAACCGCTGCAGAACAGAGGGCGGGGGGCTGGAGGGCAGGGGCTGGGAAGACGGGGAAAGGGCCTTCCCGCCGGGAGCTGCCTGGCCCAGTGGCAGCGAAGAAAAGGGCCTGTCTGGGAACGGGGGCCAGATTTCTCCCCGGATTAGCTGAAGGGTGGGGGAGCCCAAGACCCCCACCCCAAGGAAGCAGCCAGTGGCCAGGGTTGCTGCAGAGAGGGAAGCCTGGCCAGCCGGGGTGGAGGCAGGGGGATGCCTGTGGAATCCAGATGTGAGGACAGCTGGTCTGGTGACACCCTGGGGCCAGCTGGGAGGCCCAGCCTGGCCTGCAGGGGAGGCAGTCTGCGGGTAGAGCAGGGCCCCCTGAGCACACGCAGGGCCTGGCAGGGCAGAGGGGGGTTCTCCAGGGGCTTCTCCCCTCAACCAGCCTGGACACAGGGCCCGGGGCCTCCCTCAGATCTCGAAAGTTCTCGGTAACCCTCGGACGGTGGAAGTGGGTGTAACAGCGGCGGCGGCACAGCGTGCCTGGCCCCCTCCTGTGGCCTTCGCAGACCGTACCTCTGACCCTCAAACTGCCCTTCTAGGAGGCAACGTGACCTCTCATTTCACAGATGTGGAGACTGAGCCGCAGAGCGGGACAGGGGCCGTGGCGGGGTGAGGGGGGCCCTCCCTGTTCCAGGGCGCAAGTATGACAGCGAAGCCCTGGTTCACTCCTTCGGAAATTTCAGAAAACTGGTTTTCTTGGGAGAAAAAAGGGGCAGGGGGCTTGGTGTGGGAAGCACTGTAGAAAAGTCACGCTGCCTTCTCCCCACCCACGTCCCCCCGCTGCCCCCGCAGAACCAGCCGCCAAGGCACCAGGCCCTACCGATGGTCTCAGGCAGGGCCTCATCTGCAGCCCAAATGTAAATGTCACAAGGCCACGTACCACGGCTCTTTACGTGTGTGTAGCTGTAGTTATGACAAATACACTACAACATATTTATGCAGGGCCTGGCAGCTTTGCGTTGCCCAAACAACGGACAGCTCCTATTCTGATACGAAAGGGGGTCTCCGTCTCAAGACTGGCTTCTGGGTGGGGGGAGCCCTGCCGGATGAACAGCTGGGGCCACCTTGTGCTCTGGACTTCCCCGCCGCCCCCTCTGCTGGGAAGGGAGCTTCCATTTCCGGGCATGGCTTGCATGGATGGCCTGCTGCACACATCCCTCTCCCAGGGTCGGGGTGGGGCCTGGGCAGCGCCCCCAGACACGTCGCCTGGTGACCAGAAGCACTGGCCTTTGGGGACCGCGCTTCTCAGGATGGAAAATATGTGCCTTTGGTTTTCGGCTGCCGCCTCGTCCTGGCTGACTTTCCTCCACACAGCCCTGAAACGGGGAGGTGCTGGAGGGTAAAAATGAGGTGAGGGCAGCTATCTGAGTCCAGCATCCAGCCATTCTGAACAGCACTCTGTTTTTCTCCCAGGGTGAACAGAATACTTTCTGCCCGTTTTCTGCGTGCTGGTTGCAGCTAAAGGCTCGTCTCCCTTTTCCCAGGCCCAGCCCCCTCGGGCCTCACCTCCAACTAAACCAGACCCTTCCAGATCTCCCTCCCCACCCCAGCTTCCGGGTCACTCAGCATCTGCGGGAAAGCGCCTCTCCCAGCTATACACAGCTAACTCAGCCCGACCCAGAGAGCCTTGTTCTGGAAAGCTGCAGGAGAATCCCTCCCGGCTGGCTCTGCGGTGGAAGAGTGGCAGTCTTCTCTCAAGACCAGACCAGCGCTCCAGAGAGATGTCACATTCACACTGGCCAGGCCAGCCAATTGTGATGGCTCACAGGTGGCTGGCTGTGTGGCCTTGAGGCACCGGGAGTTACCACCTGCCCCGCCTCCATCCCCACCCTGACTCTAAATACCTAGGCCCTGATGCCACACAGCTCTGCACACTGTCTGCTGGGTGGCCTTGGGCAGCTCACTTCACCTCTCTGAGCCTCAAGCTCCTCGGCTGGAGCCTCCTCTGACCCCACACTGATTGACAGGGGCGGGGCGAGCCGCAAGGCTGGCGGAGACGCTGTGCTTGGTGCCCGGCGGAGGTCCCACGAGGGGCAGCAGCTTCCAGCGCCCCAGCGCCATCCACGGGGGCGAGGGCCGGACCTTGCTCTACCTCTGCCTCCCAGGGAGCAAAGTGGGGGGCCAGAGCGCGTCCTCGGGAAGGCCCCGGGGGGGGGTTAATGCCCCAGAGTGAGGGAGGGCCTCTGGGACTGAGGGTTAAGGTCTGCCCACGGACTGTGTCCTGACACCCACGGTGGGCGGGCGGGCTGTTTCCTGGCTGGAGTCCCCATGTGTGTCCTACGCTGCAGGGTCTACTGAGCTGGGTCGAGGGTGATTCTAACAAGCTCCCAGGCGAGTGTATCTCTGCCGGCCTGGGAGGCCGGGAGGCCGGGCTCGGCGAGGGGCTCCGGGTCCTGTCCTGTCCGAGGAGGGCCGTCCAGGACCAGGGACCAGGCTGTGGCTCGGC
>NW_006773553.1:987996-991290 GCF_000442215.2 Lipotes vexillifer | reverse complement strand
TCCTGAGCCCTCTGTCTCAGAGCCGGGGTCCTGCAGCGGCCTGGGCAAGCCCGGGACTCTGAATTCGGCCCTGTTTACTGGCAGCGACACAGCGATTGAAGGGCAGCCTACGCTGCTGAACGCACCGTCACTTCAAGTCCAGGCCTGATCCCACCCTTTCCCCTGATGGTTCCCGAACACTCTCCCTTTCCCTGACCTCTTCCGAGGGGCCAAGATATCTGGACCCCAGCATAGACCCCAGGGGCTGCAGTCCTGGGAGTACAGGGCTCACCCACACTGTTCTCACCGCCCCACGGGCCCGGCGCTGACCTAATAAGCACTTTCACCAACAAATTTCATCCTCACGCCAGTCCCGCGGGCTGGGTCGCATGATCGTTCTTGTTTCACAGATGACAGCACTGAGCCCAGAGACCATACCCCGGAGGAGGGAACAGGCCTGCAGGGGCTGGACTCTGGCTCTCCCCGGCCTGGCCCCCAGACGTGCCAGAACTTGGAGGATTTCTTCTGGGGAAACCACCTGTTTCGGCCCCACCAGCACAGGTATGGATGCGGTGTCTGCATCTCCCCTGGCCAGCAGCTGCCCCTGGTCTAGTTAGGGATGTGTGGGTAAGCTGGTACGGTCTCTTAGAGAGCTTTTTGACAATCTGCACCCAAATGGAAGCTAGACGTGCCTCCTGACCCAGCAGTCCTGCCTACAGCCAGGCCCAGAGTCATCTGCACAGGTTAACTGCAGCATCGTTTGTAAAGGCCAAAGACCGGAGATCCCCTAAATGTCCCTGCGAAGGGGCAGAGGGAAACACACGTGGGGAATTCCATACAGTGGATACGAGTGAGGAAGGGCTTCGTGTGTGAATAGGGTGCCGCCTTCAAGTCGGGCGGGAAAAGCGCAGCGTAGAAAGTGTGCAGAGATGCCCCATTCGTACGAAAGAGGAGACTGGATTCGAGTTTTCTTTTTTTACCGTTAGCATGTGACACCAACTTAAGAATTTAAAACTTGGGACTTCCCTGGTGGTCCAGTGGTTAAGAATCCGCCTTCCAATGCAGGGGGACACGGGTTACAGCCCTGGTCGGGGAACTAAGATCCCACAGGCCGCGGGGCAACTAAGCCCACGCGCCGCAACGTAAGATCCCGCGTGCCGCAACTAAGACCCGAAGCAGCCAAAAAAAAAAAAAAGAGAATTTAAAACTTACGCTATGGATACATATCTGCCCTCCAGGCTGGCTCTGCAGGACGGCTGGAGAGCGCGCCTGGTGTCGGGCTCCCATCTGGCACGGCCGCTTTCCAGCTGCTGGACTGCAGAAGCCCGGGGGCCAGCAGCAGGAGGGGAGGAACCCAGCTGCCGATGTCCACATCCTGCAGTGGACATCCTGCAGATGACAAAACCGAGGCCCCACCTGAACCCCCATAGAGGCCACGTCCTCCCGCTTCCTTGGTGCACGGCCTTGGGGCCACACAAGCCAGGACTGGGTCAAGCCCTGAGCTGTGGAGGCAGCTGCCGCCACCAGGGCCCTTATAAACGGGGCCCGGGGCTCACGGGGCCTCCTCCTGGTCAGTGGGTCACCGAATTTCCCACTCCATTTCTCCCAGCACCGTGCTTTCCCTTCGATCATCAAAACACTTAGAGGCAAAAGGCCACTCTGGCTCCGGGGGCCCTGCGACTGTGGGCTGGGAGGGCACGGCTCACGGGGACCCACCCAGTCCGGGAACGCTGGGCCAGTTCCCAGCTGAGCCACCCGTGCGCCGTGGGGCTGGGCCTCCGTTTCCCCGGCTGTGAGGAAGAGTGGGGGTCCGTCCCCCAGAGGGCGATGTGTCAAGGGACAGGGCCTGGCAGAGCAGGGCCCGACAAGCAGGCTGCTGCTTCTAAAAGGTAAACATTTCTATAATTTTGTGTAACAGAGGGAACGTTCAGGAAAATCCCTGACTGGTCCTAGTGCTGGCTACGGAGCTGGGGCCAAGAAGGTGGGAGCTCCTCGGGGTGACGAGCAGCGGGTGCCTGCCATGCTGGCAGAGGCCCGGCGGGCAGTGGCCAGCCGGAGCAGGGCCCGGCCGTCTGGGTTCCCGAGCTGGCACGTTGGGCAGAACAGACTTGGCCGGCTGGCTGGAGGCCCCTGCAGCCCCAGGCCCATGGAAAGAGGTCTCAGAAAGGCCCCTGTGTCCGCCCTTCGCTAGGCTGTTTTTTCCAGACCAGAACCTCCCGTGTCTTTGGAAAGGGCATCGAGTGCCCGAGGTTGCCGCTGACTCACTGTGTGACCTCAGGTGAGTCACCCCACCTCTCTGGGCTTCCATTTCCTCACCCGTGAGACAGGGCAAGTGATAAGTGCCCACCTCACGGGGTTGAGCAAAGACCCAACGAGAAAACGGACATAAAAGTGCTTTGTCGTCGGGCTTCCTTGGTGGCGCAGTGGTTGGGAGTCCGCCTGCCGATGCAGGGGACACGGGTTCGTGCCCCGGTCCGGGAAGATCCCACATGCCGCGCAGCGGCTGGGCCCGTGAGCCATGGCCGCTGAGCCTGTGTGCCTGAAGCCTGTGCTCTGCAACGGGAGAGGCCACAACAGTGAGAGGCCCACATACCGGGAAAAAAAAAAAAAAAAAAAAAAAAGTGCTTTGTCGTCATCACCCTCGTAGCTAATTCTAACACGATGCTTACGTGTGCAGAGCCCTGTTCTAAGAAGCAGTCAACGTATTTTTAACTCCTCTTACAGATGAGGCGACAGAGGCACAGAGAGGTTAGGGCACTTGTCCAGAGTCGCACAGCTTGTGAGGGGCAGAAGCACCGTGACGGCTAATATTATTGTTATAATTCACGGCTGTGGGTCAGGCCGAGGATGGGCAAGCTTCAGGCCCAGCTCCCGAGGCAGCGCTGGCCAGCCCAGAGGGGTCACGTGCGGGGCAGAAGGGCCCTACATCACGCCCGAGCGGGAGCAGGGGCTCAGAGGGGGCTTCCCGGAGGCTCGCCCTCACCGGGTCCGAGTGGCGTGAGACCTTGCGGGCTGTGGTGGGGTCTGGAAGTGTCAGGCACAAGCGCCCACAGAGCTCAGCAGCCAGTTCCAAACGCTGGTGGGGAGAACGGGTGACAGCCTTGGGGCTCCCCAGAGCCCCCCAGGTGACACCGCCCTCTGGAGCCGGAGGGGCTGCCACGCCCACCCCTCCAGCTCCAGTCTGGCTCACAGTGGCCAGCGGGTCAGCGCCCTTCAGCAGCAGATCGCACGTCTGAGGCCCAGCGAGCGCAGGGGGCCGCGCAGCGCAGGGGCTCAGAGCTGCCCCCCCATCTCCGCCCCCCCCCCCCCCGCGGG
>NW_006773553.1:986640-987986 GCF_000442215.2 Lipotes vexillifer | reverse complement strand
CCCCCCCCCGCAGGCCTGCACCAGCCTCTTCTCCCTCCCCGTCCTCGTCCCACTGCCGAGGCCGTGTGACTCTGAGGCCTGGGGGGCAGCGGCCTCCCTCTGGCTGAGGCCTCCCTGGCGCTGCTGTCTGGGTGTGGGAGGGACGCAGCTCCCAGCATATGAGGAAGGGCCACGGGTACCCGGAAGGGCGTGAGATTCCCATGGGAAAGGGGTGGTTCCAGCAGCAGCCCCTTCAGGCTGGCTCGGCTGGTGGATAAACTCCGCCGGCTCCTCGGGCACCTGCCCCTCGCGGAGACAAAGGCTGCGGGGCAGAGACCAGGACACGTGCAAACGTGAGAGGGAACCCCAGGCAGCCCGTCCTGGCCTTCCTTCTGCTGCGGCTCCATCTTTATTCCTTTTCCCTCCTTTTCAGGCAAACCTAACCCTCGAGAACTGGATGGGCCCGCAGGTCCACACAACACCCCACAGCCCCAGAGGTCCCCTGCCACTACCCCTTTACCCACAGGGCCAGCGCCAGAAAGATTGTCTCCCAAATAAACTGCATTGAGAGATCACCCTGTGTTCTCTCTCATGGGTGCAAAAGGACGGCAAATTAGGACTTTGATGGACACGAGCAAGTCGGGGGTCGTGGGCCTTGTGCCTGTTGAATGAATGAGGGAGCGAATGGACGGATGGATGGGTGGGTGGATAGACGGGTGGGTGGGTGGAATTCCAGCCCCAAGCAAAGACATTGCTACTTTTTTTTAGCCTGAGCAAAGTAAGATTTCCTCAAGGCTTTTAAGAACATGGCAGGCGGGACTTCCCTGGTGGCGCAGCGGTTAAGAATCCCCCTACCAATGTAGGGGACGCGGGTTCGAGCCCCGGTCCGGGAAGATCCCACCTGCCGCGGAGCAACGGAGCCCATGCGCCACAACTACTGAGCCTGCGCTCTAGAGCCCGCGTTCCACAGCAAGAGAAGCCACCGCAACAAGAAGTGCACACACCACAACGAAGAGTAGCCCCCGCTCGCCGCAACTAGAGAATGCCCCACACACAGCAATGAAGACCCAACGCAGCAAAAAATAAAGTTAGAAAACAAACAAACAAACATGGCAGGCCATTCCCAAGGTCCCAGGGGTCCCCTCTGCAACCACGCAACCACACATCATGACGCCTGGGCTGGGAGATGGAGGGGCACAGGGAGGGGCCCTGGATCCTTGGCCCCTGCTTCCCCGTGCTGTGTCATCTCAGGGCCTCCTTTCCTGGGCCCTGTCCCAGAGACCCCTGGGAGTCCCCCTGACCTGTAAGCGTCCACAGGGCCCGGGTCCCTGGGAGCCTTGAGCTGGGGCCTTATATAAGGGCACACG
>NW_006773553.1:961123-986630 GCF_000442215.2 Lipotes vexillifer | reverse complement strand
TGCTGAACCAGCCCGGCAGCTTTGCAGAGCCGGAGAGAGCAGGACGTCTGTCATCTGCGGGGACAGTGAGGATGGTTTAAGGTGAAATTTAAGCCCATTAGAGCCTGGCTAATGACAGCAGCAGCAACGGTGAAAATGAAGATGGCGGGCGTGTGAGCGCCACCGGTTTTGTGGGGCTGTGGCGCCGCCTCCGTGCTCGGGCCGGGCCCCCTCCCCGCAGCCCCCGGCGGCCCCCGCCCCACCGGCAGGCCCTACCCCTGCCCCCGGCCACGTGGGCCGGCCCCCAGGGTCAGCATGTGGCTGGGGCCTTAGCCGGGGCGTGAGAAAAGATCCGGCCAGAGCATGGAGGCAGCAGCTTCTTAATCTCCCTCCTTTGATAACTTCCGTCTTTTTTGTGCACACGCGAGAATCCAGCCCCGCCGCCGGCATCTCTTCCCCGGGCTGAGCCGTCTCCCTGCAGCTAATGCCTGACAGCTCTGTTTATGTCTCCCCATAATTCTCCGATTTTATGGGTTTTTTTTTTTTCGGGGCCATTAAGCTCCCAGCCACAAGCTCCTTCCCCTGCCCCCTCCTGCCTCTGTCCTTGAGGCCTGGCAGCCCCACCGCCCTTTGGGAGAAGGGCTGTCCTCCACCGGCAGGTGGACGAGGACCTCGGCCGAGCCCTTGCTCTGGATGCCGCCTCCCCCCACGACGCCAGCTCCCTCCTCCTCTCGGCACAGGTCTTGGGAGACGGGACCCTCCGGGGTCCTGGAGCGCCTGGCACAGCCCGCCCTCCCTTGGGCCCAACCTTTGGCTTCTCTTCCCCGGTGAACTTTGCTCCTCCCACAGGCTCGGCTGCTCCCGAGAACAAAGCCCGCCCCCCCCCACCTCCCTCTGCTCCAGACCCCCAGATCCAGCGCATGCACGGCACAGAGGCCCCCTGCACCACTCCACAGACCTTGTCCTCTGCCCCAGTCTCCCCACGGGCTGTCTCTGAGGAGGCCCCCGAGTCCTCACGACCAGAGCCCAGATCTAACCTCCCGTGCTCCCAGCCTCTGCCCCATGTGGCCTCTCTCCAGCTGGGCTCAGGGCGCTCTCCCTCTGCTGCAAAGCCTTCAGTGGCTCCCCATCACATTCGCCTACCTGAGTCCCCATCCTCAGCGTGCTGCTCTGAACTCTGCAGCCCCTGCGTCCTGGGGAGAGCCGGGCACCGATGCCCTGCCCTCTTCCTCAGACCTCGGGTGTCCCCAGCAGGGGTTGCCCCGACACCAGGCCTGCTCACACCTCCCGGGGCGCCCGTCCCCAGCTCTGCAGCTCAAACACAAGGCAGAAGGACTTCCCAGCGGGAAGCAGTCCTTCCCTTGACTCTGGGTGCCACGGTCCCCTCCCATGGCTCCTACAGCTCCTGGAGTCCCCGGTCGCCCCAGCCTGGACCCCCCGCTTCCTGGGTGCCCGGGGCAGGGAGGTGCCCCTTGGAGTCTGTTTCCCCACCACAGCATGGGGCAGTGTCCCCCTGGGGCCCACACTAGGCCAGAGTCACCGCACAGAGGCCAACCTGGGCTGTCGGAAGGCAGAGCCTCCCCCGAATCCCCTTTCTTTCTGGGCACACGGCCCTCCGGGGGTGAGGCGGCGGAAGGAGTGACTACCCCTCCCGTGCCCGCCCATGCCCGCCCATGCCCTGCTCCTCCGGGGAGACCTGCGCCGCCCCAGGCAGTCACTTCTTCTCGGCCCTTTAATTTCCACTTTTCCTTTGCGCGGAGTTGCTTCACGTGCGGGTGGCCGAGCCTGCGCCCCGGCACTGTCACCAGCCTCTGGATGCCAGGTGGCCTGGGCCCCGCCCCTCCCCCATGGGGGGGTGCTAGGGGATGCGCGGGCCTTCCCTTCGTCCGGAGGAGGTGGGGAGGGGACCACGGGGCGAGGGTCAGTTTCAGTCGATTCCGACCTCGTCGCCCACCGCCTCCCACCCAGACCTCCTGCCCTTGGCAGGTTCCACGGCCACGCAGGCAGCCCCCGGCCTGAGCTTCCGCGTGACCCGGGCAGGGGGCGTCCTGGCCCGCCCCCGCCTGACACACAGCCCCGGAGCACTGCGCGGGGTGCCGGCCAGGCCATGAGCAGCACAAGCTTTGTAATCTGAGGGGCCCAGCGCAAAATGAAAATGGGGAACCCTGCTCAAAAGGCCTTCATCTCCAGATGGCAACAGAGCAGCACGAGACCAAGCACGGGACATTCTGAGTGCAGACCCCGCCTGGCCGCAGGGCCGCAGGCCCACAAAGCCGGCGCAGCCCAGAGGAGGTCAGCGGGCCAGCCGCCACACCCCGCGGCAAGCGGCAGGGAGGTGCGGGTCTGACCCGCCGGTCACACCCGTAACGACAGTTCCTATCGACTGAGCACTTGCTTTGTGCTAAGAGCTCTGTACATATTAAGTCAGAAAACCATCACGGACTCTACAGCTTACGGCGGGGGGCGGTGGTGCTCCCGAGAACAAAGCCCGCCCCCCCCCACCTCCCTCTGCTCCAGACCCCCAGATCCAGCGCATGCACGGCACAGAGGCCCCCTGCACCACTCCACAGACCTTGTCCTCTGCCCCAGTCTCCCCACGGGCTGTCTCTGAGGAGGCCCCCGAGTCCTCACGACCAGAGCCCAGATCTAACCTCCCGTGCTCCCAGCCTCTGCCCCATGTGGCCTCTCTCCAGCTGGGCTCAGGGCGCTCTCCCTCTGCTGCAAAGCCTTCAGTGGCTCCCCATCACATTCGCCTACCTGAGTCCCCATCCTCAGCGTGCTGCTCTGAACTCTGCAGCCCCTGCGTCCTGGGGAGAGCCGGGCACCGATGCCCTGCCCTCTTCCTCAGACCTCGGGTGTCCCCAGCAGGGGTTGCCCCGACACCAGGCCTGCTCACACCTCCCGGGGCGCCCGTCCCCAGCTCTGCAGCTCAAACACAAGGCAGAAGGACTTCCCAGCGGGAAGCAGTCCTTCCCTTGACTCTGGGTGCCACGGTCCCCTCCCATGGCTCCTACAGCTCCTGGAGTCCCCGGTCGCCCCAGCCTGGACCCCCCGCTTCCTGGGTGCCCGGGGCAGGGAGGTGCCCCTTGGAGTCTGTTTCCCCACCACAGCATGGGGCAGTGTCCCCCTGGGGCCCACACTAGGCCAGAGTCACCGCACAGAGGCCAACCTGGGCTGTCGGAAGGCAGAGCCTCCCCCGAATCCCCTTTCTTTCTGGGCACACGGCCCTCCGGGGGTGAGGCGGCGGAAGGAGTGACTACCCCTCCCGTGCCCGCCCATGCCCGCCCATGCCCTGCTCCTCCGGGGAGACCTGCGCCGCCCCAGGCAGTCACTTCTTCTCGGCCCTTTAATTTCCACTTTTCCTTTGCGCGGAGTTGCTTCACGTGCGGGTGGCCGAGCCTGCGCCCCGGCACTGTCACCAGCCTCTGGATGCCAGGTGGCCTGGGCCCCGCCCCTCCCCCATGGGGGGGTGCTAGGGGATGCGCGGGCCTTCCCTTCGTCCGGAGGAGGTGGGGAGGGGACCACGGGGCGAGGGTCAGTTTCAGTCGATTCCGACCTCGTCGCCCACCGCCTCCCACCCAGACCTCCTGCCCTTGGCAGGTTCCACGGCCACGCAGGCAGCCCCCGGCCTGAGCTTCCGCGTGACCCGGGCAGGGGGCGTCCTGGCCCGCCCCCGCCTGACACACAGCCCCGGAGCACTGCGCGGGGTGCCGGCCAGGCCATGAGCAGCACAAGCTTTGTAATCTGAGGGGCCCAGCGCAAAATGAAAATGGGGAACCCTGCTCAAAAGGCCTTCATCTCCAGATGGCAACAGAGCAGCACGAGACCAAGCACGGGACATTCTGAGTGCAGACCCCGCCTGGCCGCAGGGCCGCAGGCCCACAAAGCCGGCGCAGCCCAGAGGAGGTCAGCGGGCCAGCCGCCACACCCCGCGGCAAGCGGCAGGGAGGTGCGGGTCTGACCCGCCGGTCACACCCGTAACGACAGTTCCTATCGACTGAGCACTTGCTTTGTGCTAAGAGCTCTGTACATATTAAGTCAGAAAACCATCACGGACTCTACAGCTTACGGCGGGGGGCGGTGGTGTTCAGAGGCCATGTGATTTGCCCAGGGTCCCTTGCTGGAGACAGGAATGAGCCCAGACTCCAGGGGCTGGGGGGTCAGGGCTCCTGACTGGACCACACGCCGCTGAAACGCCGAGACCCCTGATGTTGGCTCTGAATGGAGCCTTGAGAACCCACCCTAAACTCTCCCCACAGAGATGCAGAAACTAAGGCTCAGAGAGGGTGTCCGACTCCTGCAAGATCACACAGCATAGCAGGACCCGATCCCGGTCCTCAACAGGCCTGTTTCCAAAGATGCAGGCAAACGCTCACAATCCGGTGTAGGGCAGGACACAAAAGCGACTGGAGACACACAGATGCCCACATCAGCATCTTCTCATCAGAGGGCCAGGCGGTGACTTCTCTTCTCTACACTCTTGGTTATTTTTTGTATTTTCTCCAGTGAGCTGAGATTTTTCAAAAGACCAACAGCTCGGAGTTTTTGGAATGAATGAGGAAGGGGGTTTGTGGAACCGAGCCCTGGTTAAAAGAGTTGCCACAGATACGGAGCAGGGTTTACACGCTTCCCAAGACCCAGAGCTTTGGGTCCTGCCTGGCTCTCTGGGGAAGTCCCAGTGCTCAGGATGCCGAGGGCCCTGGGAGGGCTTCCGGGCGCTGCAAGTCTTGCTGTCCCCCTGGCTGCTCAGGAGGCAGGTCTGGTGTTCACTGGCAGTGCTGTCCTCTTGCTGGACCTCCCCTCTGGCCCTCGCTGGTCCCCACCTCCCTCTGTCCCCCCACATCCCCGAGGCCCCCCTGGAGCTCACACCGCCCCACCCTCTCCTGCTCACAAGCCCAGTGGATCCCCACTGCCGCAATAGCCACAAGACCAGACTCCCCCCCTGCCCCAAATCTAGCCCCTGCTACCCTTTCTAGCCTCATCGCCCGGGGCCGGACAGTGCCGGACGCCTGCGCAGACCCTGCCTAGAGCACCGCCTCTCTACCTGCCGCCCCGCCCCCGCCCCCCGAGTCCTGAGCAGGGGCCGCTCCCAGTTCCCTGCCACGCGGTGGCTGCAGGGCGGGTATCAGGACCACATCTCACTGGGTCACCCCCACTGAGCCCACCGGGCCTGGCACAGAACCCAGGGAATCCGCCTGGGCCCCCTCTGCCCCTCGGAGGTGGATGCTGGGCCTAGGGCAGACAGCTCGGAGCCTCCTCCTGCCACGCCATCCCCCTGGGTCTCCGGCCTGAGAAGAGCTGACAGCTCCTTAATAAAAGCTGCCACAGACGTGCCTGAGTGACATCGTGACATCGCACCAGCCCGGCTGGCCGAGAGGCGGCCCACATCAAAGCCCCATTTCGCTTCTTCCTGTGAGGCACTGAAACAATTTACATCAAGAGCCCTACATGTGTCTTGCAACAAAGATGCATTTCTTCTCGTGACTGGCCACGGCCCCCGGCCCACCCGGCTTCCCCAGATGCCCCCACTGGTGCCTGGCCCGCTTCCGCAGGAGCAGGGGTCTCGGGGACCACCCTGTACCTGGGTCACCCGGACACAGGGCTGCGGGAGGCCAGCCGAAGGAACGAGCAAGCCATGCCTATGAAAATAAAAACTAAAACCAATCAACCCTGAAGGGCTCGGGGGTAGGGCCGTGCCTCGGCCCAGAGGTCTGAGGATCTCAGCGGAGCCTTGCTCTGGCCTCAGACGGCAGGACAGGGGCTAGGCACGCAGCGGCCCCACGCGCACCCTGGACCCACCGAGCAAGTCTACCAGCGCTGCAGACCGGGCCTGGGAGCCAGGCCTCCCCGCCCGGGCCCAGCGTGCGGTGCCCCCAGCCTCGAGAGCCGGGGTGGGGGGGCTCCAGGTGAGGTTACCAAAGAGTCCCGTCTTCCAACAGCCGAGGCCCAACCCCCGTACTCCTGGCTTCGGTTTGGGCAAAGAATCACCCTCCCTTGGCCCCTCTATTAAGAAATGACAGCCCGAGAGCTGACCCTGTGAGCCATGATCCCCAATTTTCATCCCACGCGCCCAGGGTTGGGGAGCAGAGTGGGGCTCGGCCGAGCACAGTTGCGCCGGGAAACCCTGTGCCGACCCCCTGGCGGGCCTCGGTCTCCCCGAGTGTCAGACGGGCTCGGGAGCGCTCCCCACACGTGTGCCGGACACCAGTGTGTTCTAGGCGTTAAGATACCCGACGTTTCCTGCCTGTGCGTAAGCACGCGCTGTCACCGTTTGGGGCTGAACACGCAGCCCCATGCCTCGGTCTTGCTTTACGGGATTTTGGGGAGCACTGATTCTGTGTGACCTTCACCTTCCAAGTCCCATGGGAGATAAGACTGCGCTAGGGACATTTCTGGATTCCGAGGGCCTGACCCCCGGCCCTGGCCGGGGTCGCTCCCTTGGTCTCCCCTCCCCCCCGAGTCCAGGGGGGCCTTCTTAAACACCATGAGACCACGGCAACCCCACCTCGAGACACACAGCCAACGCGAGTGCCATGCACTGGCACCAGACCCCGTGCTCCTGAACATTCCCGGCAGGCTTAGTCGTAGAAGCCTCCAGCTGTAAACGGACGGGATGTTCTCAGAGGTGGCGCGGATGGACAGCACGATGGAAACAGCCGCGCCGGCTGCGTGCGGCCTGGGCAAGTCAGAGAGCTGGACCCGAGAGACCACACGGATGAAGTTCCCAAGTTGACGCTCGGACCCCGGGCGGGCCAGGCCTGGGGGACACGGGGACATGGGGCTGGTGATGCCTTCTCCTGATCTGCATGCTGGTCAGACACGAGTGTGTCCAGTTTGCAGCAATTCATTGGCTGTTCACTCAGGATTCATGCCCTCCTCTGCATGGGATCAATAAACGGTTAAAAAGTAAAGCCATCGAGACTTCAGCCTTCTCTACTCAAGGCCTCCTGAGGCTCCTCACTTTGCTCGGAATGAAGGATGGGAACCACCTCAGCCCGCTGGGTCAAGGTCAGCCCACCTCCAGATACTCGCTTTGCTCCTCAGTCAATAGTAGTGTGCACTTCCCCTGCGAGGAGGAAGGATGGCTCCCGCCTTGGTCAACGGAATCTGAGTGAAAGTGACGTGTTGCTTTCAGAAGCTCCATGAGCCCAGGTGCCTCTGTCTTCCCCCGACCCCCACACCCTGGGATGTGCGGCCCTCAGAAGGCTGCTGCTGTCAGCCTGGGTCCTTGAGTGACTGCAGTGAGCAGTCCCTCCGCTGTCCAGTAACAACACACAGCACCAGGGAAGGATAAACCCTGTTTTTAAGGGGCTGATCTTTGGGGGATGCTTGTTATGCAGCAACCCTGTCCGTCCTGACTTGTACACCAGGCCTCCAAGGCTCTCTGTGGCCTGGTCCTTGACAAGCTCTCTGACTCTGTGAAACAGAAACACTCTGGCCCTGAGCCCCATGGGGTCTCTGCCCCAGGCACGTTGGGATCTCAGCTGTTCAGACACAGCTGGTTCCTTCCTGTCCTGGGCCTTTGTGCCTCCATCCATCTCCCAGGAGGACTGCCACCTGCTGCCTAGGCACTCGGGTGGAGTTGGCCGCTCCCTCTTCTGGACCACGCAGCCCAGCCCATACCGCCCTTGCCTGCTCCTCTCAGAGGCCCCGTGAGGGCAGGCATGCAGTCAGGCAACCGTTGCCTCCTACAGGACCGGCAGGGGGTAAAGGCACACAGGCTTGGCCTCCAGCTGCTTCGGTGGGGCTTCAAAGGTGGCCCCTGCCCTTGATCACAAAGCCAAGGGCAGCCCAGGAGGCTGTGGACACCCCGGCCAAGCTCTAGGACCCTCCCAGACCTGCAGAGCTGGCTGGCATGCTCAGAACACGGCTTGTCTTAAACCCACCCTCCCTCCTCTGGTGTCTAAGAGCTGCCACGCCACCCTGAGGGCCTCTCAGGCTGGGGAAAATTGGGGTGCAAGGAAGGATCTGGGGGCACTCAAGGGGAGGCGGCGCCACCAATTAGCCTATTTTAGATGATATTGGTTGGAGTCTCAGGAAAAGAATATCTCTTCCAGAAAGGCCTCCATTTAAGGCCATGTGAGAAATGATCTCAGCTCAGCACGGCCTTGGATTTCCAGCTACAAGTTCCCAGCAGTGGCCGGGGACCCTCCCGGAGCAGCAGGGTTTCAGAGTGGCCAATCACTGAGGCCCCCAGAGGGGCCTCGGCTGAGTCTCCAGTCGTGGTGACAGGAGGGCCGAAGGTGGGGTGGTGTGGGCAGGACTCTGGGTGCATCAAGGTGCAAACTGGCTGCCTAGGCACAGGCCCCATGGACCCCGTGTCCAGGGGGCTCTTGGTTCCCCCGAGTCGTCCCACCTGCGCCCCCCAAGTTCCCCACCCAGAGCAGGGGTCCATGGGAGCAAAAGTGATGGCAGTGGCCACAGCCAGGGAGGCCTCTGAGCAGGCACCTCACCTTCTGAGCACCACACAGGAGAACTCGGAAGTTCCGAGGGGGTGGGCGACTTGCTCAAGGCCACACGGGGAAGCGAGTGCTGGGGTCTCGCTCTCCTGCCTGCTGGGGGTCCCCCCTCACTGCCATGGGGTAGACCTCCCCCTTGGTTCAGACTGAGTCCCTGAGCTTGGCCTGCACTGCTCTCCGGTTTCAATTCCCACCCCTCTCCCCTGTACGTTCTCCAGCCACACTGGCCCCTTGGACGTGCTGGGCCCTCGCACACACCGTTCCCTCCTCCTGGATCACCAGTTCCTGGTCCCCACAGCTCTCACCGCCCTCTGCAGTCACATTCTTCGTGTACTTGTTGACTCCCTTCCGTCTGTCTGCCCCATGGGCAGTGAGCTGTAAGCACTGGGTCCCGTCTGTCATGCTGAATGGCCAGGCTGCGGCTGCTTCCAGGTTCCAGGCTGTCCTCACGGCCGCAGGCCGCACTCCCTCCCCTCACTCTGCATCTGCTGGCCCTCCTCCAGAGCCCACTCCCTCACTCCCAGCCCTGCCCCCTGCTCGGACCCCTCCCGGTCCATCTCTCCAGGCTGGCATCCAGGGGTGACCCCCACCCACCTTCCCAGCTCCCAGACCTCACGCCCAGCAACACTAAACCACAGGGTGCTACCTGTACCTACCAGCTCTCTCGTGCCGCCCCTTGCACGTACTGGGCGCGGTCACCTTAGGGTACGCCTCCCCCTAGTTCGCCTCGCAGACGTTCAGGGTCACCTCCTCTCGGCTCTCGTGTGACGTCCCAACAGTCGTCTGTCCTGGTTTCCCTCCCTGCCCCCGCCCCCACTGCCCACCGTGCTGTGGGTCTGCCTCCCAGGGTGCCCCAGTGCCCAGCAGATAGTCGGTGCTCAGAGAAAGCGAGCGATGTGGCTGCTGAATGGACCAGGGCCGTGTGATTCCAGAGGCCGAAGCTGTGGGCTGAACACGAGCATCTAAGAGACCAGCAGGGGCTCTGCCACCCGCCCCCAGGGCGCCAGGACGACAGCAGCCGCTTTCATCCGCTCGCCATGCGCCAGGAGTTCACACATGGATCACCTCTTCCAGCCCCAAGACAACCTTTCAGAGTACAGATGAGGACTGAGCACAGAGAGGTCAAGGAACTAGAGCAATGTCACACAGCCAGGAAGTAGAGGAGCTGTGGTCCCCGGAGCACGCAGTTCCAGGAGGCTCTGGGGGGCCACAGAGAGGGGGCCGTCTGCCAGGCGTCCCTCCCAAACTCCCCCATCGCCACCCAACTAGAGCCTGGCCTTGTTGCCAGACTGCTCCTTCCTGAATCCATCCCCAGATCCCCTGGCTGGGAGGTGGCGGCCCTCCCGGGAGCATTTCCCAGCCTGGCTTGGGTGGCCCGGGCATGCAGGGTGGGCCCAGTGGGCTGCACCACCATGGATAGCTGAGGAGACCCAGGCTGGGCCAGGTTGGGGGACATCCCCAGGCCCCAGCCGGGTCCGAGCTCTACTCTGAGAAGCTGCATGGCTGCTGGGTGAGGGCTGGGCGCCCACGTTGGTGTGGGACTCTGGGAGTGGGCCCTGGGCTCAGGGGCCACCCTCCAAAGCAGGGGAACCTGGGGCCAGGGCACCAACTGAGCTGCCATCAGCGCCAGCATCCAGGAGCTCCTAGAAGGCCAGGGGACATGGGACTGAGTCAAACTTTTGGGTGACAGTCTGTGTGACTGGCCCAGACGCCAAGCCCCCCCTGGGTCGCTGGGCCCTCCCTCTCCCCCTTTCCAGCATCATAGCTCTGAACACACACCCACACGTCCCAGGCACTTGTCTGTCTCTCCCAAGTCTCTGGCAGCCCTGGGGGTCCAGAACCCTGAGTGGGCCCCCAGCCCTGTCCACACAGGGCTCTGACCAGGAGGGGGCCCTCAGTGGATATCCGTTAGGCGAGCAAACAGATCCTATGCTTTACTGTCCTTCCATAACGTCCCACGGCCCACCTCCTCCAGGAAGGACACCCTGAACGCCCTGCTCCCTCCACTCTGGTCACTGGGCACCCCTAGTAATTAAGCAGAGATCTCACCTCAAGGCTCAGTTTAACCCCAGATCCAAATCACAGCATCCCTGTGGGCTCCAACCAACTTCCGCTCACTCACCTTCGGGGACGGAGGGCTCACTTCCCACAGCACCTACTAGGTGCGAGCCTCCGTGCTGGGCGCTGGGTGCAGGAGCAGGATAGTCCCAGCCTCCAGCCCCCAAAGAAGAGCTGGCCGTTCTACGTCAGCCAGGCCCCCTCCAGGGACCTCAGCTCTTGGCAAACTCCCCCCAGATACATGGGGAGATGGGGAGCTGTTCCCAACTGGGGAGCTGTTCCCAACTCGCTCAGCAGTAACAGTAGGTCACCGGGGATGCAGAAGAAAAGGACGCCACGTTTGTTTTTAAAAAACGTATGACCATGCCCGGTTCTGGAGCAACTGGACCCAAGATGTGGCCAGGTCGTTGGTGGGTGCTGTGATCCCGGGCCGGGGTGGGGGGTGGTGGTCATCCTCCTGGGGCCGCTGTCTATTTGCTGAATTTCCCACAGTGAACGTGTATTATTCGTCACAAGCGGGGAAAGTCTGCCAATCGACGCCTTTGCTAGGCCGAGCCCTGGTCTGTGTCCTTGTTTGTGTCCTGCTTGCCAGGCAGTGGAGAGCGAGTGATACGACTCCTCGTGGGTGGGCCCTGTGACCCCGTCGCTTCTCCAGACCCCCACCTGGGCCCTTGCTGGCCCCAAGAGCAGAGGCCTCTCACCCTGCCCATGCTGTCCCCCATGGGGTCTGTACTGGTCTGGCCCCCACTGGGATGGCAAAGTCGCCAGGGCAGGGACCACGGGTGCAGCGTGGGGCTGCGCATACAGCAAGTGCATAATAATAGCTCACAGAGATCGGCCGCCTCCCCTGCCTTCTACCCATGCAGGTGCTCTCCCCTCTCCAGGCCAAGAGGGGCTGATACCAGTGCTTATAGGTGTTTGCTATCCCGCAGCCCAGGGTCCCGAAACACTGCAACCAGAGACAACATCTGTGGCGCTTCCGCAAACTCAAATCCAACTTTGCTCCTCCCCAGTTTAAAACCTTCCATGGCCCCCTCAGTGTCCCGAAACCACTGCCAGCTTCGTATCCAAGGTCTTGTACCCTCTGACCCCTGTTCCCTCCTGCAGGTCCCCTCCCCGACGAAAACAGATCAGCCTACAGCCCACCTGCCAACGGGGCTGCCTCACAGCCCTGGGCCTTTGCACACGCTGGTCCCTCTGTCCAGAACAGGCAGACCTGCCCCTATTCATCCTTCAAAACCCTACGAAGAGGATCCCTGATCCCTGCCCCTCCCCCAGGCCCGTTACCAGCCCGGCTCCCTCCTGAGTCTTGTCTGTACACACATTGATCACTGCACTCAATGCAATTAGGGGTTGACGTGTCTGTCTCCTACCAAACCGGAGGCGACAGGGACCGGGCCTTTTGTCTTTGTTTTAAATCCCTAGTGCCCAGATACCGCCTGCAGATAAACAGGCACTCAGGAACGTCTAGCTGACAGGTGGGTGAGTCGGTAAACAACATCTGCACAGCCCTTTACAGTTTCCGAAGGCTTTTCCCGTCCTCTGTCTCGCTGGGCTCCTCCACAGGGCAGCGGGGAGCAAAGGCCCCAGACCCCAGCCCTGACGACAGGCGCCACCTCCGAAGGGCCTGGGGTCCTTTCCCTCTGCCTGGTCAGGAGCTTTGCTTCGCCGGGAGCCTCTGGCAGGCTCACCAAGAGCGGCTTGGACCCCTTTTCAGCAGCAAGCCGACTGTTTCCCCTGCCAAAAGGGCTCCCTACCCTCCACTGCTGGGGAGAGCCAGGCAGATGCCCAGGTGGCAGCCTGGCCGGGTAGAGGCTCGGCACCGGCCGCCATCCTGTCATCCCGCCTAGAGCCGTGGGATGCGGTGGGCTGGAGCTGCAGCCCACCAGCAAGTCTTGGTAACAGTTGCTATGTAAAACGCTTGGAGGGGGAATTTACTGTCAGCGTTAATAATAGATGAAGGTTTCAGAATTTTTGATGCCTTACGTTCTAAGCCGTTTGATTTATAACGTCTCTGGAAAGGGAGGGAAGAGTGTGCGGGCAAGGGAGGAGGCCCAGAGGCACGAGCTGGGAGCGTGCGTATCCCCCGCCACCCCGGCCAGACGGGGAAACAGAGGCCAAGCGGCGGAGCCACATGGCTCCGAAGCCAGGACCCCAGGGGCCTGCAGATGCCAGGCTGCCCCATCCTCAGGAGGGGAGGCAAGGTCTCGGCCCCTCCCGCCTGCCCTGGGTTGTTTTGATGGATCCCTGCTTCTCCTTTTAGCGCGAGCAGGTGTATCTCAAGTAGACTCTGGGAAGCGACGCTGATGGCGCCCGTGGGGGGCTGCGCAGGGCTGATTACAGGCTCCACGGAGACAAATGCAAGTCCCAACTTCCCTTCGGCTGCAAGTGCCACCGCTGTCGAGGCGCGGAAAGTCCTCCGTGGGGAGCAGGCCGTGTGGGCAGGAAGCAGGGCTGCTGGCCGGGTCCCACCACCTCACCGAGGGGCTGGCCTGGACGTGGAGGCCAGCAGGAGAGGCCTCCCCTGGGGCTCTCCTCAGGAGGGTGCCCTCCCTGACCTTCCCACCCGGCCTCCCCCAACCCTCCTCAGCCTCTCCATCCAGGCCAGGAGGTCTTCAGACAGGCCCGTACCTCCCCGGATCCCCAAGACCCCAGTCTTTGGGCCAAAGAAATGGGACCCTGGGCCGGGCACCCCAATATCCAGACCGCAACCCCTCACCTTGACAGCTGTTCCCAAAAGTCACGTCATCTCCCACTTACAAATGGGGGTGTGTCGGGCTCAGGGTCCTCCTGCCTCCCTCCTTGGGCCCTGCACACCCAAGAGCCCTGGCGACCCCTGCTCCAAACACATGGGAGAGCCCTGCCCTCCCTGGGCCCTCATCTCCTGCTTCGGGGATCAGGCAAAGTGTACCCAGGCCCCAGGGCCCAGCATTCCACACCAGCCTGCTGTGGACTCACCAGCACTGCCCCGCTGCTGACGCCCTCTGAGGCTGCTCGTGAGGGCCCACGAACTCTAAAGGGCTAATGGCGATGACACAATAGTTAGGACCATCCTCACCGGGTGGGCACAACACCCCCAAGAACAGGCAGGAGAACCGTGGCCTTGGAAGGACAGCTCTGACCCCACAGTAGCAACCCCCGGCACCCTCCCACCTGCTTCATTACCGGGTCTTTGTCTGTCTCGATCACCGCCCTGCCCAGAGCGCACGGTTAGGTGTTCAATGGGTGTTTGTGGCAGGCTGCGTGGATAAAGGCATGAAGTGGTGAGCCCCCTCTCCGGGTGTGCTCTGAGCCCCTCCTGACTGGCCTGCAGGCAGGGGCCGGTGCTGGGTGTAATCATGGCTCACCCCCTCCCCCCACCGCTGTCCACTGCCGGGCTCGGGCATCCCGGAACTCCTATGCCAGGCCCAAGCCGGGCACTTACGGGACCGGACACACAGACCCACCAACAGGCCCCTGAATATTCCCTGAGCCACAGATGGAGGGCTGCTCCCCTGGGCCTGCAGAGCCCCTGCCGGTACATCAAGAAGGAGGCCTTTGGGGGTCAGGCCCCCTGCCCACTGGGAGAGAAGTCCTGCCTCAGGGGGCGCTCCTGCAGGAACTGCGAGAATCGCTCCTTCACTCAGCCATTCAGTCACCAGATACTCTCCAGGGCCCTCCTCTGAGCCAGGCCCTGTGGAGACATGCTGGGGACATTTGGGAATCCGACCTGGTCCCCACCTGGGGGGCACCCCAGGAGACGCACTAATTATCTACACGAGAGTGTGGGGAGCAGCTCTGCGGGGCGCCGGGTGCCACGGCGGCTCAGTCACACCTGAGGGTGCAGGGATCGGAGACAGTGAGGCCAGGCCCAGGCCGGGGGGCTGAGCCAGGGCCGAGGGTCTGGGGAACGTCCCCTCTTCTGGCTCAGAAAAACACCCCTGGCGGGGGGGACCCTGGCTGATCTTGACTGAGAGTGCTCCCTGGGGAGGGGGCTTAAAGGGTCGTGGACCCCCGATGTCTTCAGGATCCTCGTTCCACAGAGGCAGGGATCCCTCAGGGGGCTGTGTCCAGCCTGCACACGGGACGGACATTGCTCTTGAGGGTCTGAGGATCTCTGGTGGAGAGAGCCCTGCCCCAGCGTCCGGCAGCCTCTGTCCTCTGGAGCGTCACCGTCCAGGCCCTGCCACCCTTCAGCCTGGCTGAGCTGGACGGGAGGGCAGTGAGGGTGGCCGGCAGGCCAGGCCTCGGCAAACAGGAAACGCCAGCTCATCCTTGAGTCGGCTCCAGTGCCGACTCCCCTTGGCCTCTAGGTCCACCCCAGGCCTGCACCCCTTCTGTCTGCTCTGGCCCGGGACGCCCAGCCTCACCAACCCCACTTCAGGTCTCTGCCTGTGGTGGTCCAAAGGCAAAGCTTGGAGCCGAGAGCCCACTTAACCAGCCACTGATCCCTCATTCATTCAACAACGCTGTATTTCACACCGTGTGCCAGGCCCCGTGTCTAGGGCTCACTGCCCAGCGCTGGGTGCTGCCAGGCTGTGGAGATACGGTGCATAAACCAGGGTGGCAGCACTGTGACAGAAAAGCCCAGGCTGTGTGAGCCCAGAAGCTTCTAACCAGCCCAAAGATCAGAGGAGGCTTCCACGAGGTGGCGTCACTTAGACTCATCAGCTGCATGATGTGAGGTGCTCTGGGGTGTGGCTTTGGCTACTTCCTCTCCTGGTCTTTGCCCTCCTCCCCGTCCCACTGCAAAGCTTCTGTTCATCAAGTCTTCCCAGACAGGCAGGCCTTCCCCATTCCAAATGCCCAGCCCTCCAAGCCTCAGTTTTCCTGATCTATAAAATGGGCCCAGTGAATCACTCATGTCAACCAATTAAATACTCATCTTCTCCCCACTCTCCGCTGAGACCAGCTTCTTGGACCATCTTCCTATCCCAAGCAAGGCCTGTGGGCAGCCCCCAGCCACTGCCCAATACAATCCCAGGACTCTGGGAGCACCAGGAACCAAGCGTTAGCGGACGAGGGCTGCCAAGTCGCCTGTCATGCCTTTAATAAGGGAATTTATGGAAGGCCAGCTAATCAGTGATAGCACACACGATTTCTGCAACTTCGTTAGTGCTGCTAACCCGAGTTATCATATAAGAGGCAGGAGTGGGGCTAGGGGTTGGGGGCAGGCCATATGATGCCTATGCATAAGACAGGAAAAGATACCCCAGGTGCAAGGCTGTACAACGTGTCCAGTGGAGTGTAGGCTGGACTTCTGCCAGGAACTCTTGTGCAGTATACAATCTATACAACTGTACATTTGGGCCCTAGGTTTAGGTGAGTGTCAGCATGGAAGCGTTTCCCCAAACAGGTCTCCCGAGCCTTTCAGACCACTCAACTCAGGTGTGAGAGCAGCCTGAAATCAAATGCAAAGTGTGTGTGTGTGTGTGTGTGTGCACGTGCGTGCACACACACGCACAAGCACGTTTTTCTAAAGAGAGTGCAGAGCTTTTATCCAATTCCCATAGAGTGCAGAGTCCCTGCAGTCTAGACCTGGATCTGGCCCCAGGGTCTGGGATGGAGAGTGCTAGACGGGTCTTAGTAGAGCCTGGGGACGCAAACATTTGATATTCTGTTTCTCAAACACTGCACTTAAGATTCTGAGTATCAACACCACACAGGCTTGAAAAAAGGCACATTCCTGGGTTGTTTCCCTTGAGATCTGTAGTTTGCGGGTGGCCTGAGCCCAGAAATCCTCGGTGGTACAAACTCTGGGATTTCGATCAAACCGGCCAAAGCTCCAGAAGCTCTGATGTTATACACAGTTACTACTGGCTTTGCCTAGCATTGTATTTCCTTCTTTTGGTGTTGGTGGGGAACAACGTATGTACCCCAGAGCCCATTCAAACCCTGAAAGCTGCATCTGTGCATAACAGTGCAACTGGGAGTGCCGTGGGGGCAGGGGCTATGGAGTTTTGTCACTCCCACTCGAGGCACAGCGAGTGGGCCACTGGGCCTCCCAGGGTCTCTGTCCCCAAGGTGTGCTGAGCAGCCCTCACCAGCCCATTTCTGTACCATGTGTGCCTCCTAGGCGGGGCCACCCCACGGCTCCCCATGCTGCCAGAACAGGGGGCCAGTCACCACGGGCACACGCCAAGCCAGGCTCCTCCGGCTTGGCATATCCAGGCCAGATGCTCACCCCATGGCCTGGCCTCGGACATAAGCTCTTCTGTGTCTGGGAGTGAAGGGACATCTGTCTCCCTTTCTCCCAAGCCCCAGCGTCCAGCCCTCCGCCTGCCAAGGAGGCCTTGGAGGCAGCCAAATGAATGGATTCATGCAATAATATAAACTGAGCACCTACTGTGTGCCAGGCCACGGTCAGGACCCTGCCTGAACGGCAGTCTGGTGTGGGAGGGGGGTGCACGATGAAAGGGTCAACCACACGGGTGACACGGCCTAAGCGGAGCAGGTCTGTTAGGAAAGCTTCCAGAGGAAGGGTGAGGAACTGGCCAGGATAAGGGACTTGGAGACCAGGAACAGGCAACGCACGTGCAAAGGCCCTGTGGCAGGAAGGGGCCGGTCGGCCCTCGGGGACAGATTGGTGGGGTGGACCACAAAGTACACGGACCAGGATTAGGAGGCACTGGCCCAGTCGGGCCTCTCACTGCCAGACCCCGGGCACCAGAGGAAACGACCAGAGACGGAGCCAGGTCGAGGCGGCCTTTGTTCTGGGCGCCATCCACGCGCACTCCGCCAACCACGCCCCCGGAGGCCGTCCCGGAAGCCCCGCCCCTTCCAGCCGCACACGCGCGCGCGCCTGGTTAATCCCTGCCGCGCGCGCCAGAGGAGAGACACGCCCCGCCCACTTCCTGCCCGGGATACCCCGCCTCTCCGCAGCGTGTCGGCCAATCAGGGGCGGCGGTCAGGCGGGGGCGGGGCCCGTGCGAACACAAAAGGCCAGAAGCCCACACAGTCTCCGGCGCTGTAACCATGACTACCGGCGCCCTCGCGCCGCCCCGGACGCAGCCGGGGACGCGCCCGCGGGCCGGGGGTGGGGACCAGTGGGCGTCTCGCCCGCGGTGCGCTCGGATCCCCGCCCTCGTCCACTGAGAAATAGGGTCACGTTTTGCCCAGGGCTGAATTCGCTCCTTAATTCAACATTTACTGAAAGCCTGCTGTGTCCAGAGGCTAGAGATCCGCCACCGAACAGGTCAGACTCCAAACAAAATCCTGCCCTCGGGTGGCTTATAGCGGGAGGCAGGGTGCGGAAGGGACGCAACCAATGAGCATAAACGTAAGCAAATTACAGGGCGAGGTGACTAAGCGCCGCTTCGGGGAAAACAGAGATTGGAGTGAGCAGAATGGCAAATGTCAGGGTCCGCAGCCTTACACGGGGTGATCTGGCGGCCTCCTCAAGAGGTGACACCGAGAGAAGGCTAAAGGGAGAGGCGTCAGCGGTGTGGCGCTGGAGCCGGAGGAACAGCCAGTGTGACGGGGCGGAGAGCAAGGAGGCCCCGCGTGTGTAGCAGGGAGCAGGGGCGCCCAGGCCTGAGAGGTGACAGCAAGCACAGGGCCTCGGCAGGTCCCGCTCTTCTTTTTCTTTCCTGCTGTCCTTCCTCCTTCCCCTTCTCTTCCCGGGCCTTCTCTCCGCCACAACTAGAACTAGACTACTCCCTCAGCTCAGATCCGAAGCACCTGCGTTACTGGTCTGGGCAGCAGACCGGGCTCTGGGGCTGAGAGGCTCTGCCAGCCTCTGCTAAGCCATTCCCTCTGCCTGGCATGCCCTTCCCACCTGTCAGTGTGTCAAGTGTCGCCTCCTCCCGGAAGCCAGGCTTAGTGAGGCAGCACTCCTGGAACTACCCTCCATACAGACGCTATCACAGCACCGACCATTACCCTCCTGCAGCTTTCCCTCTGGGGGCATCTGTCCTTCCTCTGCATGGGTGACAGGCAGGGGGCAGCTGCCAAGTGGCAGAAAGGCCAGCAGGAGAGCACTTGTCAATCACAGGGGACGGGGAAGACAGAACCTGAAGTCGATGGCCAGTGGTTAGTGGGCACGCGTGAGCCTACCAACCACTAACTACCACCCCCGGTGCGGGAGGGTGAGTCCTGCCTTAGCCTCCACGCACAGGAGCCCCGCAGGGGCCCAGAGCTGGTGACTTAGGAACAAACAGAAGCCGTCCAACAAACATGGACAGCTAAAATGATGGAGAGACATACCCCGCCCCCAGGCGAGAACAAACCCTCATAAGACGAAGAAAAGGGGGAGCCAGCACCTGCAGCTCTGCACACTGGCCGCCTCCTTAAATGCCCACGGGTTTGGTGTGTCGAGACCGAGGGTGAGAGTGTCAGCAGGACACTCTGGACAGGTGGCCTGTAGGAAGCAGGGCAGGGCGGCACTTGCCAACACGGGTCCTCGGGCCGGCTCTGGCCGGAACATGTCATCTGAGCCTCAGTCTCCTCGTGTGCAAACGGGGCTGAGAGTAATACCCGTCTTACGGGGCTGCAGTGAAAACTACGTTGATGAAGTCGACAAGACCCACGTCCTCTCCCTGGAGCCGCAGCTGGACTGTATCTCCCAGCCTCTCCTGCAACTGGGGACAGTCACATAACTGAGTTCCAGCCAGTGGCATGTGAGGGCAGGTGAGGTGCCCCGCCCAGGCATGGGGGCCAAGCCCAGGCCGCAGGGGAAGGCAGGGTCTCGACACGGGAGAAGCCACGCATCGGCCAGAAGCTCGCTGCCCTCATGTGTGAAGAATGAACTTCTGGAAACGTTAGCGTTTGTCTGTTACTGCAACAGCCTTACCCTAACTAGCTCAGGGATCCACTTACCCATTTCCTCGTTTACCCTTCAATAAATACTCATGAGGGGCTCTGGGGATGCCCTCGTGGAGCTTAGGCGTCAACAAAGGCCATCCTCGGTAAGTGCTCGGGGCAGGGGACTGGGGCAGAAAGGCTTCCCTGAGATGGGGGTCTCAAAGAGAGGTCAGAGAAGGGGGGAGGCCGCAGGGGTGGAGGTCCTTTGGCCTAAGGGAACATGGTCCACTCCTGGAACCCAGAGGTGGAAAGATGCAGCCAAAGTGGTCCGACTTCATCACCTTCCCGTTCTGAGCCTCCGTTTTCTCTTTAAAACTAAGGCGACACTAATAACACTGCCTCTCGGGGCATCTCTGGATCTCAGGGGAGAGAACGCCACTTGCGATGCTCCTGGATGCCCTTTCATCCCGACATCACCCAGAGTGGGAGCAAGGCCTCTGCCGGCCGCCTGTGCGGTGCAGGTGGGGGGACGTCAGTTCAGGAGGTGAGCAGGGCTGGGCAGGGGCTCGAGCAGGGCAGGGAGGGCTGGCCGCTGCTCTTCAGGCTCGTGCATGCAGGCTGCACATCAAGGATTGTCTCCAGCCGGGAGAGCTATTAGGCAGCAGCGGAAGTGCTGCTGGCTCTCTGGGGAGGCGGCTGTGGGGGGGCGCGGCGGGCTGGTGCTGAGCGGGAACTCTCTGCTGACAGGCAGATGCTGGCTGCTATTCAGTCTCCTCTGGACAGGGAAATGGGCAGCGGAGGATCTGGGGGGAGGTCTGGGAGGTCCCTGGGGGCTGATGTGTTGAGCACTTCCCTGATGCCCCATGCCAGCCTGGCTGCTGTCTCCTGAGATAAGGAGCAGAAAAAGACACAGCAGATCTGGGAGGCGTGCTGGGCACCGGGCAAGCAGGAGGTTGCTGGCCGGGGGAGGTCCGACCAGGAGCTGGAGCCCCCAGTGACTTGCAGTGGGACCACGTCACTCCCGCCCTCATATACCTGACTCGGCTCCCCAGCTGTCTGCTGAGAGCATCAAGGCTCCTCCAGACCCCAGCCCACCTCTGCACCACAGCTGCTCCCACTGCCATGCTTCTGCATTCACTGTTTCTTCCGCCAGGCGTGCCAGACTCACCTCCCATCCCCTTACATCTTTTCTATCATCTTTTTAAGAACCCCTTGGAGTTCTAAACCTGGCCGAGTGAGGTGGCCAAGCAACTTCCCCTCCAAGCCGTAGCTTACTCATTGAGAACATGTGGAAGCTATTTCTTACCTCACAGGACTGTTGGTGCAAATTAAACACGACAGCGTCTGTGAAAAGCACCTGATGGCAAACAGCACGAAGTAGTTATTTAAAAAGTAGCCCCCCCCACCTCAAAAAACACCAACCAACTTCTTGCAGCAGCACCTCCTCCGGGAAGCCTTCCCTGACCACACCCCCTGGTTTGGCTTAAGTGCCTGCTTGTTGGTCCCTCCCTCCCTGGGCAACCCCTGGCATGGCACCACATGGGGCAGCAATGACTGTGACTTTCCTGGTGGGTGCCAGGCCCCACGGTCAGTGTCAGACAAAGAAGTTGAAAGAAGGGGTGAATGGCACAGGCCCAACCTCAGCCTCCTCCTCTGTCTGGCCTCTGGTAGGTGAGAGGACGGGCATCTCAGATGCCCCTGGACCCCAGGATTCTCGGCCCCCATGCTCGGGACCAGCTTGCCAGGCAGCCCCTTGCCGGCTGCCATCCACCGCCGCTCAGAGCAGAGTCCTGGCCTCGGCCCAGGCCCCCCCCCCTCCTCCCCAGGCAGCCACTGATGGCAGCTCCCAGGGCTGGGGACGGGCCCACTCCGCTCCCTCACCCTCTGCCATGCTGCCGATCAGCTGGTGGCCAAGTGGCCCGCCTGAGCTCAGGGCTGGCTGGAGAAGGGGTGATGAAACATCCCAGGTGGCCCCAGGAGCTTAGGGAGGCAATGGGTGGGGGTCCCCGAGCTGTCTCCATTTCTTCTAGAAAGCTCAGGGGTGCTACGCATTTACCCCAAACGAGGCCACGCTGACACAAATCCAGCAGGGCCCTGCTCTGGGCCAGAAGGCTGCCAGCTCACAGCCCCGCCGGCTATCTCCCCCCACCCAAAGCTTGGGGAGGCAGTTATGGATGTCTTTGATTAATAAGAAATGGGGGCAATGAATTAATCATTATGTAATAAATGCAGCTTGTTTGGCAGCCATATCTTTCAAAAACACAGCTCCTGTGTGTGAGAAATAGCGGAGGGGGGTCCCTCAGTAAACACATATGGCACTCCAGGGGAGGCTACCATGTTTGCCCCAGGAGCCCCTGTACCTGGGGGTCGGCAGTGACAGCCTCGGGCATCTTCTGGCGGGGGGCGGGGGGGGGCGTGACGCAGGAGCACCTGGCCAGGAGTCCCTGGAGAGAGAACAGGCAGTAGGGGGGCGGGGGGAGTAGGGCAGAGAACAGGGGCTCTGGGCTCAGCCCAGGTCCCTACCTCCCCGCCCAGTGCAGGGCGGGGCTCCCGGTCCTGGGGCTGCTGCCTGCCCTGCTCTGAAAGGAGAAGCAGGGACACATGTTTCCTTGGATCGGAAAATAACGTCGGCTCCCAGATGGGCCATGGGCCGCGTCTTCTCCCTCCCCCGCTTTGTGCCAAGGTCTGTCTTTCTGGGGAGCGGCAGAGGGTGGCGGGCGGGGGCAGGGGCACCAGCGGGGCACCTGGCGCTCGGTCATCACCCACTGCTGTCTGCCGCGAGATGTGACAGGTGCCGGCAGGGGGCATCCCGCCCGGGGTGAGGGCCGGGCAGTGGGGCCTGGGATGGAGGCCAGACCTCCACGCCCCCCGGCCACCCGCCTGCCTGCCCACAGCTGTACTGGAGGTCGGCTCCCACCCACAGGGGACCGGAGCTTGGCCCGCTCGGGCCGTCGTGGCTCCTGTCGCTCAGAACAGAGCAGGGCCCGAGGCCGCCCGCCTGTCCTCCCAGGGGCTGCTCGCAGAGGGCCTGACCCGGCAGAACCGCGGGGACCCAGGGGCCACGGGTCCCAAAACGGCTCTGGGTCCAGGGGCCCTCCGAGCTTCCTCCCCTCTGCACTTCTGAAGCCTGCACGCGCCCGAGGAGACCCGTGAGCCCTTTCTGAGCCCCACGATGCCCCGACCTGTCTCCCAGCAGGCCCTTCCCCGTGACGCCTCCCCAGCACCTACAGGCGGCGCCCTTCTGGCCCCAGCCAGCCTCCCCAGCAGGATGAGGGTTCCCCGCACAGTAGCTGCTCAATGAAGGGGTGTGTGCGCGACGGCCCCAGGGTCTCCCCCAGCCAAGCTGGTTCAGTGAGAAGGAGGGGCGGGTGCGGGCAGCACGTGGGACCCCACAGTGGGCGTGTCCAAATGCCACCCTCTGCGCGGTCACTCACGTGGGTGAGCCATCTCTTAGGCCCCGTGTGCCCAGAACTGTGCAGGGGACACGGGTAACTGGTCCCACTGCCCGTTCCCATTCGTATGTCCCCTCCCCGCCCCAAGCCCGCTGGCTGCCCTGCTGCCCAGCCAGGGCACTCCTGAGCGGACGGGGCCCTGGCTGGCGTCAGCGGCACCTGAGGGCCACCCCGGGGAACTGTGGTTCAGGCAGGCCAAGGTCAGGGATGGTGTGCTGGGCTTTTCTGTGTCTCTGCCCAAGGGCCCGACCAGATGAGCCCCAGGCTGCTCCCAAGTCTGCCAGCCAAAGAGCAGCAGGCTGGCGCCCAGAGCGGGATGCGGGGCAGCCTCAGAGAGAATGCTGAGTGTGAGATGTGCCGCCCACCTGCCCAGGCACTGCCGGTGCCATAAACCAGGCTGGTGGTGCCTGGGCGCCAACGGTGATGAACTGCAAGGCGTGGGGGGCAGCTGGGCCCCTGGAGGCTGCTTACAGGCCTCCCCGTCCCCGGCACACAGAAGGGACATGAGAAATGTCTCGGGCATGGAACTGAGTACAGATTCCTTCCAAATCGCAAAGGCTACCATTTATCAAGTGTGCAGCCTATACGACCCTGTTTAAAACCCAGACTGGGAGAATTCCCTGGCAGTCCCACGGTTAGGACTCTGCACTTTCATTGCTGAGAACCCGGGTTCAATCCCTGGCTGGGGAACTAAGATCCCACAAGCTGAGCAGCGAGGCCAATAATAATAATAATAATAATAATAATTAAAAAAACTGGGACTGGAATGAAGGAATTTGTAACAGCAGAAAAGCCATTCACGTGGTAGGCAGGGGACGCTGGAGGGGCATGCGGGGCTGCAGAACAGTGCGTGCGGAAGGGTCCCATGGAGTATAACCCCAGAGGCATGAGAAATGCGCAGAATTCCCGGTGACGGGAGGGCAGGCACCCCCCACTGTGACCCGGGGCCGGCGGGTGGGGGGTGGCAGCGGCTTGGGCCTGGAGCTCTGGGAACATGAACTTCTGAGTTCACACACTTCTGTTTTGTCTTTTTTTTTTTTTTTTTAAACAATGAATGCATGTTATTATTTTTTTAAAGGATATGACTTTTGGCAGAGTCGCCAGTGAATCGGTGCCCAGGGTGGGGGGTTGTGGGCCTGGCAGGCCCTCCCGGGTAGGCGACTTCAGACTGGGGAGCACGTGTGCGCACAGGCATTAGTTCAGGAGGCAAAGACCTGACCCTCCAAGCTGCCTGCCAGCTACCCAAGGCCTTGGCAGTAAGCAGCCATTCATTCATTCATTCACTGATTCATTCACAGATATTTATCACGTGTCTGCCGTGAGTCTCCGGGCCTCTGTGGTAGGCCTGGTGCTGTGGCCTGGGGCCGGGTTGGGGTGCACAGGCCCCTGCCTGCCTCCTGCCGTGTGCCCCCTGCATCCCCGCCCCTTGGCCCCTGTGCGGCGTCACCTGCGGCCACGGGAGCCCACCCCCCACCCCCAAGCCGGCAGGCACCCAAGACGGAACTTCGGTCTCTGGGAGAGACACGGGCATGAGCTGGTTACTGCCTTTTCAGCAAACATAATTCCTTTTTATTAGAAAATTAAAGGCTGGGGCCAGCTTGCCAAAAGCCAGAAGAGCTGAAACGTGCTTTCCTAAGATATGCAGCATCTAATGAAACAGATTTGCTTGTCTGCCTCCTTTCCCACCATCACCTCCCCTGGGCCCACCCTCCCTCCAGTCCCACCCCTTCCACGGCTTGGCCTGGGCCCCACACGTCCAGCACCTGGGCGCGGGGGGGCTCGCCTCTGGCCCCTGGCACAAGGCAGGAGCCCCACTCCCCAGGTGCCAGCCTTTTGAGAATTATCTCGGGGATTCTCTTGCTTTCCTGAGATGCAAAGGCGCCCGTGGCCTCCGCTAAGCTGAGGGTGTCTGGAGGGAAAGGCAGGAACAATAAAGGACTGGGCTCCTGAGAAAGGAGCTCGTCCATCTGGAGACCCGGGAGTGGCAGCTCCAGACAGCAGGAGGAAGCCAGGGCAGAGGCGAGGCGAGGAGAGGACTGTCCCTCGCTGCCACACAAAAAGCCACCCAGGGAGTTCTCTCTTACTGAAAAGTCCTTGATTCTTCCCTTTCTGCCACAGAACTCTTATTAATGGGGCAATGGAGGGGCCCGGGGGATGGTCCTCCCGCACAGGAAGGTGGCCGCGCCGCCCCACGAGTCTTTAGAGCTGGGAACTAGGGAACTCCAGGATCGGGTTTTTCTTCCACTAATCTCCCTTCCTCTTTCCTTTTCTTTTTTCTCTGCCGGTCAGAGGTTACCTCCCTGGTTTACAGGGAACCTCAGAGCTGGGTGGAGGAAGCTGGGAGTGACGTGTGTGTGAGCGCGTGTGCGCCTGTGTGTGTGTGTGTGTGTGTGTGTGTGAGCGCGTGTGCGTGCGCATGTTGAGAGCTCGCGCACGCGCGTGTGCGCCTGTGTGTGTGTGAGCGCGCGTGCGTGCGCATGTTGAGAGCTCGCGCACGCGCGTGTGCGCCTGTGTGTGTGTGTGAGCGCGCGTGTGTGCGCAGGCGTGTGTGCTGAATGCAAAAATGGTGACCACGCTCTTGGGGTGCCAACGGGGGTGGGAGTAGGGGGCAGGGTGTCTGTCTCAGGTATGTCTGCCCCCGGCCCCCTCCCGACACGTCCCCACCCCTCCCCACTCTGCTCCCTGTTCAAGGGCAAATCCATCCCCTCACTCCCTCCTTGAGTAACAAAAGGCAGATGGAGTCCCCTTCCACCTGCTCTGACTGAAGCCTCTGCTGTGGCACGTCTAGCAGAACCGCTTTGTTCTGGGGGAAACCAAGACGCCGGGGGGGGGGGGGGG
>NW_006773553.1:947981-960962 GCF_000442215.2 Lipotes vexillifer | reverse complement strand
CGCGGGGGGGGGGGGGGGTCTGTCCCAGGGCCCGCCAGGGTGGGGGTCAGAAAGGAACACGAAAAGCAGCAGCAGCGTCCCACAGGTCCGCGCCGCCTGGACCTCTTGCCTGAGACGCGTGGTCCAGGGAAGCACCGCCAAAAGGGCTCTGGTCAGCAGAGTCCAGTCGGATCCCAGCCTAGTGACCACATTTGCCCCGTGGCCTGGGGCAAATTCTTTCCCTCTCCGCGCCTGGCTTGCTGGCCTTTCATGACAACCATAGGAAGCCCCTGGCACAATGTCAGGTCTCTCCCCCGACCTGGCCAGCTCTTGGGCTGATGGGAGGAGCCACTTTCCCATGTGGGGCGGGGGGAGGGAGTGTGGAAAGAAACAGGAGTGACAGTGACACCAGTTCCCCAGGGGTGGCTGTGCAGGCTCCAGAGCCTCTGGGAGGTTTCAGAGGAAGAGACAGTCCCTGACCCTGGTACCCAGGGTTTCTCTGGGTGGAGGAGGTGCTGGGATCCCTGGCCAGGGTCCTCCCAAAAGGAGGCCATGGCAGCAGCTACGGGCAGGCAGGGGCCCTGGCCCAGGTGCCAAAGATCTGCATTCCGTGTGTGCACCACTCCCCGCAATGTCGAGGTCCCAAGGCTCCAGGAGGGCACCAAAGCCTGAGCCTGCAGCATGGGGCCTGGCCCGCGTAGATGAGCAACCCCCATGTGCTCTGGAGCACTGATGCCTGGACCCCGGGCCACGTGCTTAGAAGGGGATTCAGCCTGGTCTGTGAATCCCTGCGGGGGGCGGGGTGGGGGGAGGCTGCAGCATCAGGAGGCTCCCTTCCCCCTTGGTGGTGAGGTGAGTCAGCCTGCCAGCTCGAGGGAGGTGCTGCCCTGTCTGGGCCCAAGGTGAGGAGGTCAGCTCAGCAGCAGACCGGCTGGCTGGGCTGGCGCCTGGGACCCACCCCACAGGCAGCCTCTGGGGCTCCAGGCCCCCCACCCGAGGGAGGATGGGGCCCAGCTCAGGGCAGGTGGTGTCTTAAGCCTCAAAATCCCCAAGCAAGGGGAGGCCAGTGGGGGGCAGCTGGAGGTCAGGGGAGGGGGCAGGCGCAGGAAGGTCTGGGGCTGAGACAGGGCAGCGTACCCGCCCAGCTCTGCAGGTGGAGGGGCCACAGGCCCGGCCCCCTGCTGCCTGATTCTGTCTGTACCCGCATCCCCGCCCCGAAAACACCCCCTTCTTCGCTTCCCCGGCGCCCAGGGCTGGCCTGTCCCTCCCCGTCCATCTCTGGCCCCTCACCCTTGGAGGGCAGCCATAGCCCACCCACCCGCCACCAAAGGTGGGCTGTGCGCTCCTAGAGCCAGGGCTCCAGTGAGCATTGCCACGCAGTTCTCATCGTAATGGTTTTCCAGGGTGCGTGGAGGACACAGCGCCCTCTGCCCTCGCCCCGGACGGCCCCACTGTCCCTTGTCGCAGCCTGTTGCCCCGGGTGCAGGGCCCCCCGCCCAGGCGTTTCTGGGTGCCAGGAAAACACCCCTAGCACCAACCCGGCACGCTAACAGCCCCACCTGAGAACACCCACAAACCCCACTTCCCAGACGGGGAAGACTGAGACCCCCAGGGGCCCCCTGCATCCCCGAACCTCAGAGCCGCTCCCCGCCCCCAGCCTGAGGAGGCCTGCTGGAGCCCACCCTTCTCCCCATTTCCCGCTGCCCCTGGGGTCCTCTGTCCCCTCCAGCAGACAGGCCCCCAGGCCCCACGGACCACCCAGGCAGAGAGAGCGGGAGAGTGAGCAAGTGTGTGTGAGTGTGTGCGCGGTGACCCAGCCCACCGGACGCTCCGCCCAGCTGACCGCAGCTGGGAAAACAGGCTCCTCAGCCCCCGCTGCCCGCCCCCCCCCGCCCCCCTGCCCAGCCCCAGCCCAGCCCACCCGGCCAGCGCCTCACCGGGCCCTGAACCAGGAACTGGGCCCACGGCCACGGTCGCCTCAGCCTGAGCCATAGCCCCTGGCCACCCCGCTGGTACCCTGGCTGAGAAGCCCCCAACACAGGCTGCCCCGATCCACACCTGCTTCAGGCCAGCAGCCCCCCTCCAGCTCTCGACCTTTCCCCAAACCGTGAGGGGTGAAGGGTCCGTCCCTTAACTGCAGTGTCCCCACAACTGCCCGAGACCCCCATCTCCCTGAACCGCAGCCCTCCACCCCATGCCCGCCGCCGGCATGCGGGGTGTGGGGCGCCCCCTTAGCTCCCTCCTTCCGGGGTGGGGGGCTCCTTGCCCTCTCCCACCCCACCAGGTGCGGGGTCTCTGCCGGCCCCGCGCTCCCGAGGCAGGATCACTGAGGCTGAAATTTCAATTAAGGACGAGAAATAATTACTCCGGGGCTCCAGGCCACCTCAAATGGTGACAGTCCTCAAAATCTGCTTCCCTCGAGTGGGGGGGAGGTGGCCCGGGACCCCGAGGTCAGCCTGGGCCCGAGCAGGGATCTGGCCTTCCCCCACTTTTGGCCTTGAACCCCGCAACCCTTCTGCTGACCCAACCTCAGAGCTGCTCAAAAGTAGGGGGTGCTGGGGGGCTCGAGAGGGTGGGAGCTCCTGTCAGAGGGGCTGGGGAGTGAGCCTCAGATGGCTCCCGGGAAGCTGCACCAAGGGAAATTAACCATTCAGTCTGCCTGTTCCTTCAGTGAGCCCAGAGGCGGCCAGGGTCCCACAGGCTGGGGCTGGGGACCCCAGGAGCAGGTCCAGAAGGCTCCGGCCTCCCTCGGGGAGGGGTGGGCCTAGGCAGGAACCGCCCCTCTAGGCCTTGGGCCCACCCCACAAAGCAAGGGTCTCAGGTGGGGTTGTTCCTGGGCCCCCAAGGCCATCCCCCATCTACGCCTCAAGAAGCATTCACAGCCAGCCTTAACTACACCATCCTCATCTCCAGAAAACTCCCTCTCCAGACACGTCCCTGCTCTGAGAATGACCCATTTCCTCTCCAGAAACCCTCTGTTTAATCCAGAATGTTCCATCTCCAGAAATGTTCCATCTTATTTCCAGAAATATCCTTTCTCATCTTCAAATATAACCCATCTCCAGAAATGCCAGCGCTCTCTAAAAAGGCTCCATCTTACTTAGCTCCAAAAATGCTCCATTTCCAAAAATATCACACCCCATCTCCAGAGATGTTTCATTTCAGCTTCCAAAATACCTCAAATCCAGAAGTGCCCTATTTTATGTCCAGAAATACTCCAGCATCATCTTCAAAAACATTCCACATTTCCAGAAGTACCATAGTTTGTCTCTAGAAATAGTCCATTTCCAGAGATGTTTTGCCTCTAACAATGTTTGGAATCCAGAAAGGCCTCATCTTCACCCCGGAAAATGCCCTCTATTTCCAAAAATGCCCCATTTCACCTTCCATCTTCATGCCCCTCCTCCAGAAAAACTTTGCAGCGTCTCTAGAAACGTCCTCATCCTGTCTCCAGAAACGCCATGTCTCATTTCTAAAAAACTCCATCACTGGAAATATTCCGTCTGCATCTGGAAACGCTCACGGTGTGTCCACAAGGGTCTCCCCCTCTGGCCCAGATGCTGCAGAAACTCAGGAACCCACTTCCTTCAGGATCTCCCGGGGATCTCTCGGCCACCTGCAGGGCCTGCTCATATCCCAGGAGCAAGGATAAAGTAAGGGGTGGGCTGGCAGGTGTCGAGGTCCCTGGAAGCGGGGAGCACGGGCCCTCCCGGGTCTGACCCGGGGGCAGGGGCAGTGAGGGGCCCGGGTGGGAAGGTCTGGCCCAGGAAGGGTGGGCGGGGCCTTGGCACCACCACCACCACCACAAACGCGTCCATTGGCCCCGGTGCCCGCACTCACAGCCCCCGCTCCCACCCCTCAGAACCACACACGCGTGCAGCCCCACCCGGGCAAGCGCACAGAACACACGTCCCCACCCTCCTCCATGCTCCCCGCCTCTCTGGGCAGGTCTGGGGACCCCGAGGGGCAGAAGGCCGCTGCTGGGGCCCTCCAACCATACAGGGCGGCCTCAGTAACTGCTGTGTGTCACCGGGGGAAATTCACGGCCCGGGACTCTGGGCTCAGAAGGGAGATGAGCGTGTGCATCCTTGACCTGTTCGCATACCTACTAGGACGGGGCTCCAGAGCAGCCCCGCTGCTTCTGGGCCACTGGAAATGACAGCAAGTTCCTCTCTGGGTGGAACTGAAACTCCACGAAGTCACCTCTGCCCACATGGCCCGGCACTGCTGTCTGGAGTTGCGAAGCCTGTGTCCCACCGAGACTTCACAAGGAGATGCCCCCCTCCCTGTCCCCAGACAGCGCGGAGAGGTAAGGGGTCAGCTGTTCTGCAGGAAGGGGCCTGGAGACACCTGGGTGGAGGGCGGGCGTGCCAGCGCGTGCACGCGTGTGTCCTCACGTGCAGATACACAGGCAGGCACGCAGTACACCTCCAGGCCCTGGACCCACAGCCAGGAAGGGAGGAGGTGGCCCGTCGGCACCAGGTCTGTCCCTCAGACCTCGGGGCGGCCGTTCTTAGAGCCTCCAGGTGGGCAGGAGGGTAAGGGGGCCCGATCCACGGTCTCCGCTCCTGGTGGCATCGGTTAGCTCTGGTCTGCTCCCACGGGAGGATAATTACCATCTATTAGGCCTCCCGATTTAGACTCAGCCTCAATTAACTGGAACCTCCCGAGCCCCCTTTTCTGATCCTTTGCGGCCAAGGGCAGACACGACACACCTTCAAGGTGCCCTTCAATTTCCCTCGGCGTGGGCCCCTTTGTCTGCCACCACACTGGCCAGCTCCTGCCCAGAAAGAGGGCTTCCACATCTGTCCCCCTCAATCCCTCTCGTCCCGGAGAGTCATCCTCTCTCCATGGAGACCTCCCCCTCTGGAAACTCACGTCCCCACTCAAAGAACGTGAGAGAGAAAAGCCGAATCTGAATGGACCGTGGTCTGGGGGGCCAGGACGGAGAGCAGGGGGCGAGGCCTCGCGTGAGACGGCAGGTGGGGTGTCCCCCGGGCTCCCAGCTCCGGGGCCGCAGACTTTCCGGAGGCGTCTGCATTGGTATTCTCCGTCCGTCACAGCCCAAATTACACCGACTCTCCCGGGACCCTTCCATTGCACGTCGCCGCTTCCGCAAAAGGTTACGTGCGAGAACATCAAAATCCTTCCCACATATTAACCAAAAGAGCGTTTCTTTAAATGCACAGGGAAAACGCGGCCCATTTTACAGTATCTGAGATGGGAACGGGTGTTGGACTGGGTGGCACCCGGCAGGCCCTCACCTCTCTGCACCCTCTTCCCTCGATCAGAGAGGCCGGGAGGCTGGATGTGAGGCTGGACCGAGCAGTTGCAGTCATGGTCACATGTGGAATCAGCAGAGCCCGGCTGGGGGCAGTGTCCAGGTGCTGCCCAGCAGGCGTGAGGGCAGGAGAGCTCGGCAGTGCTCCCCAGGCACCCCGGGCCCCTTCCCACCTCTTCTCTTCCCCAGGCAGCCCCCTCCTTCCTTTTATTTTATTTACTTTTGGCTGGAGAATTTCTGGGAACACCTTCAAGACCCAGTTTGAATCGGTTCCTCAGTTGTGACATTTTACAGATGCGCGTCAAAGATGTAATCTGCCCAAGGTCAGCAAAAGCTGGGGTGCCGAAAGCTGGGGTGCCGGGATGGGAACTCAGGCGTAGGCTGCGGGGTGCGGGGGAGACTAGACTGAGCAGGGACTGCAGAGGCCCAGGTGGTGGGCAGCCTGATCCCAGCTCTGCCTGCAGTGCTAGGACCTGCCAGTTGTAAGAGAAGCAAAAAGTGGGAATTTTATGTGAAACCTGGTATTATTTCTTAAACCCTGTGTGAGCCACACAGCGCCCATCTGAAGGCATCATCAGTGGACAACCTCTGGCCTTGGCCTGAGGTCTCCCGCCCAGTCTCTGGCCCCTCCTGGGAGGGTGGTCTGCTCAGACAAGGGAGCCAAGGGCAGACACGACAGAAATTTCTCCCCCGAGTGAAGTGGGGGAGTGGGAGAGGGCAGGACTGCAGAAAGTGTTTTAACGCTCTAGGAGATGGCTCGGGTGCTCTTCTGTCAGACGGAGGTGATGGCCGAAGCCCCCAATGCGAGAGGCTCAGAGGGACCCGTAGGATGGGGCGGGGAAGGAGAAGGAAGTCCCAGAGGCCAGCCCCCTTCACCGGCAGGGTCTCTGCCCTATCGGCCATCCCCGCTGCTCCGGCTACAAGAAACCCCAAGATAACTGGAGCCCTGGGCAGGTGCGGAGACACCTGGGAGGGGCCGCCCCTGCCTCGTGTCACAGCAGGTCATGCCCTGCGTGGCCGGCCTCCCCCAGTCACCGCAATGCGAGCCACGACGCCAGCTCCCCTTGCCCCCTCCCCAGACAGAGGGATGGTGTGGGAAGGCCTGCCCTGCCTGGGACGCTGCCCGCCCTGGGTCACCCCAGCTGAGCGTCTTACTGTCCCCGAGGACCTTGACCCACAGGTGCCTGACTCCTCCAAGCCTCAGTTTTTCCATCTGTAAAATGGGGACAACAGGAGACTTTCCTTCACAGGGGGTCTGAAGACAGGAAATAAGTGCTGGGGTGGGGGGAGGCCAGCAGCAGGAGGTCTCGCAGAGAGGGTGCTCTGAACAGTAGGACTCCAGGTACCAGTCCTCTGCCCCCTGCCACCCCCACCCCACCGCCCCTCCTCCTGCCCTCTCTGGGTGTCCTTCCTCTCCATGCTGAGCTTTGTTTTGGGGAGTTACAATCTGCTGGGCTTTAATTACTGGTCCCCGAGGCCCGCCATCTCCCTCCCCAGCCAAGATGTCATAATCCCTCTGGCTGCGGGCTGGGCTCAGTTGCAGGCCCCACAGGCCCCTGCCTCGCCCTGGAGTGGCGCCCCAGGTCTGAGCTCCGTCCAGTCCACGTGCCACCCGTTACAATCAGAGGGGGCGGGCGTTCTCAGGGAGCAAACTCAGGCCCTGAAGGGTCCCACTGCCCCACCGGGTCCTCTGCGGGTCCTCCCACTTCTCCCTCGTCAGTCCCAGTGCGCCCACCTCCAAGCCGCAGCTCCAGCCACGCTCCCCGCCCGGAGCACCCTTCTTTTCCCGCTGCCTTCACAGCAGTCAAGACCCAGACTCCATTCAGCCTCCACCCCTGCCTCTACCTCTCCTGCTCCCACCGTCTGACCTCCAGAGCCCTGCAGGTCTCTCCCGCCTCCAGTTTCGCCGTAAGGTGTGCCCGTGCCCTCTTCTTCCTCTGGGAGGCCCACCCTCACTCCCCTGGGACAGGGGCAGGGTGCTGTCAGCAAACATCTGAAGGAAATGAGCCTGACCTATGACCCCGGTGCCCATCAGATGCCCGCCCCGCCCGGCTGTGCACACAGGGGGACGGGGCAGGCTGGCGCTCAGGTGGGTCCCGGCAGCCCCGGGTGTGCCCTCTGCTCCCACAGCCTCACCTCCGAGACGGCGAACAGGGCTGGGGACAGTGCAGACGTGCATGAGGCTGGTAGACTGAGGTTCAAGGCTGGACACAGAGGGTGCTTACAGCGACCCCCGAGGAACAGCCACTTAGCCAGGAGGCTGCAAACTGAGGCCTGGGGTCTCAGTCGGGCCACAGGCGAGTTGCCGGATTAGTTGACAACGTACCCTAACCAGAAGATGTCACGTAAACACCTGAGTACCAGTTCCTAAGAAGGCGGGTAACGGCACCTGGGCCACATCCCCAAATGCTGCCCCCCACGAGGACCAAGCGGGCCCCCCCCCCCGCCGCCACCAGCCTCGGTAGATTTGCCTGCTGGCCCTGTGGGTCCTGCAGGTTGGAGGGCCCTGCGCTATGCAGACACGAGCTCATCCCGGGTCACTCCTCCTGGGCCACACGCCTTTGTGTAAGCAGGATACTGTGGGAGGAGAGAGGAGGCGTCTCCGGCCCTGGGAAAGGCAAGAAGGCCCATACCGCGTGGGTCAAGGTGCTCCTGGAAGGTGGCACCCTGCAGGCGCGAAGGGCTTTTCGTGGGAGAAGCCAACATCTGCCTGTCTCTCTCCCAGCGCTGCCCTTGGGAATGGACAGAGGACCTTTCTGGTCCCATCGACGCCTCTAGTTCCTCGTGACACCATTTCTGGCCCCAGAACCCTCCCCTGGGTCAAGCTCCCCCTAGGAATGTGGGACCTGGTCCAGCAGGAACATCCCCTCCCTTTTTCCAGACACTCTACCTTTGATAATGTAGTTTCAGGTGGGCCCAGTGAACTCCTTAGTCCCCTCGAGGCTCCTACCGAGACGACAGCCACCTCAACCACAGAATGTCCCCTGGAAGCACTGAAGGAGTAACAGCGCAACTCCCTCCCAGAAGCCAGCAAACCCAGGGCCCCTGCCGTGGCAACGCACAGGTGCCCTGGTTGGACAGATGCTCAGGCAAACGCTTAACGAGCCTGTCTGTGCGTCCGGATGCAACCGGGCACCTGAAGAAATTTGACCTGGTTTTCCGTACCTTCCCGGCAGTCCAGTCAGGAAAAAGCTACGCTCCCCACGGCACAAAGGGGAAACTGAGGCTGGAGGAAGCAGGAAAGGCCCACGCTCGTGGCCGGCGCCGAGTGCGCGCAGTGCAAGGGGCAGGGCAGTGGGCCACCTTCTGGACAGTCGGGTCCCCACAAACGGGAGGTGACCCGGTTCGCCCGAGCGCCTCCCAGTTATAGACCACGACAACACCTGATTCTGGGACGCAGGCTGAGGGTCTCCTGGCTTCCTGTTATTATGGCTACTTGTTCCATGACTGCAGGGCTTACAGGGCTGACTGGGGACCAGACAACCAGGCCAGGCAGAGTGTGACCTGGCCCAGACTTCTCCAGGAAGGTCTTGGTGGCAGTGGACCCAGGAGTGTGGTTCCTCGGTGGCCAGCGGGTGCCACGGGGGAGGGAGGGGAGCAGGCCCTGCCCAGGCTGGTGAACACAGCACGATTGAGACCGGAACTGCTCCGGGCTGGCGAGCCATCTGCTCCCCACGTGAGCGGGCACCACAGCCCTACACCCCATGCAGCTCGGACCTCAGAGCCAAACAGCCTCAGAAGTGCCCTGAGCATGAGAAGGCTTGCCCTCGGGCACCCCAGCTTCCCAGGGGCCCTGCAGAGGGAGGACCCCTCATCGTGGGAGCCTGGGGGCAGGTGGGAGCTAGAAAGGGGGTCTGGGCCTCGGGATCAGAGGATGGGGTCCCCAACCTCTGACCCCATGACCTTAAGCATGCCAATTCTCTATAAAACTGGAACCACAAACGCTGACTCGCAGGACGTGTGCAAACAGGCCCAGTGCCCTGCATATGAGTGGGCATCTATGGGGCCTGGTGGCTGCCACCCCGACACCCAGGCACACACCCTAGCACAAAGACACAGCACAGAAATGCCCAAATGCCCACACTCAAGGGAGGGCGGCTCTTAACCTCGACCTCCTAGATGGAGCTGTTTGTACCTCAGAGAACATACCTGGGAGTGGGGTGCCTTCAAAACTCAAAGGAGAAGTTCAAATCTACCGTGGGCACATACCCCCAACACCTCGCCACCTGCCCCCCACCCCCAGGTCCGTTCCACTCTGGGGGCCGGCTCTTGAGCTGGCCCCGCCCTGCAGTGGAACCCCGCCCCATCCTACATCTCTGGCCGCAGCCCCATCCTCTCCCCGGCTGGGGGATGTGAGCAGAAATGGCTCAATCAGGATATAATCGTTTTTAATTAACGTGCAGATCATTTCACAGGCTGATCTCCTTGGAGACCAGAGGGAAGACGGTCTTTTAAGATTTTCTTTTGCCTCCCCCCACCTACCCCTCCCAGTCGAAGGCCGCCCCCCTTCACCCACCACCCCCCAGCCGCAACCTTGAAAGCAGCACAAAAGCCTGGTGCCTGGATCCCTCTTGGGGCCATTAGGAGGAAAGTGTGTGCTCGCACACAGATAAACACGCACGTGCCCAAGCTCCAGGGCATGCTCTCCCCCTGGAAATGCGCGAATGGGATCAGAGACCCACAGACACAGTACACATGGGGACACACAGATTCACACACACGCACAGGTATGCACGCACGCACACATGCCCAAGAATGTACAAACGGCCCGAGGCACACGGACATGGGCACACACACCCAGGCTGGCAGGCACGCCGACCCCCGAGAATACACAAACAGGATCAAACACACAGACATATGCACATGCAGGCACACGGGAAGGCGTCCAAGCCCAGAGACACCACAGAAAGGCCCAAATACCCACACTCACAGAAGGGCTGCGCAGAGCGGGGATAGAAGGCCCCTGCCCTGCAGTGGGGAGTCCGAGCCACAATCGCCTCGCCCCCGCATGCACCCCGGCCCTGGCCTTGGACCTGAGGGTGCCCTGCCACCTGCCCCACAGGGACCCACGAACAGAGAAGCCACTGCCCAGGTCTTGCCTCCCTGCCACGCACCTGGTCTGGGTCCTCCTGATCTCCAGAGCCCCCTGAGCAGCTGTCCCACTCTGCCCTGAGCGAGCCCACCCCAAGGTCCAGCCTTTCCTGGCCATGCAGCTCTGGCCAGCCCCCGCCCGCACTGGGAGCCATGCCCCCAGTCGCTCCTCTGGGTGCCCAATGAGGCTGGGGCCGGGGGCTTCCTCTCTCCTTTCTTTTTCTCAGTGTGCCTTTGCCCCCATCCTTCCTTCCCTCTCTCCTCCTTCCTCCCCAGGGGCCTCCTGGGCTCAAGCTGAGCCAGAGGGAGTGGGTGAGATGTCGCTGGTCCTTCCCCACTGCCCCGCAGTGGCCGTCTGTGCCAATACCCACTCCCAGCCACTGAAAAGGCCCAGAGCTAGGTCTCCAGATAGGTAAACGGAGGCCTGGGGGAAGGGGCATGACCACTGGGGTCCTCTGACATCTGCAGTCCCACCGTCTCTCTGCACCTGCTTTGGACCCTCAGCTTTTCCTCCTGGAAGATGGGATGGCAAGGAGGAAGGGGGAGCCGTAGGGGGGGGGGGCATAGGGAATCCACGGCTGGCCAGTGGCAGGCTGGTACCTTGGATGGCCCCGGGTGCCGTGGACATCGTGACCACAGCCAGTGTGCATGACACACACGGGCTGAGCAGCCCGTCTGGTGCTCCAGCTGCCAACACGATAGGCCAACCAGGTGCCTCTCCTCTCTTGTGGTCTCAGTGCCCCCATCTGTGAAATGGCCAAGGTCAGCCTGAAAGACCCCTAGGGACTCTTCCCAGATGTGGAAACCAAAAGGCAGATCAGTAGCCCATTCTTGGCCGCTACAAGGCCCAGCGGCTGCTGTGTGACCTTGGAATTCACTTCCCTCTCTGGGCTCACGTTTCCCCCTGTGTCAAAGGAAGGAGGTCAGACAGGTGATTCACTGCCAAGGCTCTTTCGGCTCTGAGAGAAGCTTCTAGATAGTGGGGAGGAAGGAGGAGAGAGTTCCACTTATCAGGGAAAAAACGAGGAGCCCGTTTCTCCCGCTGCAGGTGCAAGCAGTGTCATTTTGAGGAAATCATTTTAAACGTCAAAAAAAGCTCTCCACACAAATAAATCCCCTACCTCATTCATCAGGGGCATCCAGAACATGGAACAAAAGGGGAATATTAAGTAAACGGTGGCGCATCCACCCAACTGGAAAAGCCTGAAGACATTAACTGCGGTGTTTATGAAGAGTTGGTTACAAAACAGGAAAAGGCTCCCGTTAGCGCCAACCAAGTGCAGGATATACGTCTGAACGTAAAGAATGCCGACAAGTCTCTAAAAAACAAACCAACCACCAAGTCAAGAAGACTGTGGAGAAAGACCACAAAATATTAACATTGTCACAGCCCACTGAGGCTGTCTGTAACCTTTTTCATTTTTCTCTATTTTTCACCATATTTTAAAACCATATTTTAAAATATATACACTGGAAATATCATTTAACAAAAAAAAGGACTGAATGCCTCCAATTGAGAAACTTTCCCCTACCGTTCATTTATTCATTCATTCATTACTGATGCATTCACCCCTGTGTCCATCGGCCAAAGCCCACTGCTCATCATGGCCAGGCTGGGCTCTCACTTACAGGAAAGGGAAACCAGTGGGGGAGGGAAGGCGCGCCCCCCCCCTACTCCTCCCACCCCCCCCCACCCCCCAGGATCTACACCAGGGGCCTGTGCTGTATCTGGCCCTCGGGTGAGCAGACATTGATCCTGCCAGGTCCTGCCTTCCTGCAGCCTCGGCAGGCCTGCCCTCAGCTGCCAGGGCCTCACAGTCTAGCCTATAGGTCAGAAACCCACGCTTAAGGGCGGGGAATGGGGACTGGGGGAACGCGTCCACCCCACGTCCACGGCAACAGCCCCAAGGCAGTAGGCATAACCCCTTTTCCCTTGAGGCCACACAGCTGCTATCTGGCTGCGGGCACCTTCTCTGGGCTCAGATTCCCACCTCCCCAGGGTCCCTGAGTAAGGCACCACCCCACCAGGCGGGAGCACAGCACGTCAAAGGTCCACACTGCGGCCTGCCAGGTTGGGGCTGACAGGTTTCCCGGGAGGGTTAACTCTTCCCACACCTGGACGGCGCCACAGAACAGCTGCCCCCCTCCCACAGGAACCCCTTCTTAAGTAGAAGGATTTCCTTCACCTGACCGGGTTTGCTGGGCCCAACCCTCTGGAGAAAAAGGGGAGAGCCCCCCTTAGCGCCCTGCACCGCTGCCTGGAACCCAACGAAGGCAGATTTCCACGGACTCTCCCTCAGCCCCGCTCCCATTCCAACTAGCCCCGACCCCTTTCACCCCTCCCCTCCACCCCCAAGGAGCAAAGGAATCCGAGCGCTTAGCTGACCCTGCGGCCGCCACTTTGAGTCGAGCCCCCCTTCAGGACTGCGGTCCCCAGAAATTCTCCGGGCTAGCGCTCCCTTCGCAGGGCCCAGGCGGGAAAGGAGAAGTTCCCACCTCTCTTCGCCCCTCCCCCAGCCCCTAGGGGAGGGGCGAGGGTCCGGATCTCCGGGTCAAGGAGCAGCGTCTGCTGTGGATCGCAGGAGACACACACTCCGTCACACACACACACACACACACACACACACACA
>NW_006773553.1:944767-947795 GCF_000442215.2 Lipotes vexillifer | reverse complement strand
GAACCCACGACCCGGGCCCCGAACCCAAGCCTCGGGCCTCCACTGCGCACCCCACCCCGCCCGACCCATCCGACGTCAACATCTCTAACCCAAACAAGCCCCTCCCCCTAAGGAGTCCCCCTCCCCCTTTCCCTGGCCAGGGTCTGCAGCCCCCGGAGAGACCAAGCTTCGACCCCCCCCCACCTCCCCCCGCAACCGCACAGGCGCGAGGTTTCATTGTCAACCTGGCCACTGGGGCGCGCGCGAGGCGGCGGTGCAGGGCAGGGGAGCTATCGCGGCCAGTGGGGAGGGTCTCCAGGGGAAGTGTTTAGAGCAGCTCCTCTCGCTCCGTCCAGATCCGGAAGCCGCCGGGGGAGAAGGAAGGCGGGGGCGGGGAGAGCGCGACCTCCGCGCTCGCGGGCTGCGAGGAGGGGCCGCGGCGGCCGGAGGAAGCGCCCGAGGCGTCGGGGGCGCCGAGTCCCCCGGGAGGCTGCGCTCTCGGGAAGTTTCCCACCAGTGGCCCGGAGCAGGACTGGGCGCGCAGACACCCCTCCCCGCCTGACCAGCTCCCGGGCGCAGATTGCGAACTTGAGCAAACTCCTTCCTTCCCCGCGTCCCTCCCCTCCCGGCCGCGGCCACCAGCCCCGCCACCTCAGACCCCAGCCTTCGGCCGGTGGCGCTGTCGCCAAGACCCCTCACCTATGTATGGTGGAGAAAAGGGGAGGGAAGAATCCCCAGCACAACCAAACTGCGGCCAAAAAAAAAAGAAAAAAGAAATTCCTTCTGAGACCGATTTCCTCAACCGGTGTGGAAAACCCCGAACAGGCAGATCTGCAACTCTAGCCAAGATCGCGGCGCGGCGGGAGGGGTGCCGGGGGCGGGAAGCGACCCCCGCCGGCAGCCCCGGGAGCCCTCGCGCCTGGATCGGCCCCCCGAAGACACAAAGCTCCGCCGCCAACAATACCTGCGGGTTCCTCCTGGGTCTCCCGGGCGCCGGCGCTGCGCGTCTCGCCGCCTCCCTTCCCCGCGCCGTCTCTCCTCCTCCTCAGCTCGCGCGCGCTCTCCCCTCGTCTCTTCCAGAACGCGGCGGCCGGATGAGATCCTCGGGAGAAAAAAATGTGAGCGCTCGCACGGTTCCTTTCTCTCCGCCCGCCGCTCGCGGCGGCCCGGGGCTCGCTCCTTTCTCCCTCGCGCTCCCGCGCGCGCCGCGCCTCTAGCGCCCCGCGTTTCCTTCTCAGCAGACCCTGCGAGCGCCCTCAGTAGCCATTATTCACGGGCCACCGGGGGCAGGAGGTAGAGACAGCCCAGTGGCCGCATCCACTCGGCGAGCGCGATGCGGGCGCGGGGCGCGCGCGGGGAGGGGCGCGCGATGAGGGGGCTTGGCTGCGCGCAGCCCGCGCCCCAGACGCGGGGGAGGGGAGGAGGCGGAGGGGGCAGGGAAGGAGGAGGCGGGGGAGGAGCGGGAGCTGGTGAAGCGAGCGGGAGGAGGGGGCGCCGGGGAGACGCTCCCGCGGCTCTCACCGCAGGGGCTCGGGGTCAACGGCTAGGAGGCTCCGAGGCGCTTAGAGACGGGGCGGGGGGTGGGGGTGGGGGGTGAGTGTCTTCGTGCGCGCGCGCGCGCACGCAAACATGGAAGGGGAGGGAGGGAACGCTTTAATATTTTCCCAGTGACTTACGAGCCCGTGGATGAGCTCCTGGCTGCGCGCTTGGGCCCCGTGTGTGTATCAGTGTGGCTGTGTGTTTCTGGTCTGTCTTCCGTGTGAATATCACGGGGCTTGGGGGCCTGCGGCGAGCTTGTGAATGTGCTTCTGGGTCTCAGGGGCACGGAGTGATGCGGTGCCTGCGCGGGGTTGTTTGTGTGCGATTGTTTATCGAGGGTTGCGGGACTGCGCCTGTGTGGGCCGTGTCTGCGTGAGGTTGTGTGTTTACGGGCTTGTGTCTGCGTGGGCCCGAGTGGGTCTCAGGGGTGTCGTGTCTCCGTGGGGGCTTGTTTCCGTGGGGCTGCGGTTGTAGGTACGGTGCAGGGCCGGGGTGCGCCCGCAGGCGGCCTTGTGTGGGGCTGGCGGGGCAGTGTTCTGCGTGCGGGGCCGAGGCCTGGCTTGTGAGGGGGTGGGGGGTGCGGGTCCGCGTGGCGTCGGGGACCGCACCGCCGCAGAAGAAGCGCTTGAGGCACGAACAGGCCGCGCTGGGGTCGGGGCGAAGCGAGACGAGTGGTGGCGGAAAAGAGAAGGCGGGGACCCGGGGGCCCGCATCCCGCCCCCACCCCACACCCCCATCCGCACCAGAGACGCAGCTTGGAGATCCTGGCCCTGGCCAGCCCCGCGGTCCTAGAGGCACCGGGTTTGGAGGACCCTACCGGCCTGGGAAGACGCCTACGGGCTGGGGGTTAGCGGGGACCCAAGCCTCGGAGATCCGGGAGCAGCCCAGAAGCGCGCGGCGAGGGCTGCCCGCAGAGGCGGGTCGCGGTCCGGAGACGGCGGAGGACCCGGCCCAGACAAAGAAGAGCGGGGCCGGGGCCTCGAGGCGGGACCGTACCTCCGGTTCCCCCGCGGCCGAGGGGCGGCCCCTCCTCGCTCCAGTCCCGGGGCCGCCGCCGCAGCGGCCCCAGAGCCCCAGGGACGCGGAACTACGCGCCCCGGGCGGGGCCAAGGTGGGGGGCGGGGGTGAGCGTAGCAGGCGGGCGCCGCGCCCCGGGGCCGTGATTGAGCGCTCGGCAGCCCGCCCCTCGCCCGGCAGCGCACCGCCCACGCAGCCATTCATTCATTCATCCATCCTCTCTCCATCCACCCACCTTCTATCCATACACGTGTCCGGCCTATCGTCCGTCCGCCCGATTATCGCGCCAGGGATCACCCTGATACGTCAGAGCTGGCTCTCTCCACTCTCTCCTGCTCGCCAATCTGTCCGTGCCATTCTCCTCGGCCGCCACCTTGCCTCCCCTCAAGCCCCTCTCTGTCTGGCAGGAGGGAGGAGTGCACCCCACGCCCTGTCACACTCGGGCTTTGCTTTTCAGTGATTCAGGGGACCCCTGTCCCCGCCTACTAACCCC
>NW_006773553.1:938961-944743 GCF_000442215.2 Lipotes vexillifer | reverse complement strand
CCCCCACTAACGGATTCATACATCCTACACCCACCCCTGCCTTCTCCCCGCCCTCCCTGAGACCTGGTGAGGGCAGTAGCCAGCAGCTCATCACAACACTGCTGGAGGGCGTCCTCAGCCCAGCCTTCTCTGGGCTGAGGATGGGGGCACTCGAGAGGGGGCTTATGAAGGATTGCTCTGCCCCCAGGTCCTGGTGGCACAGGGGCCATTAGGACCCCAGTGACCACAACAGTCACTCCCAAACCTGCCATTTGTAGGGTGTCAACTGGGGATGAAGAAAACAGGTTCCTGGGCTCTAGCCCAGACCTCATCAACCCAAGTGCCCAAAGCCTCTTCATAGGCTGTTCCCTCTGCCTGGGAATCAGCATCTCACAGCCAGGCTTGGGAACCACTAGCCTGGAACATCTTACAGCCTCTGCCCAGTCCTGAGTGAGCCACCTGAGGCAAAGAGCAGCCCTTTTTGCCCCCAGAAATGGATCCTCTAGGCTGACCCCAGACTCACCTGGGAAGGAGGCACCAAAAACAGAGATGCCAACTGCAGGCACCTGATCCCACCAGCAGGCCCTGAGCAGCCTCTCCCTGCTCTGGGCTCTAGCCCCACCCCCCACCTCTAAAATGCAGACTGCTTAATCTCCATCTTCAATTATCTGGCCTGGGAACCAGGCTCACTCAGTCCTGAGGCCGCTCAGCGAGCCAGGAGAGGCCCACTGTGTGCACCATTAGACAAAAGAGTCCCAATCCCTGCTGGAACCCCCGACCCAGCCTCAGTGCCACCTGACCCACAGCCTCAGACTGTCCCTGTCACATTCTGACTCAGCCACCTCCTCCAGCCACCCACGGGCTACGTGGCAGGTGGGAGAATGAGGTTGGTAGTGGATGCCCCCTTCCCCTGGGGGGGCAGGCACAGGCTCCCTCCCCTTCCTGGTTTCAGAGTGATCAGAAGAAAAAGTCCTCACAGTGGCTAAAGCTCCCACACAATCAGCGCCCCCTGCCCCTCACCACTGTCTCCTTGCAGTTCCTTGAATTCACCAGGCACGTTCTCACCTCAGGGCCTTTGCACTTGCTGGTCCTTCCGCCTGGAATGCTCTTCCCCACCTTCTACTGTACCATACAGTTCACTGACATATGTATTTTGTGGGAATTTTTGTCTGTTTGCTCACTGGTATATCCTCCGTGCCTGGAATGGTGCTTGGCACACATTCAATAAGTATTTGGTGACTGAGTGAGTGAGCCTGACCCAGCCCAGGGCTTTCTCTTTGAACCCAGGGCCCCTCTGGAGAACAATGGGAGGGGACAAAGAACAGCGGAGCAAGGACAGATGGTATGACTCATCCAAGGTCACTCTAGGGCCCTTCATGGATTCTGGATTCCCAGCACGAGTCCTGAGTCTGGAGGAATGAGATGGTGAGCCATGGCTCATCCCAAAGGAGGATAAGGGCGTGGCTGAGGGTCCAGATTCACATCCGCCGAAAAGGAAAGAGACCCCCTACCTGGCCACGGTCCTCCCACCAGTGTTGTCATGGAAGGTGGTGAGGACAGCCCCTCATGGAAGGGATCTGCCAATCTCTGAGAGAAGCCAGGCTCAGAGCCATCAGAGGACTTGTCAAGAAGACACAGCAGGACAAGCTGATCCCCACCTGACTGTAAGTTTCCAGAGCGGGCACTCACTATGCACTTAGCAAAGGAATGAATGAAGTGACAGCATCAAGATTCAGACTTAGGTCTGCACAGCCCCCAACCCCTTGCCTGTCCCATCAGACCCGACTAGCAGGATTCATGGGATTGTGGCAGCCGTGCACAGCACACGGCGGGTCTTCTGTCCACACTGAGGGGAGGCTGCCTGGCTGGCTAGCTCCCTGCTCCGGCCAGGGGTCTAAGTCCACGGCTCACCACGTGAGTCCTGCTCCAGGCTCGGCGGGGAGAGGGGATGCCCTCGCGTGCCTGGCAGGAGAGTCCCGTGGGCCAGGGTGGGGTGTTCACAGTCTCAAAGGGCCGCTGCTTCCTGGGGAGGCGTGGCTGCAGTCAGAGAGCCAGGGCTTGGACTGGAGGCCCTTCACTCGCCCAGCACTGTCTGCAAAGCCGCCTTCCTGCAAAGCCTGTGTCCAAATGCTGTCCAGGGTGAAATAATAAACAGGGACCCCAGGCAGGCAGTGCGGTCACTGACAGGCCATCAGGGAAGGGGTGAGGCAGGCACCACCCTGGTGGGCACGAGAGGCGGAGAAAAGGGACGTGCGCTCCAGACACCAGGCCAGGCGGGTGCTACCGAGACCCAGAAGTCTCGTTCAAGCTCAGCCCTGCTCTGGTGACCCCCCAGGCCTCCTGGCCTCAAGGGGGCTGCAGCTCGCCGAGGGGAGGATGTGGCACCAGGTGTCTGGCCTGCAGGGGCGCAGGCCTGGGGTCAGAGGTGCACCAGCAGTTTCAAGTTTCCATCTTTCCCTCATCTCGGCCACCCTCCCCATTTCAGAGACAGGGTCCCTGAGGTCCAGATGGCTGACTGGCCCACCGTCACCCAACTGCTTGGCCCATATTTACTGAGCACCTACTATGTTCCAGGACCGCTCTGCACGTGAGGATTCAGAGCAAGGAACAAGACAAAGCTCCCTTTTGTCCTCATCAGGACACTGTCAAGAAACTGCATGAGTGAGCGAGTTCCGTGGTCTGTGACATTTAGGGGAGGTGTGCTGTGACAAATAAATGAAGCTGGGGAGGGGGCTGGGAGCCCGGGGCGGGGATGCTGTTTTCCTGTCACTGGCCAGGGAACTGGCACTTGAAACAGGTGAGAACAGACCTGAAACACGAAGGCGGTGAGGCAGGCAGCTATCGGGGGTAGAGCTGTGCAGACAGAGGGGACGGCAAGGGCGGAGGAGGCCCAGAGGCCGGCGGCCGGAGTGGAGGTGCGATGAGGCGTGTGGGAGGGAACAGGGACAGAGAAGGGACAGGAGCCACCCACAGGCCCTTGTGCACGTCTGTAAGGCCTGCAGCTCTCACGGGGCACGAGATGAGGTGTCCCTGCAGTGCTCTGAGCCAAGGAGGCCAGGGACCTCCACGGGTCCTCACAGGGGTGAGGCCAGGGCAGGAGCAGGGAGCCCAGGGAGGTGGCCTGGCCAGGACGGGGACCAGGGAGAGCCGATAGGGCGTCCAGTTCTGGGTTTGTTTTGGAGGCAGGGCTGACAGGATTAGCCGCTGCGGGCAGCCAGGTGGGCACGTGGGGCGGGCTCCCGCAGCGGGAGGGCAGTCCTCCTGCCCCTGTGACAGGTCTGTGACCTTCATGCCCACTCTGTCAGCTCAGATGCCTCCACTGTTAGCAGATGTGCCAGGAGCCATGCCCACCTGGGTCAGCTCCGGTGACCTGACAAGTTGAGTCCACTCCGAGCCTCACTTTCCCCTTTTTATGCACTTGTGGGCCCAGGTCAGCAGCCGAGGCCCGCGTACCTCCCTCCCTGCGGCTCCTGTCCACCTCACAGACCAGCAGGCAAGCCTGCCCCACGGATCGCTCCCTGGCCCAACGTTTCTGGAGTGCCCACCGGGTGCCAGGTGTTGTCAGGGCGCCGGGGAGACAGCAGAGGACAAGGCAGACCCGCACCCTGCCCTCGTGGGCCAAGTGGACAGCAAACAGCTCCCGCCTGCCTCCTTTTTCTCCCCAAACCCTCTCACGCCCAGCACTTCCTGAGAGCTGGGCCACAACGTGGACTCAGGACAAAGAACTTGATGATTTTGCTGGGGGCAGGGAGGGGAATCAGGAGTATAAATCCCCAAGTTCCCTTAAGTTTGGGGCACATTCTCAGTTTGCTCATCTCCCCCGCATCCCAGGGGCCAGCAGGAGAGGTTGCAGGAAGGTGCGGGGTCTCCTCATTTAGGTTCTGCCAGAGTCAGGGCAGGAGCAGGGCTGCGTGGCGCCCACCTCTCCTGCCCGGGGCTGGCCTGTGGCCCTGGGGCTGGCTGCGCTGGGGTCCACTCACAGTGCCTGCTGCATGTCAGGCCAAGACCAGTCCTGCCCTGTGCCTTTGATCTGTAAGACCTTTGATCTCTGCCATCTGTCTGTCCATCCTTCCTTCCTAGACTGGTGGGAGGCCACCAGATGAGGTCATGTAACTTCATATCAGACAGGGCACACCCACCTGCTAGGGGACCCTCTTCCCTGGGTGTGGGGCCTGGCCTGGAGGTCCCCAACTTTCTCTCTCTCACACACTCACCCTTGCCAGCAGCCTCTGCAGCCGCCCTCTGCTGGGGGATCCAGGCCAGTGCAGCCCCATCACCCTGCCCCCGCCATCAGCGTCCTCTCTCGGCGTCCCAGCCCACCTGAAGATGCTGGATTCTGTCCCTGAGCCTGGAGACTGCAAGGCCCCCCCCCCCATTCGGAGAGCGGATCAGCGGGGGGGGAAAGAAGAGGGAAGGAGGACAGACGGACAGATGGGAAGTGCAGGTGAAGGGCAGGGGGGGAGGAGGAGAGATGGGTGCAGAATGGAGGAAAGAAGGGAGCCTGGTGGAGAGGGTGGGCAGGGGTCTCCCGGTGCCTCTCCCGCTCTGCATTCTCTGGCAAGGTCCTGGGACCAGCGGGCACACCTCGGTTCCTGGCTATGACCAAGGCCACCCACTCCCGGCACTTCTGGCCTGGCTGGGATCCTGAGCTGGCCCTGGGAGCAGCTCCTGGCAGCCACATGCCTGCTTGGTGCCCAGCACGGCCCACCAAGGGGCTGGGGGCCACAGTGTGGCTGAGGCCTAACCAGTCCACTGCACCAATACGGATGAACCCCTGGCTCCAGCCACAGACTAACCCCTGATCCCAGTCAGTGTGCCAGCACCCTGACCCAACCCCAGGCACAGACAGACCCCCGCCCTCTGCCGGGGATGGGCTTCTGACCCCAGCTATAGTCTCTAGCTACAGGCTGACCTCTGACCCCGGCCCCGGCCTCAACCCTAATGCTGGCAGAGGCCTACTGTGGTGACCATCCTGTGGACATGCTCCTCCGGGGACCACGCAGGACGAAGGGAAAAGGCCCAGTTCAGGGCCGCTCACCCCCCAGGTGAGAAGCACCATCAAGCCCGCAGTGGCCCGCAGAGGCCTCAGGCCTGTGGTGACTGGGGAGGCTGGATGCACACACGCAGCTGGGCCCCAGGGCACGGCAAACAGACATGTAAAAACACACACAGGTACCAGCACACAGACGTGTGCACACGCAGACTGTCGGTGCCCCCTGCGCCCTGCCCCTTCTCGCTGGGCCACACGGCCCCTCCGGCCCAGGCCCAGGGGCTCCCCAGGCATCAGACAATGGGAGTGACAACAGACAGCCCTCCACTTCCTCACGGCCCCTCCGTGGGCCCCGTGGCTTCCTCTGCCCGCCTGGGAGGGAGCCCAGCCAGAGGGCGAGCGTTGCTCCCTCCCCCAAACTCCCCCCACTTCACACAGCAGATCAAGGCGGTCAGGACGTGCACACACACACTCCCCTGATTAGACACACACGTACGCTCATATGCCGGCGAGGAGATGCACACAGGGCGTGTATGCACGTGCGAGGGGCACGGGGTGAGGACACGCAGACTCCTCTGTGACAGCGCCACGCGCACCCACACCTGCCTCCCCGACCCCAGCGCTAGTGGTGCCCCTACCTCTGGTGGTTCACGCGACCCCTCCAGCCCCTTCCCAGCTCCGCTCAGAGCTCCTGGGGCCTCTGCCCTCCCTCGACTTGGTGGCTCCAGGGATGAGGCCCCCAGGGATGAGGCCCCCAGGGACTCTCCTGGCCCACAGCCACCACCCCCCCCCCCGCCCCGCAGCCCCGGAGCC